>NW_026974895.1:0-300000 GCF_030014295.1 Loxodonta africana | reverse complement strand
ACGACCAAGTATAAAAGCTTAATTATTTTTGCAAACTCCTACGACATAGTGGGTTCCTTGGGTGGTACAAACTGTTAATGCTGCACTCAACTGCTAAACAAAAGATTGGAGATTCGAGTCCACCCAAAACTGCTTCAGAAGAAAGGCTTGGAAATCTACTTCCAAAATATAAGCCATTGAAAACCCTATGAAGCACATTTCGATTTTTAGGCACATGGGCTTGCCATTGACTGGACAGCAACAGTTCTTTTTTTTTTTTTTAAAAGACATATGTAGTAATCATTCTACGTGACTACACTTTATGTTTTTAAACTTGATTGACATCTGGCATGGCGGAACAATAGCTGTCATTCTGAGCAAACTAAGTAAACGACAGTCTTTGCAACTATAGACAAAAATAAAAATACTTATCCATGTATGTAGATTTGGGGTTCCATCTGAAATTGAGTTAAATTTGGTGTATTCATAATTATTTAATACATTATAAGCAATAAGGTTCTTTTTTTCTGGTTAAATAAATAATGACTGTTATTGAAGTACTGAGTTATGATACCTAACTTTCAACTTACCATCAATAAAAACATAAGAAAATTAGGCATGTTAGCTTTTCCAACTTCAGTGTCCTCATTTTTTTTAAATAAAGATGATAATACTTTAGTTTTTATGCCATATGCTTACTGTGGAAACCCTGGTGGCATAGTGGTTAAGTGCTACAGCTGCGAACCAAATGGTTGGCAGTTCAAATCTCCCAGGTGCTCCTTGGAAACTCTAGGGGGCAGTTCTACTCTGTCCTACAGGGTCGCTACGAGTCAGAATTGACTCAACAGCACTGGGTTTTTTTTGTTTTTTTTTTATGCTTACCATGAGATGAAACTATAAAAGATATACATGGATTAATTTTTTAAAAGTAAGAAACGTTATTCAAATGTAACACTAGTGTTTAAGAATCCAACAGTATGAAGGGCTTAGGTTTTGCTCCAAATCTATGACTTTGTCTGTTTATATGTGAAATAATATATATATATATATATGTATATTTATTTAGGCACTCCAATCTATTGTGCACAGGTGAAATTTCTTTCCCAGCTCTTAATTTCATATCATGTAAAGCCATTACTTGCTAGTCACATTGAGTTTAGTCTGGTCAATTGAAAAATATCAGCTTCATATTCAACTAGCTTCAGCGAGGCATTGAAATTTGGGTGGTGTCTTGGGCTCCTTTCATTGCCTCTTCTCTACTCAGAGATAGTTCGTGATTGGGACAAAGGCAGAAGACAGATGGAAAAGGACACCTTTTATTTATCTGGTGCTCCTTTAAATCTCTTTTGATTAACATTGGATCTTTGTGGGAGGGTGTCTAAATGCAGATACTCCTATATGGTGCATATGAGTAAATTCAATGGACTTCACACAAATTGCAGTGCTACAACAAATCCCTCACCAGTATATAACTCTGAGGTACATAACATAGAAAATTGCATTAGTGTTCCTTAATCTGGAAGCAGCTAAACTTGAAAGGGTTCTTGCAAAATGCCTAAAGTGTGATTACCTTTTCTAATGTTTAATTGATCTGAGGGAAACCTGCACATTCTTGGTTTAACAAGTAATAATTGTAATGACTACTTCACTTCTGCTCACTCTCTGTGCCCAAATGTCTCTCTGAAATTCTCTTTCTCTTCTACTCAAATTGAGAGGGCAGAGCAGCAAATACAGTGTGATATACCAAATCACTGTAAACAGAAGACTGTCATTCTAAGAAGCACTGCGTATTCATGTATCTGGTTCTCTAAGACCTTTTAAACTTGACCTTGAAAGTCATTGTCAGGTTGCAACATTCACAGAAAATGGAGGGAAAATCGTTTCTAAGCTGATGATGACATGGTTCCATTAATCTTTCTCTTTTAGCAACTCCACTGTATATGGAATAATGAGAGATTCTAGATAAAGGTTTCTGATAGCAGAATCTGTCCAGCTGCCAGTTATTTAGCTCTGTAATGGTTGCTTGACCCCCAAATTATCTTGACTGTAGGGCGTTATAAATTGAATTGTGTCTGCCCCAAAATATCTGTTGCAAGTCCTAACTCCTCTACCCGTGGTTATAATTCCATACGGGAATGTGTTTTTTCGTTGTGTTAATAATGTAATAAAAACAAACAAACAAACATTACCATTGAGTCTATTCTGACTCACAGCAACCCGATATGAAAAAGTAGAACTGCTTCATGTGGTTTCCAAGGAATGGCTGGTGGATTCAAACTGCCAACTTTTTGGTTAGCAACAGAACTCTTAACCACTGCACCACCAGGTTTTCCAATAATGTAGGATGTGTCTTAAATCAATCTTTTTTGAGATATAAAAGAGCAGATTAAGCCAGGGATAGCAAGCACAATTGGGAGAAGGTAGATACCATGCCACTTGAAGATCACCAAGGAACCAAGGAACAGAAGCTGAAAAGAGACAAGGACCTACCCCTCGAAGAGACACAGATAGAACGCCTTCCTCCAGAGCTGGTGCCCTGAATTCAAACTTCTGTCTAGCCTCCTAAAATGTGAGAAAATAAATGTGTTTGTTAATGTCACCCACTTATTGTATTTCTGTTATAGCAGGACAAGATAATTAAGACACGAGGGTTAAGTATTTGATTTTTGTAGCTTTGGAAAGTCAACCACAATGCCAACCCAGAAGAAAATTTTCTTAACATCCTCTTACAAAGACATGAAAACAGCTTGGCACTATTTCCATTTTGCATATCTTTGTAAATTAGTACAGTAGAGGAACCAGCATCCAAGTTCAGATGAATGAGGAAATACACTTAAGTGAATTTTCTCATGAGAATTATGCTGTATGACAGTACACTAGGCAAAGGAATGGTATATCATCCCTTTGATTAATTATAAAGACATCTAGAACTGTTTGTTAAACTCGCTCAGCCTCAGATGCATTGGCTCAGTTGTTTATCCTCAGGGTAGATCTGAAAATATAGATAACAAGTGTATTCACTCTCAGTTAGTTCAGGACAATCCTTGCACAGAAACAATAGGAAAGCAAAAATAATAATAAATTTTATTGAAGATATTGGAAAGTAAAAAAAAAAAGCAACGTATTTTAGGATTAAAATACAATATATTAAAGAATTCAGAATGATAATCCCAGCAAAGGAGGTCACTTTTCCCTGCCCATAGTGGAAGAGGTAGCTGAACAGATAAATCAGGAAATCATTCCTAGCAGGTTAAAAAGAAGAACAAAAACTGGAGTGTAGGACTTGCCAAGTTTGTGAAGCTAGAAAACTTTTATACTTTCAAAGTTTATTTAAAAGGTTAAGTCATAGAAATAAGAGTGGGGACAAGATAGCCTTTACCCTAAAGAAAAGCTTCAAATTACATCAATTCATGGATTTAGATTAATATGCCTTTGAATATTAGTGTCCCTAATCATCTGCTAGAAAAAAGCATAAAATCTCTGTAGGAAAATATCATTACCCTAAACACTACTATATTTCTATAACTTTGTCACACAACTCCTATCTATCAGAAACAATACCCTGGCACATGAGCAGATAAAGCAATATAAATAAAATCAAACAAAGCTAACAATAAAAACAGGAAGAGTGGCTATAGAAAATAGACTCAAAAGGCACAAATGTTAAATTAGCTATGCTTAATATATTCAAAAGATCACAGTAAGAATTGTAATTTTGATTCAAGTTCTTAGAATTACTGAGGAAAAAAATCTGATATTTAAAGTTCTCCTTAATAACTCAGTGGAGGAGTTTAAGAGCAGATTAACATAGCCAAAGAAAGAGCTAGTGTACTGGAACAGAACTCAGAAGAGTGAATATTTGAGAAATACTAAAGGAAAACTAGAGAAGAGGGTAAGAGACAAAGAGAATAAGGTGAGAACTTCTACCAGATGGATTAATGGGGTTCCAGAAAGAGAAAGGGGGAAAAAAAAAGGAGAGGCAATTTTTGAAGTGATAAACCAAAAAGAAAAAAAAAAATCTGTTACCTTTGAGTCGATTCTGACTCATAGCGACCCTAGACAGAGTAGAACTGCCCCATAGGGTTTCCAAGGAGCTGCTTTGGATTTGAACTGCCATCTTTTTCGTTAGCAGCCCAGCTCTTTTTTTTTTTCCTTCTTTTTAGTTTTAATTATTTTCTTGTTATTGTTGGGAATGTACATAGCAAAAATATACACCAATTCAGCAGTTCCTACATGTACAATTCAGTGACATTGATTACATTCTTCAAGTTGTGCAACCATTCTCACCCTCATTTTCTGGGTTCTTTCTCCCCCATCAACATAAACTCACTGTTCCCTAAGATTCCTATCAAATCTTTTGAGTTGCTGTTGTCATTATAGATACAGTTCTTTTTTTTTTTTAATTTTTATACGTTCACAGAGCAAATTAGCTTCTCATTAAACAATTAATACACATATTGTTTTGTGACATTGATTGCCAACCCCACGACATGTCAACACTGTCCACTTCCCAATCTTGAGTTGTCTATTTCCATTCCTCTCTGTCAGACCAGTAAGTCTGCTCTTTTTTAGTGAGTTAGAATTTTGTTCTACTGTTTTCTCCAGCTCTGTCCAGGACCCTCTATTGTGATCCCTATCAGAGAAGTTCGTCGAGGTAGCTGAGCACCATCTAGTTGTGTTGGACTCAGTCTGGTGGAGGTCGTGGTACTTGTGGTCCATTAGTCCTTTGGACTAATCTTTCCCTTGTGTCTTTCGTTCTCTTCATTCTCTCTTGCTCCAGATGGCGTGGGACCAGGGAAGTATCTTAGATAGCCGCTCACAAGTTTCTAAGACCCAAGAGGTTGTTCTCCAAAGTAGAATGTAGAACATTTTCTTTATAAATCATGTTATGCCAATTGAGCTAGATGTCCCCTGAGACTATGGTCCCCAGCCCTTAGCCCAGTAATTCCGTTCCTCTGGGAGTTTGAATGTGTCTATGAAGCTTCCATGACCTTGCCTTGGTCATGTTGTGCTGACTTTCCCAGCATTGTGTACTATCTGACCCTTCACCAAATTTACCACTTACCTATTGTTTAGTGATTTTCCCTCCCCAGCCTTCTCCTCCCTCGTAACCATCATAAATTGTTTCTTTCTGTGTGTAAACCTTTCCATGAGTTTTTCTAACAGTGATCTCATACAGAATTTGTCCTTTCATGATTGAATATCACTCAGCATAATGTCCTCCAGATTCATCCATGTTGTAAGATGTTTCACAGATTCATCATTGTTCTTTATTATTGCATAGTATTTCATGTTGTGTATGTACCATAGTTTGTTCATCCATTCTTCTGTTGATGGGCACTTAGGTTGTGTCCATCTTTTTCCTATTGTTAATAATGTCGCAATGAACATGGGTGCACATATGTCTATTTGTATGACGGCTCTTATTTCTCTAGGATGTATTCCTAGAAGTGGGATAGCTGAATCATATAGTATTTCTATTTCTAGCTTTTTAAGGAAGCCACCATATCTTTTTCCTAAATGGTTGTACCATTTTGCATTCCCACCAGCAGTGCATAAGAGTTCCAATCTCCCTGCAACCTCTCCAATATTTGTTAATTTCTGTTTTTTTTGATTCGTGCCAGTGACATTGGGGTGAGATGGTGTCTCATTGTAGTTTTCGTTTATGTTTCTCTAATGGCTAGCGATCGGAAATATTTTCTCATGTGTCTATTAGCCATGTGAATGTCTTCTTTAGAGAAGTATCTGTTCATATACTTTGTCCATATTTTAATTAGTTTATTTGTCTTTTTGTAGTAGAGGTGCTGGATTTTCCTACAGATTTTAGAGATTGCAACTTTGTTGGACTTGTTATAGCCAAAATTTTTTTCCCAATCTGTAGGTTCTCATTTTGCTGGGTTGATGAAATCTTTTGATGAGCATAAGTATTTAATTTTTAGAAGATTCCAGTTACTAGCTTATCTTCTGGTGTTTGTGTATTGTTGGTTATGGTTTGTATGCCATTTATGCCATGTATTAGGGACTCTTGCATTGACCTTGTTTTTTCTTCTATGATCTTTATAGTTTTTGATTTCTTATTTAGGTCTTTGACTTATTTTGAATTAGTTTTTGTGTACGGTGTGAAGTATGGGTCCTGTTTCATTTTTTCCAGATGGACATCTAGTTTTGCCAGCACCAGTTGTTAGAAAGACTGTCTTTTCCCCATTTAGTGGACTTTGGGCCTTTGTTGAAGATCAGTTGACCACAGGTGGGTGGATTCACATCTGCATACGTGATTCAGTTCCATTGATTACTGTGTCTGTCATTGTACCAATACCAGGCTGTTTTGACTATTGTAGCTGTAGAGCAGTTTCTGAGGTCAAATAATATGAGGCCTCCTGCTTTATTCTCCTTCTTCAATAGTGATTTACTTATCTGTGGCCTCTTACCTTTCCATATAAATTTAATGATTAGTTTTTCCATCTTGTTATATAATGCTGTTGGACCGGCTTGCATTGTACTTGCAGATTGCTTTGGGTAGCACTGACATTTTCACAATGTTAAGTCTACCTATCCATGTGCCTGGTATGTTTTTCCATTTATGTAGGTCTCTTTTGATTTCTTGCAGTAGGATTTTGTAGTTTTTTTTTTTTGTATATGTCCTTTACATCCTGGTTAGATTTATGCCTAAGTATTTTATTTTTTTAGGACTTAAATTGTATTGCTTTACTCGTTTCCTTTTCCATGTTCTTTTTATTGGTGTATAGGAATCCAACAGTTTTTTCTATGTTTATCTTGTATCCCGCTCTACTGCAGAATCTTTCTATTAGTTCCAGTAGTTTTCTTGTGTATCTTTGAGGAGGTTTATGTACAGCATAACATCATCCTCAAATAGGGATAGTTTTACTTCTTCCTTGCCTATTTGAATGTCCTTTATTTCTTTTTCTTATGGCTGTAGGTAGGTCTTCTAGCACAATGTTTAATAGCAGTAGTGATAAAGGGCATCCTTGTTTTGTTCCTGTTCTCAGGGGGAATGTTTTCAGCCACTGTCTGTGGAGAATGATGATGGCTGTTGGTTTTGTTTAGATGCCCTTTATTATGTCGAGAAATTTCCTTTTTATACCTATTTTATTGAGAGTTTTTATCAGGTATGGGTGTTATACTTTATCAAATGACTTTTCTGAGTCTATTGAGATGATCATGTGATTCTTTTGTTTTATTTATGTGGTGGATGACATTGACTGTTTCTCCAATGTTGAATCATTGTTGCATACCTGGTATGAATTCCACTTGGTCATGGTTTTTTTTTTTTTTTTTTTTTGATATGATGCTGAATTCTATTGGCTAGAATTTTGTGGAGAGTTTTTGCATCTATATTCATGAGAGATATTGGTCTGTAATTTTCCTTTTTTTGTGGTGTCTTTGCCTGATTTTGGTATCAGGGTTATGCTGTCTTCATAGAATCAGTTAGGAAGTATCCCTTCCTTTTGTATGTTCTGAAATAGTTTTAGTAGTACTACTGCGAATTCTTCTTTGAATGTTTGGTAGAATTCTCCAGTGAAGCCATCTGAGCCAAGGCTGTTTTTTATTGGAAGTTTTTTTTATTACCTTTTCAATCTCTTCTCATTATGGGTCTGTCCAGATTTTAGACCTCAGTTTATGTTAGTTTAGGAAGATAGTGTGTTTCTAGAAATTTGTCCATTTCCTCTAGGTTTTCAAATTTGTTGGAGTGTATATTTCATAGTACTCTGTTATGAACCTTTTTATTTCAGTTAAGTCTGTTGTAATGTCCCCCGTTTTATTTCTTATTTGGGTTATTTTTGTCTTCACCTGTTTTTCTTTTGTCAATTTGACCAATGGTTTGTTGATTTTGTTGATCCTTTGATAGAACCAACTTTTGGTTTTGTTGCTCCTTTCTATTTTCTATTTCACTCACTTATTTCTGATTTTTATGATTTCCTTTCTTTTCATGGCTCTGGACTTCTTCTGCTCTTCTCTTTCCGTCTGTCCAAGTTGTATAGCTAGTGTTTTGATTTTGTCCCTTTCTTCATTTTTGATGTGTGCATCTATCACTACTGGCCTCTGAGCACTGCCTTTGCTGTGTACAAAGAATGAACAGGGTCAAGATACACTGAACATTGTTGTAATTAAGACATTATTCATCTGAATTAGTGGGTTTTACATTAAGATGCTAATTGTAATCCACAAGAAATCATTAAGAAAATAATTTGAAATGTATGCTGTAAAAGATACAATAAATAAATTTAAAGGTACACTAGGACATACCAATTTAACACAAAAGAAGCCAGCAATCCAGGAATAGACTAATAAAAAAGACATAAGCATATTAAAAAAAAAGGAAGACATAAGTCTTACTTTATCAGTAATTAAATTTAAACAATGAAACAACCCAATTGAAAGGCAGAGATTGGAAACATAGTCTAAAAAAAGAACTTAACCCAAATATATGTCTGTCTATTATAGGCACTCTTTAGATTAAAAGACACAAATAGATTGAAAATAGGATTTAAAAGATAGGCCAGGTATTTCGGATTGAAAGTGTCTCCGAAATATATATGTTGAAGTGCTAAAAATTGTACCTGGAAGTTGTGACCTTGTTTGGGAAAATAGCGCTATTCTTGGAAGATAAAAGAAAAACCTTTGCCATCCTGTTGATTATAACTCATAGTGACCATATAGGACAGAGTAGAACCACCCCATAGTGTTTCCAAAGAGCAGCTGATGATATTGTCACTTAAGCCATACCAGAGTAGGATAAGTCCTATTCCATTCTGAGTGGTATCTTAAAAGGAGATAACAGACAGGGAGATGGAAAGAAACACACAGAGTAAGACAGATGCCAGGTGATAATGGAGGCAGACACATTTATAAGCATCCATAAGCATGCCAAGAATTGCAAAGGGCTACAAGAAGCTACAAGGCGCCCTGACAGTGCAGTAGCTAATAGCTCAGCTCCCAATCGAAATGTCAGCAGTTGGAATCCACCAGCTGCTCTTTGAAAACCCCATGAGAAAGTTCCGCTCTATCCCATAGGGTTGCTGTGAGTTGGAATTGACTCAACGGCAACAGTTTTTTTTTTTTTTTTTTTTTTGACTGCAAGAAGCTGAGACAGGAAGGACCTTTCTGTAGAACAAACAGAGAGAGAGCTCATAGACCCATTAATGAATCTGGGCCTCTAGTCTTCAGAACTGAGACAATAAATTCTGTTCTTCAAAGCCATTTACTTTGTAGTATTTTGTTATGGCAGCACTAGGAATCTAACATACCACGCGAGCAGTAGCCAAAAAAAAAAGAGCTGGGTTGCCTATGATAATATTTGATGTATTAGACTTTAAGACAAAAAAGTTACAGGATACAAATAATATTTTATAATTATAAAGTGTCAATCTATTGGGCAGAACAAACAATTATAAACATATATTCACCTCACATTCCACAATAATAGAGACTTCAATAACTCATTTTCAATAATGGACATAAAACTGGGCAGTATACATGGGACATTCTCCAGAGTGACCATATACCAGACTATAAAACAAACCTAAATAAATACAAAATAATTGAAATAATACAAAATATGTTCTTTGACCAAAATACAACTAAATTAGAAATCAACAGTAGAAGAAAATATAAGAAAATCACAAATATATGTAAATTAAACAGTACACTCCTAAATAACAAATAAGCCAAAGAATAAATCACAAGGAGAGTTTAAAAATAATATTTTTAGATTAAAGGAAGTGAAAAACAGCATGCTAAAACATATGGATTGCAGCTTTAGAATCGTTTATAGAGAAATTAATAGCTCCAAGTGCCTATGTTAAAAAGGAAGACAGGTCTCAAATCAATAAACAAATGTTTTGCCTTTGGAAACAAGAAAAAGAAGAGTAAAATGGCACAAAACAAACAAAAGAGAGTACGTATTATATGATTTTATTCATATGAAATTCTACTAAATGAAAACTAGTTGTAGATTCATTGTTGCCTGTATATAGATGTAGGTGTTAATATTGATGTAGATATATATATATTTGACTTAATAACTATATATATATATATATTTTTGTGAAACCAAAACGTTCACTAATGAGAGGACAGTGTGAGTTTCAAATCTTTAATTAAAATGTATTTATTGAGTATAAATTATATCACCTTTACCAGGCACTAGAGATATAAATATAAAACAACCAAGGCCTGTTCCTTCCAGGTTAAGTAGTAATTTAATAGAAACAGGTTTATGTACAAATAATTTCAGTAGAGTAAGCTAAGAGGACAAAGTTTTGGGAGAGCAAAGAGAAGATAGCACCTAATCTTGGCTTTACACAAAGGGAAGATTTCAAGGATTTTATTAAATTTAGACCAAACCTTAAAGAAAAGTATGGGTGTATATGGGTGTGTATTTGTGTGTATGTGTGCACGTCTGAAAATGCCTAGTGTTTACAGGAATAAATGAAAGATTTGATGATGTTAGCGCAAATGTTGCACAGGGCCTCGGTTCTGGGTTGCACAGGTTTGGTTTAAGAACAACAAAAAGGAGAAGTAACTGATCTAGCAGCACTTGTCCAAAATAATTTTCTACAATAATGGAAATGTTCTATAATCTGTGCTGCCTGATACATTAGCCACTAGACACATGTGGCTACTGATCATTTTAGATACGGCTAGTGTGACTAAGGAACTGAACTGCTATTTTATTTCATTCATATTTAAATTTAAATAACCGCAAAAGTAACTTATTCCTGAGCAAGGCTGATACTTGGTTATTAGTTCAAATTCAAATAATATTACTGCTTTAAAGATGAAACACAGGACATTCTGGAAACATGTAAGAGTTTGAGAGAATCAGAGAAGACTCCTCCAAGAGAGTACAATTAAAGTACAAATGAATTGAGGTACCAGAGAAACCACCTCTAGCAGACAGAAGAACACATGTGAATGTCCTGAAGGAGAAGAGAAAGTGTCAGATTGTTAAAGAAACAAACAACAAATAACGAGTATCTCAAAATGACAAAAGTGAGGGACATGCTTATGGATAGGTAGACTCAACGTTGTGAAAATATCAATTCTACCCAAAGCAATCCACAAATACAAAGCAATTCTCATCCAAATACCAACAGCATTCTTTAAAGAGATGGAAAAACTAATTATTAACTTTATACGGAAATGAAAGAGGCCCCACATAAGTAAAGTATTATTGAAGAAGAAGAATTCACTAGGAAGACTCGCACTACCTGGCCTCAGAATCTACTGTACGGCTACGGTAGTCAAAACAGCCTGGTACTGGTACAATGACAGCTACATTGACCGGTGGAACAGAATTGAGAACCCAGGTGTAAATCCATCCACCTACAATCACCTGATCTTGGAAAAGGGCCCAAAGTCCATCAAATGTGGAAAAGACAGTCTTTTTAACAAATTCTGCTGGCAAAACTGGATGTCGCTCTGCAAAAAAATGAAACAGGGCCCATACCTCACACCATACACAAAAACTAATTAAAAATGGATCAAACACCTAAATATAAAATCAAAAACCATAAAGGTCATAGGAGAAAAAATAGGATCAATGCTAGAGGCCCTAATACATGTCATTAACAGGATACAAACCATAACTAACAAGACACAAACTCTAGAATATAAGTTAGATTACTGGAATCTTCTAAAAATTAAACACTCATGCTCATCAAAAGACTTCACCAAAAGAGTAAAAAAAGAACTTAGACTTGGAAAAATCTCTGGCTATGACAAAGTCAACAGAAGTCTAATCTCTAAAATCTCCAGGAAAATCCAATACCTCTACAACAAAAAGACAAATAATCCAATTAAAAAATGGGCAAAGGAAATTAACAGACACTTCACCAAAGAAGGCGCTCAAGTGACTAACAGACACTTGAGGAAATGACCGTGATCACCAGCCAATATAAAAAAGTATTTTTTTTTATACTGGAGAATTGGAAATTGATACTACAATGAGATACCATCTCACCCCAATATTACTGGCATAATTAAAAAAAATAATAACACATGTTGAAGAATTTGTGGGGAGACTGGAACTCTTATGCACTACTGGTGGGAATGCAAAATGGTACGACCATTTTGGAAAACGTTATGGCACTTCTTTAGAAAGCTAGAAAGAGAATACCATAAGATTCAGCAATCCCACTCCTAGCAATATATCTTGGAGAAATAAGAGCTGTCACATGAATAGACAAATGCATACCCATGTTCATTGCAGCATTTTTCACAATAGCAAAAAGTTTGCTCATAAAAGACTCAAGGGGATTAAATGAAATAAAAGGAAAAAAGAAAAAGAAATCTCCTGTGGAGACTGGTGTTCCTGTCTACCAATTATGTACAAAAAAAAAAAAAAAAAAAGAGAGAGAGAATTGTCAATTCCTTTAAGTACAAAACTGAGGGGACTTTCTCCCAAAAGATAACCAGAAATGATTTAAACTCTGTATAAGATGTCAACAGTATTCTGCTATTCCACTCCTATGGGGTCATAAATTGTTTAGAAATTTATCTATGTCTATATCTGAATTGTAATAAGAGAATTGTCCTTCACAGTTGCTCAGTAACTGGCTGCTCATCACTCGGACCCTAT
This sequence comes from Loxodonta africana, assembly GCF_030014295.1. Taxonomy (NCBI): domain Eukaryota; kingdom Metazoa; phylum Chordata; class Mammalia; order Proboscidea; family Elephantidae; genus Loxodonta; species Loxodonta africana. The sequence continues at coordinate 287,420 of NW_026974895.1, read as the reverse complement.
GTTAAATACATTTTGACATGGTGATATTTAAGTTACTTGGTGGTATGCAATCTACTCTCAACTCCCATGGGGCTGTTGAGTAATTTTACTGGTCAGATGTTTAACTCGAAAATCCCAATACTTGAGAAAAAAATATGTTGTTGTTAGTTGCCATCGTAAATATGAGTCAGAATTGTCTCAATGGCAATGGTTTTTGTTTTTTTTTTTAATAGTGACACCATGTACAAGAGGGCGAGAAGCTGCCCGGTCCTGTGCCATCCTCACAATCATTGCCATGTTTGAGCTCATTGTTGTAGTCACTGTGTCAATCCATGTCTTTGAGGGTCTTCCTCTTTTTCACTGACCCTTTACTTTATCAAGCATAATGTCCTTCACCAGGGACTGATCCCTCCTGATAACATATCCAAAGCACGTGAAAGAAAGTCTTGGCACCCTTGCTTCAAAAAAGTATTCTGGCTGTACTTCTTCCAAGATAGATTTGTTCATTCTTCTGGCAGTCACTGGCATATTCAATATTCTTCACCAACAACTAATTCATTGTCTAGCTTTCACATTCATATGTGGTCATTGAAAATACCATAGCTTCGGTCAGGCACACCTTGGTCTTCAAAGTGACATCTTTGCTTCTTAACACTTTAAGGAGGTCTTTTGTAACAGATTTGCCCAGAGCAATACTGTTAAACATATAATATGAGATATTTCATTCTGAGATCATATTGTTTAGAAATTTATCTGTGTCTATATTTGAATCCTAATAAGTGAATTGTTCTTCACAGTTGCTCAGTAACTGGCTGCTCAACACTCGGACTCTATGTTAACTCAATTTTGAGATGGTGATATTTAAGTTACACTGTGGTGTGCGATTTACTTCCAAATATATCTAAGCGTGGGGATGAGAATAGAAATTTTAGGAAAAGCTTTTCTATTTCCCTTCCACAGACATCTATGGTTAAAGGAAGTCATGGTCCTCATTTATCTTCGATGTAGCTTTTTCTTACTGGGTTTTTTAAGAAAATAATTTTCCTGGTCCCAGCTTGATATCTCTGCACGTGCAATAACTAACCACTGTGCATGGGACTTAATTTGGCTTCCTTTCCCCATTGTATGAGTCCTAGTCAAGTCCAATACCTATATCAACACCTTTTTCATGTCTGTTACCTGTATTGATCTTTTTCAGGACTCATTCACAATATCTTTCTAGATAGTGCAGATGCCTCTTACTTTTCCAGTAGCTCAATCATTCATCTTACACCATATATATATACATATAAAACCAAATCAAACCAGTTGCCCCGAGTCAATTCCAACTCATAGTGACCTTATAGAACAGAGTTGACTTGCCCCATAGGTTTTCTAAGGCTCTAAATCTTTATGGAAGCAGACTGCCACACCTTTCTCCTGTGGAATAGGCTGGTGAGTTCAAATTGCTTACCTTTTGATTAGCATCAGAGCACTTAACCACTGTGCCACCAGAGCTCATATATAGGTGTATATATATATATAAACCCACCAGAGCTTATACACACACACACGTACCCACACAAATATACAAAAATACAAGTATATTTTTAATTTCTTTCAGCAATTTGAGGCTTTTTGTGCCAGAGATACATTTTTCAATATACCTGCTGTCTCAGCTAGCTAGTGCTGCTATAACAGAAGTACCACAAGTGGATGGATGGCTTTAACATAGAGATATTTTTTCTCTCACAGCATAGCAGGCTAGAAGTCCGAATTCAGGGTGCTAGCTCCAGGAGAAGGCCTTCTCCCTCTGTTGGCTCTGGGGGAAAGTCCTTGTCATCAATATTCCCCAGTCAAGAGATCCTAAGCACAGGGACCCCCAATCGAAAGGATACTCTATTCTCCCGGCTCTTGTTTCTTGGTGGTATGATGTCCCCCTGTCTCTCTGCTTGCTTCTTGCTTTTATATCTCAAAAGAGATTGACTTAAAATACAACCCAGTCTTGTAGATTGAGTCCTTCCTCATTAACATAACTGCCACTAATCCTACCTCACTAACATCATGGAGGTAGGGTTTACAGTGTGTAGGAAAATCACATCACTTGACAAAATGGTGGACCATCATACAATACTGGGAATCATGGTCTAGCCAAGTTGACACACATTTTTGGTGGACACAATTCAACCCATAACATCTGCCGTATTTTAAGATGTGAAAGACCCTTCTCCTTCCTTAAGTTTTTAAGTCTGGATATGTTATTAAAAATATTATTAACTAGATGGTGCCCGGCCACAACCGATGACTGCCCTGACAGAGAACACAACAGAGAACCCCTGAGGGAGCAAGAGAACAGTGGGATGCAGACCCCAAATTCTCATAAAAAGACCAGGCTTAATGGTCTGACTGAGGCTAGAAGAATCCCGGCAGTCTGGTCCCCAAACCTTCTGTTGGCCCAGGACAGGAACCAACTCCTCAGACATGGATTGGACTGGACAATGGGTTGGAGAGAGATGCTGATGAGGAGTGAGCTACTTGTATCAGGTGGACACTTGAGACTGTGTTGGCATCTCCTGTCTAGAGGGGAGATGGGAAGGTAGAGAGGGTTAGACACTGGCAAAATGGTCATGAAAGGAGAGACTGGCAGGAGGAAGTGGGCTGGTTCATTAGCGGTAGAGTAAATGGGAGTATGTAGTAAGGTGTATATAAGTTTATATGTGAGAGACTGATTTGATTTGTAAACTTTCACTTAAAGCACGATAAAAATTATTAAAAATATATATTATTGATACCGTAAACAACAGGGTTAAACGGTTCCCCTTCCTCCCATCACACCTGAGCCACATCACACTCTTTTGATAAGAAATTCTGTGTAGCAGCTCAAGGCCATCTTACTGCTTCTCTGCTCAAGTTTGCTTCGCTACCCACCAACCTTCCCCTCACTCCATTTGGACATGAGCAATAAGCCACAAAGCTGTCCTTAGATAAATTTCATGTTTCATACCCCCCTAAAAACCACATGCCCCCAGCCACCATATTGCACCCCCTACTGCACCCCTGTATGTGTTCATTTCCTGAAATTGTCTGCCAGTTCTTAGAGACTTCATGAATTATGCATAAGTTCCCTATCACAAGCCCTGCAACTGCACTAGAATCCCCAACCTCAGGGAGCTTGATTTGAGACTTAATCTCTGAGCTCCTTGCTTGACCGGCTTGCAATAAAGTCTGTTTTCTCTTTTTCAAAGACCTGGTGTCTCTCATTTGACTCAAGGGGTCGCGCCGGGCAGGACCCACCGTCATCGGGTTACAATACTGTAATGATGCATAGATTACCACATCTTTTATTGGTCAGTTAATTCATTTTCTGTGTCTGTTATAACAAATTGCTACAAACTGATTGACTTAAAACAACAGAAATTTATTCTTCCACAGCTCAGGAGGCCAGAAATCCAAAGTCAGAGCCAAAATACCTGAGCCTTAATCAAGCTGTCACGGCAGAACCACACCACACACTCTTCAGAGGCTCCAGGGGAGAATCTGTTCATTGCCTCTTCCAGCTTCTGGTGGCTGTCTCTATTCCATGGCTGTGGCTGCATCATCCGATCTCTGCCTCTGTGGTCACATTGTCATCTCCGCTTGTGTTGTGAAATCTCTCTCTGCTTCTCCCCCATTCTCCCTATATTCTTCTATATTTTATGTCCTTCTATATTCTATATCCTTCTGTATTCTTCTATATTCTATATCCTATATTTCGTATTCTTCTATATTCTATCTTTTATCTTCTATATTTTGTACTCTATATTCTCTATTCCATATTCTACATACTACATTCTATTTTCTATGTTCTTCTGTATTCTATATTCTTCTATATTCTACATTCTATGTTTAATATTCTATGTTCTATATTCTATATATTATATTTCCTATCTTTTATATTCTATAAAAAAATATTCCATATTAAATATTCTACTTTCAATATTTTTCTATATTCTATATTCATCATTATTCTATACTGTATATTTCATATTCTACATTCTGTATTCTTCTGTATTCTATAATCAATATTCTTTAGTCTTTATTATATATTTTATATTCTACATTCTACATTATATATTCTATATTCTTCTATTTTCTATATTCTATAGTCTTCTATATTCTGTAATCTGTTTTCTATATTCTACCTTCTATTTTATATGCTATAGTGTATATTCTACATTCTATATTTTATATTCTTCTATATGCTATAATCTATATTTAAAGATCGAAGACCACAGCCTTCAGTATGGACTGCATGTCAACATAGAGAAAACAAAAATCCTCACAACTGGACTAATGAGCAACATCATGATAAACGGAGAAAAGATTGAAGTTGTCAAGGATTTCATTTTACTTGGATCCACAATCAACAGCCATGGAAGCAGCAGTCAAGAAATTAAAAGATGCATTGCACTGGGCAAATCTGCTGCAAAGGACCTCTTCAAAGTGTTGAAGAGCAAAGATGTCACCCTGAAGACTAAGGTGTGCCTGACCCAAGCCATGGTATTTTCAATCACATCATATACATGTGAAACCTGGACAATGAATACGGAAGACCGAAGAAGAGTTGACACCTTTGAATTGTGGTGTTGGCGAAGAATATTGAATATACCATGGACTGCCAAAAGAACGAACACATCTGTCTTGGAAGAAGTGCGGCCAGAATGCTCCTTAGAGGCAAGGATGGCGAGACTGCATCTTACATACTTTGGGCATGTTGTCAGGAGGGATGAGTCCCTGGAGAAGGACGTCATGCTTGGCAGAGTACAGGGTCAGCGGAAAAGAGGAAGACCCTCAGCGAGGTGGATTGACACAGTGGCTGCAACAATGTGCTCAAGCACAACACCGGTTATAAGGATGGCACGGGGCCGGGCTGTGTTTTGTTCTGTTGTGCATAAGGTCTCTATGAGTCGGAAGCGACTTGACAGCACCTAACAACAATACTCTATATTATTTTTATTCTGTATTATTCTATATTTATCTATATTGTATATTCTAAATTGTATTTTCTATATTCTATATTTCATATTCTTCTATGTTCTATATTCTACATTCTACACTCTATTCTTCTGTATTGTATTTTCTTCTATATTCTATGTTCTATATTCTGTATTTTATCCTCTATATTCTGTACTCTATATTCTACATTCTACACTCTATATTCTTCTATATTCTATATTCTGTATTCTATATTCTTGTATATTTTATATCCTATATTCCTTATTCTTCAATATTCTATGTTCTATATTCTGTGTTCTATCTTCTATATTCTACATTCTAAATTCTATATTCTGTACTCTATATTCTATATTTGATATTCTATGTCCTGTGTTCTATGTTCAATCTTCTATCTTCTATCATCTGCTTTCTTCTATCTACTATCTTCAATCTATCTTCTATTGTCAATTTTCTTCTGTATTGTATATTCTATGCTCTATATTATATTTTCTTCTATTTTCTATATTCTTTTGTGTCCTATATTCTATTATCTTCTATATTCTTCTGTATTCCATATTCTACATTCTATATTCTACTTTCCATATTCTATACTCTTCTATATTCTTCTACATTCTATACTCTATATCCTATAATCTTCTATATTTTTCTATATTTTATAATCTACATTCTATTTTCTATATTCAGTATTCTATCTTCTATGTTCTATATTCTGTATTCTTCTACATGCTGTATTCTATATTACATGCTGTAATCTATATTCTACAGTCTATATTTTTCTACATTCTATATTCTATAATCTATATTCTTCAATATTCCATATTCTATGTTCTGTATTCTGTGTTTTATATTGTATCTTCTACATTCTACAGTATATATTCCATATTCTTCTATATTCTATAATCTATATATTTCTACGTTCTGTTTTCTATATTCTTCTACATTGTATGTTTTATGTCTTATATTCTTCTACATCGTATATTTTATGTCTTATACTCTATATTCAGCAATATTCTATTTTCTATATTCTTTTATAAACTATATTCTTCTATATTCTATATTCAACATTCTATATTCTACTATATTCTATATACTTCTGTATTCTACTTTCTATATTCTATAATCTATATTCTTCTGTATTCTATGTTCTATAATCTATATTCTACATTCTGTATTCTCTATTCTTCTATATTCTGTAATCTATATACTTTTACATTCTATATTCTCTCTTCTATGTTCTGTATTGTATTATCTATATTCTACATTCTATGTTCTTTATTCTATATTCTTCTGTATTGTATATTTTATGTCTTATAGTCTATATTCCATTTTCCTCAATATCCTCTATTCTATATTCTTCTATATTCTATGTTCTATATTCTACATTCTCTTCTCTATATTCTATACTCTTCTATATTCTGTAATCTATATTCTTCTATATTCTACAGTCTACATTATGTATTCTAAATATTTCTATATTCTTTAACTTCTCTCTTTTATATTCTATATTCTACATTCTATTTTCTTGTATGTTCTGTATTGTATATCCTATGTTCTCCACTCTACATTCTATATTCTAAATTTTCCTATAGTCCATATTTTTCTATATTCTATATTCTACATTCTATATTCTATAATTTATATTCTCTATCCTATGTTCCATATTCTATATTCTGTATTCTCTATCCTATGTTCCATATTCTATATTCTGCATTCTAAATTCTATATTCAATATTCTTCTATATTCTATAATCTATATTCTTCTACACTCTATATTCTGTTTTGTATATTCTATATTCTTTTATATTGTACATTTTATATATCATAGTCTACATTCCATATTCATCAATATTCTATATTCTTCTATATTCTATATTCCATATTTTCTATCCTATATTCTTCTATATTCTGTCCTGTATATTCTATATTCTTCTATATTACATATTCATCAATATTCTATATTCTTCTATATTCTACATTCTATATTCTTCTTATTCTGTATTCTTCTATATATTATATTCCACATTCTATATCTTCTATATTCTATAATCTATATACTTCTACATTCTATATTCTATAATCTTCTATATTGTATATTTTATATCTTATATTCTATATTTTCCATTTTTGTCAATATCCTGTATTCTGTATTCTATATCCTTCTATAGTCTATCTTCTATGTTCTATATTCTTTATTTTATGTGCTATATTCTGTTCTCTATATTCCATATTCTTCTATATTCTATAATCTATATTCTACGTTCTATACTCTATTTCATATTCTGTATTCTATATTCTACTGTCTACATTCTGTATTCTAAATACTTCTATATTCCTTATTCTTCTCTATATTCTGTATATTCTACGTTCTATATTGTATATGTCTCTATATTCTACATTCTATAATTTAAAATTTTCTTTATTCTATATTGTGTATTCTATATTCTTTGTTCTATATTCTACACTGTAAACTCTATATTCTATATTCTACATTCCTCAATAATCTATAATCGATATTGTATATCCTATATCCTTTATTCTATATTGTATATACCATAATTGTCAATATTCTTTATTCTTCTGTATTCTATCTTCTATATTCTCTAGTCTAGATTCTATATTCTTCTATATTCTATACTCTATATTCCAAATCCTATATTCTATATTCAATATTCTTCAATATTCCTTATTCTATATTCTATCTTCTATATTTTGTCTTTTATAGTCTATATTCTCTACTCTATATTCTACATTCTATATTCTATGTTCTTCTATATGCTATATTCTATATTTTGTACTCTATATTCTATGTCCTATATTCTGTATTCTATAGTCTTCCAAATGCTGTATGCTTCTATGTTCTATGTTCTGTATTCCATATTCCATATTCTGTATTCTACATTCTACGTTCTATATTCAATATTCTTCTTTTTTCTATATTTTTCCATATTCTATATTCTACGTTTCACATTCTACATTCTATATTCTTCTATTTCTATATTGTATATACTAAATTTTATATTCTATACTCTGTATTCTACATTCTACGTTCAACATGCTATATTCTTTAGTCTATATTCTTCTCTATTCTTAATTCTTCTATATTCTACATTCTATATTCAATATTCTATGTTTGCTGTTCTATACTCTATATTCTTCTGTATACCATATTCTTCTCTATTCTATATTCTGCATTCTTCTATATTCTATATTCTACATTTACTTTCTATATTCTGTAATCTATATTCTGCTACATTCTCTATTCTATGTACTGTATTCTATATTCTACATTCTGCATTCTATATTCTATTTTCTATAATCTATATACTTGTACATCCTGTATTCTATATTCTTCTATATTGTATATTTTATTTCTTATATTCTTTTTGCCATATCCATCAATATTCTATAGTCTTCTAAATACTATGTTCTTCTATGTTCAGTATTCTATACTCCATATTCTATTTTCTACATTCTATATTTTATATTCTATAATCTACATTCTATATTTATCTATATTCTATAATCTTTATACTTCTATATTCTATATTTTGTATTCTATATTCTTCTATATTGTACATTTTATGTCTTATATTCTATATTCATCAATATTCTATATTCTGTACTCTTCTGTATTCTATCTTCTATTCTCTATGTTCTTTATTCTATATGCTGTACTCTATATTCCATATTTTACAAACTATACTGTTCTATTTTATATATTCTATATTCCGTATTCTATATTCAATATTGTGCATTCTCTATTCTATACACTTCCATTTTTTATATTTTATATTCTACCACATTGTATACACTATATTCCACACTCTACATGCCATATTCTATATTCCTCTATATGCTATAATCTATATTCTTCTATATTCTACATTCTATAGTCTTCATTTCACATTCTGTAGTCTTCTATATTCGATATTCTACATTCTAAATACTATAGTCTATATTCTACATTCTATATTCTTCAATATTCTACATTCTTCTTCTATATTCTATATTCTGCCTTATTCTATATCGTATATCCTATATTATTCTATATTCCATATTCTTGTATAATCTATATCCTCCTATATTCTATACTCTTCTATATCTACATCCTATATTCTTCTATATTCTATATACCTCTATATTCTTTATTCTATATCCCACATTCCATATTCTATATTCAATATTCTATGTTGTATGTTCTATATTCTTCTATGTATTATATTCTTCTATATCTATATTCCATATTCTTTATTCCATATTCTTCTGTATTCTATATTCTTCTATATTCTATACTCTACATTCTACATTCTTTATTCTGTATTCTTCTATATACTAAAATCTATATTCCATATTCTATAGTCTACATTTTATATTCTATATTCTATGTTATATATTCTATATTCTTCTATTTTCTATATTCTGTATTTCACTTTCTACATTCTATATTCTTCTGTATGCTATAATCTATATTCTTCTATAGTCTATATTTTATGTTCTGTGTTCTCCTTTGTTCTATATTATTCTATATACTGTATTCTTTATTCATATTCTGCATTCTATATTTTACATTCTTCTATATTCTATGTTCTACACTCTATATTCTATATTATTATATATTCTTCTATATTCTGTATCCTACATTCTATATTCCATATTCTTCAATATTCTATATTCTTCTATATTCTATCTTCTATATTCTGAACTCTATATTCTTTGATATTCTACATTCTAAATTCTGTATTTAATATTCTTCTATATTCTATATTAAATATTCTGTGCTGTATAGTCTATATTCTTCTATATTCTATATTTGATATTCTTCGTGCTGCGTTCTATGTTCAATCTTCTATCTCCTATCATCTTCTGTCTTCTATCTACTATCTTCTATTGTCTTCTATATTCTTCTATATTTGATATTATATTTTCTTCTATTTTCTATATTCTTTTGTGTCCTGTATTCTATTGTCTTCTATATTCTCCTCTATTCTATGTTCTTCTATATTCCATATTCTGCTATATTCTCTGTACTTCTATATTCTGTATTCTATATTCCACATTCTACATCTATTTTGTATATCCTATAATCTATTTTCTTCTATACTCTATTCTATATTCTTCTGTATTTTTTATTCGTCTATATTCTACATTCTAAACTTTATAATCAATATTCTGTTTTATGTCCTGTGTTCTATATTCTTTTATATACTATATTCTTGTATATTCTGTATTCCATAAACTGTATTCCATATTCTTCTATTTTCTATATTCTATATTCCTTATTCTACATTCTATGTTGTATACTCTATATTCTTCTATATTCTATAACCTATATACTTCTACAGTCTGTATTCTGTATTTTATTTTTTATTCTTCTAAATTGTATATTTTATATCTTAAATTCTATATTTGTCAATATTCCATATTCTTCTATATACTATATTGTATATTCCATATTCTATAGTCTACCACATTTAATATTCTATATTCTCTTTTCTATTATCTGTATTCCTCTATATTCTATGCTCTATATTTTACATTCTTCTGTATTCTATTATAACCTATATACTTTTAAATTCTGTGTTCTATAATGTATATTTTATATTCTACATTCTATATTCTTTATTCTTTATATTCCTCTATATTGTATATTTTATGACTTATATTGTTTTCTATATTCCATTTTCGTGAATATCCTATATTCTATCTTCTAACTTCTATGTTCTGTATTCTATATTGTGTGTTCTGTGCTCTATATTCAATGCTCTTTTATATTCTATAATCTATATTCTACAGCCTTATTATATATTCTAAATTCTTCTGTATTCTTTATTCTTCTCTATTCTGTATTCTATGTTCTGTGTTCCACATTCTACATTCTAGTCTATGTTCTTCTATATTGCATATTCTACTTTTTGTATTTTATATTCTTTATTCTATATTCTACATTGTAAACTCTATATTCTGTGTTCTATAATCTATATTCTTTTATATTCTATAATCTACCTTGTATATTCTTCAATAATCTTATAATCTATATTCTTCTATATCATATATTCTATATACCATATTCTTCTACATTCTATCTTCTACATTCTGCAGTCTGTATTCCATATTCCTCTATATGCTATATTCCACATTCTATATTCTATATTTTATATGCTATATTCTTCTACATTCTGTATTGTATATTCTTCTGTATTCTAAATTCTTCTATAATATATCTTCCATATTCTTTTATATTCTATAATTTTCTATACTGTATATTCCTGTATATTCAGTATTCTATATTATTCTACATTCTATACACATCTACATTCTATACTCTATATTCCATATTCTATATAATTCTATATTCTTCTATATTCAATACCTATATTCTTTTATATTCTATATTCTTCTGTATAATATATTCTTCTGTATTCTATATTCTACATTCTGTATTCTTCTATATGCTATATTTTTCTATAATCTGTGTTCTATATTTTGTATTCTTCCATATTCTATAATCTAATATTTCTCTAATTTGTATATTGTACATTCTACATTCTAATTTCTTCTGTATCTTCTTCTATATTTTGTATTCTATATTCCACATTCTGCTTTGTAAATTCTATATTTTATACTCTTCTATATTCTATATTCTATGTTCTATATTCAACTATATGCTATATTCTATATTCTAGTTTCTAGATTCTTGATCCTACATTCTATATTCTTCTGTTTTCTGGGTTCTATATTCCACAGTCTACATTCTTCTACATTCTGTATACTATAATCTTGTATAATGTATATTCTACATTCCATATTCTTCTATATTTTATATTCTATATTCTTCTATTTTCTCTATTCTATATTTTGTATTCTATATTCTATATTTTTCTATATTCTATACACTATATTCTTCTGTATTCTATATTTCTCTATATTCTATATCCTTCTATATTCTAGATTTCATTTTCTACATTATTCTATATTCTATTTTCTTTTATATTCTGTATTCTGTCTTCTGTGTTCTGTTCTATATTCTTCAATATTCTATATCCCATATTCTGTATTCTATATTCTTCTATAGTTTACATTCTATATTTTTGATATTATTTAATCTATATTGTTGTATATTCTATATGCTACAGTGTATATTCTATATTCTTTGATATTCTATATTCTTATATTCTACATTCTATATTCTCTTTTCTACACTATATTATTCTATATTGTATATTCCACATTATGCATTCTATATTCTGTATTCTATACTCTATATTGTACACTCAACATTATATATTCAAAATTTTTCTATATTCTATATTCTTCTATAGGCTATATTCTGTGTTCTGTGTTCTACATTCTATACTCTATATTCTGTATTCTCTTATATTCTATAATGTATATTCTTCTGCATTCTCTATTCTACATTCCATATTCTAAATTCTTCTATATTCTATAATCTATGTACTTCTGCATTCTGTATTCTGTGTTCTGTATTCTATATTGTACATTTTATATATGTTATTCTGTATTCCATATATGTCATAATTCCATATTCTATATTCTTCTGTATACTATATTCTTCTACATTCTATAGTTCATATTCCATAAACTGTATTCTATATTCTATACTCTACATTCTATATACTTCTATATTCTGTAATCTATATTCTTCTCTATTCTATATTCTACATTCCTCAATCTATATTCTTCTATATTCTATACTCTACATTCTATATTTTATAATCTACTTCTACATTGTATATTTTATATTCTTCTATACTGATTATTTTATATCTTATATTGTATTTCCATTTTCATGAATATCCTATATTCTATGTTCTTCTATATTCTATCTTTTATCTTTTGTGTTCTAGATTCTATAATCTGTATTCTATGTTCTGTTCTCTATATTCCATGATTCTATATTGTATAATCTGTATGATTCTGTATTCTATATACTTTTTTTACTATATTTTATATTCAACAGTCTACATTCTATATTCTTCTATTTTCTTTATTTTTCTCTATTCTTCTATATTATTGTCTATATTCTTCTGTAATTTATAATCTATACTCTTCTATATTCTATATCCTATATTCTATGTTCTATATTCCACATTCTATATTCTGTTCTTCTATATTCTATCTTCTATGTTCTAATTGTATATTCTATATTCTTCTATATACTATATTCTTCTATGTTCTATATTCTTCTATATTCTGTATTCTATATTGTATAATCTACATTCTATATTCTAGAAGCTATATTCTTCTACATTCTATATTCTGTATTCTTCTATTTTCAATATTTTATATCTTATATTCCATATTCTTCTATAGTCTATATTGTATGTTCCATACTCTGCATTCTATATCCTATATTCTACATTCTGTATTCTATATTCTTCTATATTGTATATTCTACATTCTATATCCTTCTGTATTCTATAATCTATATTTTTCTATATTCTTCATTGTGCATTCAATATTCTATATTCCTTGATACTCTATAATCTATATACTTCTAAACTCTATGTTCTATATTCTTGTATATTGTATATTCTATTTTCATCAATGTTCTATATTCTATATTTTTTGTTTTCTTTCTTCTGTGATCTGTATTCTATGTTCTGTACTCTATATTCTATAATCCACATTCTGTTCTGTATTCTTTATTCTATATTGTATATACTATATACTGCATTTTACATTCTAAATTTTTCTGTTTTCTATATTCTACATTCTATTAGATTCTTCTATATTCTCCACTCTACATTCTATATTCTAAATTTTTCTATATTCTGTATTCTTCTATAATCTATATTCTGTATCCTATATTTTACATTCTTTATTCTTCTATATTCTAAAATCTATATTCTTCTCTATTCTCTATTCTAAATTCTATTTTCTATATACTTCTATATGCTATAATCTATGTACTTCTACAGTCTATGTTCTGTGTTGTATATGCTATATAGTATATACAACATTCTACATTCTTCTATGTTGTACATTTTAAATATTATATTCTATATTCCATTTTTATTGATATTCTATATTTTTGTATATAAGACATTCTTCTGCAATCTGTATTCCATAGTCTATATTCCATTTTTGTCAATATTCTATATTCTTCTATACTCCATCTTCTGTGTTCTAAATTCTACATTCTATATTCGGTTCTCTATACTGTAGATTCTTCTGTGTTCTAAAATCTATATTCTTCTATATTCAATATTCGTCAATATTCTGTATTCCATATTCTTCTATGTACTTAGTTCAATATTCTATATTCCTTAGTCCATATTCTGTATTCTATATTCTTCTATATACCATATTCTATATTCTTCTATATTCTACTTTCTATATTCTTCTGTGTTCTATAATCTATATCCTTCTATATTCAATATTCTATATTCTAAATACCTTATTCTATTTTCTATGTTGTACATATTATATTCTGTATTCTTCTATATTGTATATTCATATTCTAATTCTATATTCTAAATTTTTCTGTATTCTATATTCCTGTATATTCTGTATTCTGAATTCTATATTCTTTATTTTATATTCTACATTCTAAACTCTATATCCTATTTTCTTCTATATTCTACATTCTCCATACTACATTCTATGTTCTATATTCTTCTGTATTCTATAATCTGTATTCTACATTCTATATTCTTTATTCTGTATAGTGTATTCCATATCCTATATTATATATACCATATTCATCACTGTTCTGTATTCTTCTATAATCTATCTTCCATGTTCTGTCATCTTTATTCTATATTCTACGTTCTATTATCTTCTATATTCTGTATTCTTCTGTATTGTATATTCTTTTATAATGTACATTCTCTATTCTATATTGTTCTATATTTTATATTCGTCCATATTCTATATCCTTCTCTATACTATATTCTTCTATAATCTATATCTTATCTTCCAAATTCTATATTCTACATTCTGTATTCTGTATTGCATATTCCATATTTTATATTCTACATTCTTCTATATTCTGTATTCTACATTCTGCATTCTTGTATATTTTATATTCTTCTATATTCTATATTCTTTGTTCTACATTCTAAATTCTATATTCGTCTATGTTCTATATTCGTCTATATTCTATATTCTACATTCTATTTTCTATATTCTGTACTCTATATTCTGCTTTGTCATTCTATATTTTATATTCTATAATCTTTATTCTTCTATATGCTATATTCTACATTCTAATGTTTTCTATATTCTATATTCTCACTCTACATTCTATATTCTAAATTTTGTATATTCTATATACTTCTATATTCTATAATCTATATTCTTCGGAATTCTATATTCTCTCTTCTATGTTCTGTATCTATACTCTATATGCTTCTTTATTGTATAATCTATATACCTCTACATTCCATATTCTGTATTCTATATTCTTCTGTTTCACATTTTATATATTATATTCTATATTTCATATTTGTCAATAGTCTATATTTTCTATATACTATATTCTTCTTTATTTTATATTCTTTATTCCATATACTACATTCTGTATTCTGTATTGTATAGTCTATAGTCTGCATTCTATATTCTGAATTCTTCTATATTCTTTATTCTTCTCTTGTTTATATTCTGTGTTCTGTATTCTATATTCTACATTCTATATTCTGTATTATTCTATATTCTACTTTCTATATTCTAAATTTTTCTATACTCTATTTTTCTCTATTCTCTATTCTGAATTGTATATTCTATATTCTGTACTATACATTCTAAACTCTATATTCTGTATTCTTGTATATTCTATATTCCATATTCTATGCTCTACACTCTACATTCTACATTCTTTAATCTATATTCTACCTTCTACATCCTGTATTCTTCTATACTGTATGTCCTATATCCTGTTTTTTTTATATCCTGTATTCTATAGTCAATATACTGTATTCATCAATATTCTATATTCTTCTATGTTCTATCTTCTGTCTTGTGTATTCTATATTCTGGCATATATTCTATGTTCTACGTTCTATATTCTTTGATATTCTATATTCTTCTGTATTCTGTGTTCTACCTTCTCCTGTAATCTATATTCTTTTATATTCTGTATTCTATCTTCTATATTCTTCTATATATCATATTCTTCCATATTCTATATTATTTATTCCATATTCCATATTCTACATGCAACACTATTCTAAATTCTTCTATATTCTACATTCTAAATTCTATGTTCGTCTATATTCTATACTCTTCTATATTCTATATTCCATACTCTGTATTTGATATTCTATGTTCTATATTTTATATTCTATATTTTTTTTATATTCTACTATATATTATATTCTTCTATATTCTGTATTCCATATTCTATAGTCTACATTCTATATTCTTCTATATTCTATATGCCATATTCTATAATCTATATTCTATTTTCTATCTTCTATATAAAATTTTTTATATTCTTCTATATTCTGTGTTCTATATTCTTCAATATTCTGTATTCCATAATGTATATTCTATATTCTCCTATACTCTATATTCTTCTTTACTCTGTATTCTATCTTCTTTTTTCTTTTATATTCTGTATTGTATTGTATATTCTATGCTCTTCTATATACTATATGCCTTTATATTTTATATGCCTTATTCCATATTCTACATTCTGAATTCTTCTGTATTCTATATTCTACATTCTTAGTTCTATATTCTTCTATATTCCATATTCCTTTATATCCTATTTCTATATTTTTCCATATTCAAAGTTCTGTATTTCATTCTCTGTATTCTATATTGTGTATTCAAAGTTCTATGTTCTATATTCTATATTTTTCTGTATGGCATATTCTATGTTCCATACTCCATATTCTATATGCTATATTCTACATTCTCTATTCTATATTTTACATTCTACAATCTATGTTCCATGATCTTCTATATTCTATAATCTGTATTCTGCTATAGTCTGTAGTCTTTATTCTATATTTTATATTCTATATTCTGTATTCTACATTCTATATAACAAATTCTATATTCTATGTTCTTCTATATGCTATATTCTTCTATATTCTGTATTGTATAGTTTCCTATTGTCTATATTCTTCTATAATGTATATTCTACATTCTTCTGTGTACTGTATTGATATTCTTATATATTCTCTATTTTTCCATATTCTGTATTCTATATTCTTCTATATTCTATATTTATATTCTTTATTCTTCTACATTCTGTGTTCTATATTATTCTATATTCTTCTGTAATGTATATTCTATAATCTATATTCTTCCATACTCTATATATTCTTGTATATTCTATGTTCTTTTATATTTAGTATTCCATCTTCTGTTTTATGTGTTCTATGTTCTATATTCTTCTGTATTCTGTATTCCACATTCTAAATTCTATGGTCTTCTATATTTTTGATTTTCCTATATCCTATGTTCCATATTCTCCATTCTATATTCGATGTTCTATGTTCTTTATTCTACATTTTTCTCTATACTATATTCTTCTGTATTCTATACTCCATATTGTATATTGTAATTCTATATTCTAAAATCTTCTATATTCTACATTCTGTATTCTTCTAGATTCTAGATTTTTCTATATTCTATGTTCTATATTCAATCTTCTATTTTCCATATTTTTACCATGCTATTAAAAAAGTTTTTTTTATATATTTGTGTATTCTGTATTCCATATGCTTTATACTGTATTCAACATTCTATATTCTACTATATTCCATATTCTATACTCTCCTATATTCTATATTTTACATTCTACATTCTATATTCCATAATATTTTATATTGTATAATTTATAATCTTCTATATTCTACAATCTATATTCTCCTAAATTCTTCGTTCTATATTTTGCATTCTCTATTGTGTATTCTACATTCTACATTTTATATTCTCCTGTATTCTATATTCTAAATTTATATTCTATTTTCTTCTGTATTCTGTATTCTTTATGCTATAATCTTCTATAATGTATATTCTATATTCTTCCTTATTCCAAATCCTCTATACGCTATATTCTTCTGTTTTCAAAGTTCTTTTATATTCTGTATTCTATCTTCTATCTTCAGTGTTCTATGTTCCATATTCTATATTCTTTATTTTAAATTCTCTATATTCTATAATCTATGTTCTATGTTTTTCTATAGTCTATATTTTTGTATATTCTATATTTCATACTCTGTATTCTATATTAAAAAAAGATGTTCTATATTGTATATTTTTCTACATACAATATTCTTCTATATTCTATATTGCGTATTTCGTATTCCATATTCTATATTCTACATTCTGCATTCTATATTTTAAATTCTTCCATATTCTATGTTCTGTATTCTATATTCTAAATTCCATGTTCTTCCATATTCTTCTATATTCTATATTTTTCTGTATTCTATATTCCATATTTTACATTCTTCCTTCTATATTCTATATTCTTCTATCTTGTATTCTATATTCTTCTATACTGTATATTCTGTATTTTACATTCTATATTCCATTTTCTTCTATATTCTATATTCTGTATTCTTTATACTTTATTTTATATTCTATATTTTGTATTCTACATTCTATATTCTATGTTCTATATTCTTCTGTACTCTATATATTCTATATTTTATATTCCATACTCTGTGTTCTATATTCAATGTTCTTTTTCTATATAATTTTCTGTAGTCTACATTCTACATTTTATACTCTTTATTATTATTTTTTATTCTTCAACAGTCTGTCTCATATATTCTTCTATATTGTATATTCTGTATATTACATTCTACATTCTATATTCCATAATCTTCTTTATTCTATAATGTATATTCTCTATATTATGTATTTTTGATTCTATATTCTACATTCTATATTCCAAATTCTATATTTTACAATATTCCATTGTCTGTATTCTATATTCAATGTTGTTTTCTATATTCTATATTTTTATAATTTTCTGTATTCTATATTCCATATTCTGTATACTATATTCTACATTCTCTTATATTCCATCTTGTTTATTCTATATTTACTTCTACATTTTATATTCCAGAATCTTCTCTATTCTATAATAGTCTATATTCTATGGTCTTTATTCTATATTTTATATTCTGTATTCTACATTGTACATACTCTATTCTATAATTTTCTATGTTCTGTGTTCCATACTCTGTATTCCATATTAAATATTTGATGTTCTATATTCTATATTTTTTATATACTATATTCTTCTGAATTCTACATTCTATATGACATATCCTACATTCTGCATTTTATATTTTATATTCTTCTATGTTCTGCATTTCATAATCTTCTAAATTCTTATTCTACATTCTATAATCTATTATAATCTATATTCTATCTGCTATATTCTATATTTTAAATTCTAATTCTATATTCTACATTCTACGTTTTAAATTTTTCAATATTCTTTATTCTCTATTCCATATTCTATGTTCTACATTCTATATACCATTTTTTCTGTGTTCTACCTTTTGTATGCTAAATTTTTCTGAATTCTATCTTTTTCTATATTCTATATTTTTTATTGTATATTCTACCTTTTAATCTCCATCTTCTACAATCTAATACTCTCCATTCTACATTCTATATTCCTCTATATTTTGTTATCTATATTCTTCGACTTTCTCTATTCTATACTCTTCAATAGTGTATATGCTATTCCCTATATTCCATATTTGTCCGTATTCTATTTTCATCTATGTTCTATCTTCTATGTTCTGTAGTCTGTAGGTGTCAGCATCTGGGATAAAGGATTCGGGACCTTGCCTGGGGCAGAAGGCAGCCTAGGTCAGCGGATACGTGGAAGTCTAGTGACTTCCGACACTGCTGCCAGTGACAAATGGTGACTTCCACACTCACATATCCCCTGGTGGTAGAATGATAGTGATGGGTGGAGAAACATTGCTGTGGAGCACACTTTCAATGGTGCACTGGCCAAAGCAAAGGCCAGGGCCAGTAGTGGACGTCATGGAGTTGAATGGCGAGCCAGTGAAGGGCCAAGTATTCCTCCTGTACGTGGCAAACAGGTGATCCGTGTCACAAAGTCCATAAAGCGTTGGACTGCTGGGGCCCAGGCTGCCAGGATTTTGGCCCTGCCTTCGGGGCCCGGCCACATACGCAGCATTCCACCGCAGGCGGGGATAGGTAGACATCAAAAATTTGGAAAATGGCACTGTCTCCTCGATTTCCCTGGCATCGGCCTTTTTGAGCGGCACGATTTTTTTCCTAGTAGAATAAGGCACTGATGGAGAAAGGCAGGATTATGTGTGCAGGAAAGGTGTGTGCTGAGAGGGTGAGGACGTTGAGACCAGGTTGGGATCTTTAGTCCAGGAGAGGCTACTGGCAGGTGTGGGTCAATGTTCTCTACCCATCCCACGTGGTGGGGGGAGGTTTTCACCATACAAAGCAGCAGTGGAATTATTCGTCGCCAGAGAGGTTGCATCTGCCCACAAGCTCCACCTGGCCAGGGTCCGCCCCTACCCTATTGCCTATGTCAATCAACAGAAGCTAAGACCTTCCAGAGAGACTACCTACTATTCTCTATCCACGGGAAGGTGGTATAGCCAGAAGTCTCCCCTGTTTCATCTCCAGGCTCTCTCTGAGACCCCTCATACTTGTGATGTGTCTCAGGGGTAGAATGAAGAGATTTCTCTGAAAGAACACATACAGAGAGGGGCTATAGATGCTGAGGAAGGGCGTCTTTCCTACGGATACCCTAGCCTAAGTGGAAAAGAGATACCTGCCTGCTGCCCAGTGTGTCAAACCTATTCACATCAGGGGTTCCCTACTCTGAAGTTATTCCCTGGGTGCCCTCAATTTTGTGGCCAAAAACAGAAGGGGCCATTGTGTGTCCATGGGTAAAATGGAGGGATCTGAGGAACTGGCCTGTTGGGCTGGACCTCTCCTATTAGCTCAGTGTTTGTGACTCATCCCGGTCAGAAATTCCGGGCAGCCTTCCGGTGGTTGTCTCCATGGTGATTGGGAAAGAAGCCTTAGGCCCTGCACTCAGCCTTCACCTGGCCTACATGGCCTCTTTACCCTCATCCAGAACACTGTGCGGATGAAAGAAAGGGTGTCGGCCAGTGAGCACGTGTCCTGATTTCCTTGGAAGGATTAGGCTCCTTGCCTGGGCAGAAGACAGCCAAGGTCAGCCTGAGCCTAGACACCTAGTGACCTGTGACACTGCAGCCAGTGATAGATGTTGATTTCCACGCTCATGTATCCGTAGGTGACGGATTCAGAGTGGTTGGAGGAAAAGTGTAACTAGAGATCACACACTCACAAGGGCATGGGCCAAAGGTCAGGGAAAATAACTGAGGTTGTGGAGCTCTAGCGGAGCCAGTCCAGGCCCCAGGTCTCCCTCCTGTTCGTGACAAAGAGGTAATCCATATGCCACCATCAGCAGACTCTGGACTGCTGGGGCCCTGGATGCCCGGATTGCGGCCTTGTCTTCGGAGAAGTGACACACATCCACTGTGCCAGCAGAGGCTGTGGCCCGGCAGAGAGCAAAATCTTGAAAACAGGGGCTTCGGTTGACTTTGCCTGTGCTCTCCTTTGGCTGAGTGCCATCGTGTGTTTCCTAGCAGGAGAAGGCATTCGTAGAGAGAGGCGGATTCCATGTGTGCAGGCAAAGTGTGTGCTGAGATGATGAGTCGCTGGAGACCAGGGTGGACTCTTCAGACCCAGGATAGGCCTCTGGCAGGTATGTGTCAATGTTCTCTGCCCATGGCACTCAGCCGGGTATTTGCATACACTGTTATCAGTGGAATTAGTAGTTTCCGGAGAGGTTGCCACATGTCAGCAAGCTTCACCTGGACAGGGTCCACCCGTGATGCAGCTCCCCAATCAAGCACTACTCTCTAGAGCTTCCAGATATACTACCAGATCTTCTCTGCCCATGGGCAAGCAGTAGAGCCAGACGCCTTCCCCCTTTGCTCTTTCGTCTCTAGGCACTCTGTCAGGAACTCCAAGCTGTGAAGTGACAACGGGGAGAAGGAAGAGATTTCCGAGAATGAACACATACAGAGAGAGGCAAGAGATGCTGAGTGGGGATGCCTTGCGTACTGATATCTTCAGGAAAGTGGGAAAGAGGTACCTGGCCTGCTCTTCCAATGCCCTGAAGCAGTCCGCACCAGGGGCTCCCTTGTGCCTGCGTAGCGCTGTGCTCAAATCCTGTGGCTACTAGGTGTCCTAGGTCACAATGGAGGGCCCTGTGTCATCTTTCTGGTGGGTCGGATCTCTGCCTTTGGATCAGTCTTCTCACCAGGCTCATCATAAGCTCCGCCCACTCTTCCGGTGGGGAGACATTCTCCATGGTGATGGCAAAGAAGCCTTAGCCCTGCCCACCTGGCCTTCACTTCACCTACCTGGCCCTCTGACCCTCACTCAGACCTCTGTGTTGATAAAAATTAATTTTCGCCAGTGCCCAGGGGTCAGCATCTGGGATAATGGATTCAGGACCTTGCTTGGGGCAGAAGGCAGCCTAGGTCAGCTAGTACCCGGAAGTCTAGTGACTTGTGACACTGCTGTCAGTGACACATAGTGACTCCTACACTCACATATCCCCTGGTGGCAGAATGATAGTGATGGGTGAAGAAACATTGCTCTGGAGCACACGTTCAATGGGGCAGCAGCCAAAGCAAAGGCCAGGGCCAGTAGTGGACGTCGTGGAGCTGAATGGTGAGCCCATGAAGGGGCCAAGGATCCCTCCTGTATGTGGCAAACAGGTCATCCAGGTCCCCAAGTACATAAACCATTGGACTACAAGGGCCTAGGCTGCCAGGATTTCAACCTTGCCTTCAGAACCCGGCCACATACACAGCTTTGCACCAGAGGTGGTGACATGTTGATAGGAAACATATGGAAAATGGCAGTGTCCCTTCGATTTCCCTGGCATCGTCCTTTTTGAGCAGCATGCTTTTTTTCCTAGTAGGATAAGGCACTGACGGAGAAAGGCAGGATTATTTGTGCAGGAAAGGTGTGTGCTGAGAGGGCGAAGACATTGAGACCAGGTGGGGATCTTTAGTCCCAGGAAAGGCCCCTGGCGGGTGTGGGTCAATGTTCTCTACCCATCCCACTTGGCAGGTCTAGGTTTTCACCGTACAAGACACCAGCAAAATTATTCGTCGCCAGAGAGGTTGCATCTGCCCACAAGTTCCACCTGGCCGGGGTCCGCCGCTACTGTATTGCCCATGTCAATCAACAGAAGCTAAGACCTTCCAGAGAGACTACCTGCTATTCTCTACCCACGGGGAAGCTGTAGAGGCAGAACCCTCCCCTTTTTCATCTCCAGGCAATCTCTCAGGCCCCTCATACTTGCGATGTGTCTCAGGGGTAGAATGAAGAGATTTCTCTGAATGAACACATACAGAGAGGGGCCATAGATGCTGAGGAAGGGCGCCTTCTCTACTGATACCCTAGCGTAAGTGGGAAAGAGGTACCTGCCTCCTAACCCAGAGTTTCCAACTTGTACGCATCAGGCGTGGTCTACTGTGAAGTTATTTCCTAGGTGCCCTCGATTTTGTGGCCAAAGACCGAAAGGTCCGTTGTGTATCCATGGGTAAAATGGAGGGTTCTGCGGAACTGGCCTGTTACGCTGGACCTCTCCTATTGGCTCAGTGTTTGTGACTCGTCCCCGTCAGAAGTTCCACCCAGCCTTCCGGTGGCTGTCTCCAAGGTGATTGGGAAAGAAGCCTTAGGCCTCGCACTCAGCCTTCAAGTGGCCTAAATGGCCTCTTTACCCTCATCGAGACCGCTGTATGGATGAAAGACAGGATGTCGGCTACTGACCACGTGTCCTCATTTCCGTTGAAAGATTAGGCTCCTTGCCTGGGCAGAAGACAGCCAAGGTCAGCCTGAGCCTAGACACCTAGTGACCTGTGACACTTCAGCCATTGATAGATGTTGATTTCCACACTCAGGTACCCACAGGTGGAGGATTCAGAGTGGTCAGAGGAGAATTGTAACTACAGATCACACACTCACGAGGGCACGGGCCAAAGGTCAGGGAAAATAGTTGAGTTCGTGGAGCTCTAGTGGAGCCACTCTAGGGCCCAGGCTTCCCTCCCGTACGTGACAAAGAGGTAATCCATATGCCACCATCTGTACACTCTGGACTGCTGGGGCCCTGGATGCCCACATTTCGGCCTTGTCGTCGGAGAAGTGATGCACATGCAGTATGCCAGCGGAGGCTGTGGACCAGCAGAGGGCCAAGTCGAAGCCTCGAGACGCCAGCGTATTGTAAGATTTTAATCTCATTTCCTTTTCTTTTA
This sequence comes from Loxodonta africana, assembly GCF_030014295.1. Classification (NCBI taxonomy): domain Eukaryota; kingdom Metazoa; phylum Chordata; class Mammalia; order Proboscidea; family Elephantidae; genus Loxodonta; species Loxodonta africana. The sequence continues at coordinate 263,175 of NW_026974895.1, read as the reverse complement.
TTTCAAATGAGTAATCCGGTTAAGTATTATTCATTTCTTTATTGCTCCCAAGGCAGAATGTCTCCCGGGCAAGCGGATCAGCCAGCTGCACCTGGCGGTGCCAAAGGATTTTCCGAAAGAGAGCGGGTCTCCATCGCTTCCCCAGGACGACATCAACGGCCTTCTCTTTGGAACAAACCGCGGAATGGGACACTGATTGTGTCAAAAGAATCCTGACTAACCCTCCGTACAACGGTGCGTTCTGTCCAATTATCCAGGCATTGCCAACCCGAGAGGAGAAGAGAGAGAAGGCGACGGAGAGAGGGCTCGGGAGGGAGGGGCGTGGGCCGCACACACAAGGGTACCCGCCGGGCCCGCCCTCCCCCCAAAGCCCCAACCCAGCTCCACTAGCGGCGGGATGTGTAGGCGCACCAGCCAGCGGGGCAGGGAGCTCATCCTGCTAAGGCGATGGGCGGGGTGGGGGCAACCACCTTGGGGGAGGCGCAGATCTGCCGCCAATAGAACCGTCTGTGGGAAAGAGGCTATCAGAAACTCAGAGTCCCTCCTGGCCTTAATAGGCGGGATATCGCTAGGATCACAATCAACTCACCGTCTGGCAGGATTGCGGGGTCAAGACCCTTGGCAGCCTGAGAATCCAAGGAATCCAGGATTCTCAGACTTGTCTGGTCCTTCTGGGATTTGTGATCCGTCCTAATTACCCCGGGGGTTGTAAATCCTACCCTCTGTGATGGTTTTTATCATGTTAATGAGGCAGGAGCACAGGCGGCGGTTATGTCAATGAGGGAGGAGGCAAGGTACAGGATTAGGTTGTATGGGCAGGCAGTCCCTTTTGAGACAGAAAAGAGAGAAGCTAGCAGAGAGGAGAGGGACCAGTGGGCGCCAAGGAAGAAGAGGCAGAGGCAGAGCGCGTCCTTCGGACCTCGGGTCCCTGCACTGAGCAGCTCGTAGACCAGAAGATGACTGATGACTAGGGCCTTCACCCAGAGCTGACAGACAGGGAACTCCTTCCCCAGGCGCTGGCGCCCTGAATTGGGACTCGTCGCCTGGTCGACTGTGAAAGAATACATTTCTGTTTGTCAAAGCCACGCACGGGTGCTAGTTCTGTCAGGGCGGCACCAGCGAACTAAGGCGCCTGGGAATCCCAGTCCGGTCCCCCAGCCCCCACCGACCTGACAAGGTGCCGGAAAATCCTTCCATTGGAAATGCATTCCTCGGACGCAACACACTAATAGGACGACCGTTGCCAAATCCCCTGATAAAATCTCTACTTCCACTTAGGAGTGAGTCATCCTGCCCTTCAACGCTTTCCTCCAAGGCCTCAGGTACTTAATGAAGGACTCCGGTGGGTCAGGTGATTTCCCACATGGGCCTTGGGGCCTTCCTTTGCTGCGCAAAGCATTCCGGGTGTGGCTGAGTCCCGCGTTTCGGGGAGCTGTTCACTTGGCCGCGAGTCTCCGTGCAGTCCGGCTGACTTGCCGCGATGGATCCGACCGGCGCTTCGAGGCCGACGAGAGAGGTTGGTTTTGAAGCCCAGTCAAAGAGAGACCCTGCAAGCAGCGTTTGAACAGAACCCCTACCCTGGTATAACTACCAGAGAAGAACTCGCCAGAGAAACCGGCATCGCGGAGGATCGCATTCAGACTTGGTTTGGAAACCGCAGAGCAGGTCACCTAAGGAAGAGCCGCTCGGCCTCTGGACAGGCCTCCGAAGAAGAGCCGTCCCAGGGACAGGGAGAGCCTCAGCCTTGGTCTCCGGAAAATTTCCCCAAAGCGGCCAGACGAAAACGCACACGCATCACCACATCGCAAACGAGTCTCCTAGTCGAGGCCTTCGAGAAGAACCGGTACCCTGGTAACGAGGCCAAGGAAGAACTGGCTCAACGAACTGGCCTTCCGCGATCCCGAATTCACGTATGGTTTCAGAACCGAAGAGCTCGGAAGCCGGTGCAGAGCGCGAGTGCACCGCCGAAGTCCTTGGCAGACAGCCCGACTCCTGCGGCCACGCTTCCACTTGACCAGAGCGACCTGTCCTCTGTACAGAGCACCTACCCTCTCGGCCCACCCTCCCATCCTTCCAGCAGCAACCAAGCCATCCTACCTGTTCTCACTGAGTCCCGTACACCGTTTCTTCCTTCGGAACCCACCCAGGGCTGTGCCGACCAAGCACCAGGTGCCGTGATGGACCAGCCCGCCCTGATTGTGAAGAAGACAGCAGAGACCTCTCACGCGCCGGGAACACACCTGAACCAATCGCCAACAGGACCCACTGTGGGAGACAGGCTGTCAGACCCTCAGGCTCCTTTCTGGCCCCAATACCCAGGAAATGACCGGGATCGTGACCAACACGCTGTCTCGGCAGGGTGGCTCGCCCAAGACCCTTCTCGGCCTGACAATTCAAAGACGCAAGGGCAGGTTCCGGCTCAGCAAGTCACAGCTCCCTTCACGCAATGGGGCTGTGAGGTGGCCCAGGGTGTGACTGCCCGATGGGAACCCAGCCAAGAGACACTCCAGCAGCCCGGACACTCCGAGGCACACCTGTGGCCAGAGCCGGCACAATCGGCTCAAGGGTCATCTCATCCACCAGACCAAGACTGCCAGGAAACCGAGAGCCTTTTAGATGAACTCCTCTCCGCCCCAGAGTTGCAGGGAAAGTCCCAAACCTTTCTGAACGCGGATCCACAGGAGGAGGACCCTCCACAACTCGAACTCTCCCTCAGCGACATTGACTTTCAGACCCTGCTTGACGTGCTGCAAGATTGACCGAACCCACATCCAGGCATCTATCCCTTGAGGACGAATCCGTACAATGGAAAGAGATGCTGGACAGCCACGACGCGGTGTTCCGGAGCCGAAGGAACGCGGGAAGAAAGATAAGACTCTGGGAAACTTGGACCTAGCACATGGACGCAGCGCTGACTGTGCATCTTCAAGTCGTGGGGTGCCTGATCCTTTGGAGGCTCCTCGGTCTTGCCCCCGGAGGCACCCGGGGCACCAGGCGATGGACCCATTGGCTAAAGCCAGATGAACAAAAGCCTTCGCACGACTGATCGGAACTCCTCCCTGCCATCGTTGCCTCCTTGGCAGTCTGTGCAATCCACGAATCCTAAGCGAACCCCGGCGACGGAAATAGGTCTACCTTGTACACATCTCAACTTCTTTCCCTTCTGGCAAGATGGGCCCTCAAATTGGAAATTATTGGGTAGGTGTGTAGAGAAAGAGCGGACGCCCTCTCCACTCATAAGGGGATTTTTTTTAAAAGGACAGTTTTTTTCTTTTTCTTTTCTTTCTTTTTTAACATGTTTCTTTTCCCTTAGGTGTGAGAGTGGGAACTGGGAACTGGAAGACAGTTTGTTCCACAGCTATCACCGAAGGAACGATGGCACAGTTTACGTCCCAGAGCAACAGCCCCCCTGTGAACGGATGTCTCCCTTGGGCCACTCTCAACACACAGAAGATGGACTGAAAGGCGTTAGAGCAACACCATTCCATCGCCGAAGAAAGTGTATCGATGCGATTGCTGTCGCACGTGTTTGGAGTAATGTATATATATTCCGGGTCATATCTGTCCAGACACTTGCCCAACTTATTAATAATTAAGTTTTTATACATAAACACCAGGCCTCTTTCTTAGCGTCTTTCACCTGAGACTCCTCCCATCGTCGTTGGACGTGGTAGCCTCGGAAAGGTGATAGAGATTATCGAGCTGGATGAAGGAGTTCATTGGTAGAACAGACAGATAGTTGAAACCATAAAAATGAAAACAAATTGCCGCTATTGAAACACAGAGAACATGCATGCGAAACAAAAAATCTCCAGAGCACAAAGGATTGGGAAATGACAAGTGCCTCTCCAGGGCCTCTGCCCCATTCCTATGGTCCAAAGCTCCTACCCCCATCCCAGACGGCTACGCACTCCCCCACTTGCCCAGTAGGAATGAAGTCATACTGCCCGCTCTTCTTCCTCCTGCGGTTTCTGCCTTTGCTGGCGTCTAGGCATTTGGTCCCACCAGCCCGCCACTGCCTGTCTGACCCTTTGTGCCTCCTCATTGCTTGCTGACCACTTGGGAAGGGGCCGATGTGTCCACAGCGTGGCCACCTTTGCGCATTACCGAATCTCTTGATTTTCGTTGGTCAGAAGGGTTTCTTAAGGGAACCAATGGGTTAAAGGAAGGAGCAACCAAGAAGGGAAGTGAAGAAAAGAAGGAATGTGTGACTCAGGAGACTATTTGCTTCGTTCCCTCTGGGCTCCTGAGCCTGAGCTTTGGCGACCCCGGGCTGTCCGGACTGAAGAGGAGATGACGCCGGAGCTTAGACGCCCTAAGCCCTCGCGGCTCTTCAAAGGCCCCGGGTGGAGAGCGGCGGGTTCAGCGTGAATTAGCACCTCACCCTCACCCTCACCCTCACCCTCACCCTCACCCTCACCCTCACCCTCACCCTCACCCTCACCCTCACCCTCACCCTCACCCTCACCCTCACCCTCACCCTCACCCTCGCCCTAACCCTCGCCCTAGCCCTAATCCTAGCCCTAGCCCTAGCCCTAGCCCTAACCCCCCCAGCCCTAACCTGAACTATAGCCCTAAGCCTACCCTTAACCAAAACCCTCCTGAGCCTGAGCTTTGGCGATCCCAGGCTGTCCGGGATTGAAGATGAGATGACGCCGCAGTTCAGAGGCCCTGAGCCCTCGCGGCCCTTCAAAGGCCCCAGGCGGAGAGCGGAGGGTTCAGCGTGAATTAGTCCCTCCGAGGGGTGGGGGGCTGGTCTGGGGAGGGGGAGGGCGGATAGCTCAGACGGGGTTCAGTGTGTCCAGAAGCGAGTCAGGGAGAGCTAGAGGAGGCGACGAGGTCCGCGCGGTGTCAAGGCCCTCCGCAGAGGCCTGCTCCCCAGGTCAGGGCGGATGGCGAAGGCCCTAGGCTGGAGCGGGAAGCCCGGGAGCTCCCGGCGCTTGGAGGGGACCAGGCCGCGCTCTCGAGGGGAGGCTGCGCCCTCTGGCGGCCGCGGGCGGCAAGGAGGCGGGCCCGGAGCCTGGGCGGCAGCTAAAGGCGGGTCAGGGAGGTGAGTCCGGGAATGAGTCCGCGACAAACTCAGTGGGTCCAGGAGAGCAAATTTATCCCGGGCCGACTGCGCGCCTACGTGACTACCTAAAGGGGTTGACCTGCTTTTCCCAGTGAAGTCACGGGATGGGGGTCGTGGAGAAGCGGACCCAACCGGGTGACACTGTCAGAGGGCCACACCAAAACGACTGTCCAGAAACGTCGCCGATGCGTTCCAGCAGACGTAGGTTATTTTGAAAACGATATCCCTGGAGTTACACATACCTACAGAAACATTTTTCGCAAGCCGTGCTTACGTGTGTCGATGCAACTACAAGGTTAAAGAAGCTATGCGAACCTCCCTTCGGAACCTGATAAAGCACTGTGGGGAGAGATGTGGCGATCACCCGATTACAAGGACGCTTGGAAACGCGTGGTTCCGCGGTCTGTCTGGTGTTGTTTTCTTGGCCGCTGGGCTTTTTGTAGTCGCTGATTTGGTCAAAGTTTCTGCTGTTTTAGGTACGATATTGTGGGAATTAGTATTTGTGAGCCGGGGTCAGTTATGTCTAGATAGATATGCATGTCTATTTTATCTATATAGTTATTTTCTGGAGGATGAAGTAGTAACTCAAGGTGAAAGAAGGAGCGATGTTAGGATAAAAACCAACGCTGAATACTCTGTACGGTGCGGTATGAGAGGCGGTGGACTGCGCAGGTGACGCCCTCAGTTGCTGAACTGCGTCACACGAAGCCTCGAGACGCCACCGTATTGTGAGGTTTTAATCCTAACCTGAACCCTAAAGCTAATCCTAAAACCTAACCCTAACCCTAAACCCTAACCCTAAACCCTACCCCTAAACCCTAACCCTAAACCCGATCCCGAACCCAAAACCCGAACCCGAACCCCTAATCCCAACCACAACCCCAAACCCTAACCCTCACCCTCAACCTAAACCCTAATCCTAACCCTAACCCTAAACCCTAACCCTAACAACTGTAACCCTAACCGCAAACGTAACCCCAACCCCAACCCCAAACCTAACCCTGACCCTAACCCCAATCCAACCACAAACTTAACCTCAGCCCTAACCCCAACCCTAACCCCAATCCTAATCCCCAACCCCAACCCCAAACCCAACCCCAAACCCAACCCTAACCCGACCCCGAACCCCCACACTGACCGTGGCCCTGACCCTAACCCTTAACCCGTAACCCTGACCCTAACCATAACCCTAACCCTAACCGTAAAACCCTGACCCTAACCCTAACCCTAACCCAACCCCAAGCCCAACCCCAACCTGAAACCCGAAACCCTAACCCTAACCGAACCCAACCCATCCCAACCCAACGCTAACCCTAACCCTAAACCTGACCACTACCCTGGCCCCAATCCTAAACCCGAACTCTGACCCTAAACCCTGACACTAACCCTAACCCTAAACCCTAACCCTAACCCCTAACCGTAACCCGACCCCGACCCCTGACCCTAAACCTAACCCTTAACCCTTAACCATAACCCTAACCCTAAAACCCTAACCCTCTGATTTTTGTATGTTTATCTTATATCCCAATAGTCTGCTGAACTCTTCTATTAGTTTCAGTAGTTTTCTGGAGGATTCCTTAGGGTTTTCTGTGTATAAGATCATGTCGTCTGCAAAAAAAAAAAATATATATATATATATAATTTTTCTTCTTCCGTGCCAATCTGGATGCCCTTTGTTTCTTTATCTAGCCTAATTGCTCTGGCTAGGACCTCCAGCACAATGTTGAATAACAGCGGTGATAAAGGGTATCCTTGTGTGGTTCCCTATCTCAATGGGAATGCTTTCAGGCTCTCTCCATTTAGGAGGACGTTGGCTGTTGGCTTTGTATAAATGCCCTTTATTATGTTGAGGAATTTCCCTTCTTTTTCTGTTTTGCTGAGAGTTTTTATCCTGAATGGGTGTTGAATTTGTCAAATGCCTTTTCTGCATCAGTTGGTAAAATCATGTGATTCTTGTCTTTTATTTATTTATGTGGTGGATTACATTAATTGTTTTTCTAATGTTGAACCATCCCTGCACACCTGGTATGAATCCCACTTGGTCATGGTGAATTATTTTTTTGACATGTTGTTGAATTCTATTGGCTAGAATTTTGTTGAGGATTGTTGCGTATCAGTTCATGTGGAACATAGGTCTGTAATTTTCTTTTTTTGTGGTGTCTTCAGCTCGTTTTGGTATCAGGGATATGCCAGCTTCATAGAATGAGTTTGGGAGTATTCCGTCCTCTTCTATGGTCTGAAATACCTTTACTAGTAGTGGAGTTACCTCTTCTCTGAAAGTCTAGTAGAACCGTGCAGTGAAGCTGTCAGAGCCAGGACTTTTTTTGTTGGGAGTTTTTTGATTATCTTTTCAATCTCTTCTTTTGTTATCTGTCAATTTAGCTGTCCTACCTGTGTTTGTGTTAGTTTAAGTAGATAGTGTGTTTCTAGGAATTCATCCATTTCTTCTAGGTTTTCCAATTTGTTAGAGTACAATTTTTCATAGTAATCTGATAGGATTCTTTTAATTTCAGTTGGGTCTGTTGTAATATCACCCATCTCAATTCTTATTCGGGTTATTTGTTTCCTCTCTTGTTTTTCTTTTGTGAGTTTGGCCTATGGTTTATCAATTTTTTGATTTTTTCAAAGAACCAGCTTTTGGTCTTGTTAATTCTTTCAATTGTTTTTCTGTTTTCTATTTCATTTAGTTCAGCTCTAATTTTTATTAAATGTTTTCTTCTGGTGCCTGAGGGTTTCTTTTGTTGTTTTCTTTATATTTATTCAAGTTGTAGGGATAATTCTTAGATTTTGGCCCTTTCTTCTTTTTTGTATGTGTGTATTTATTGATATAAATGGACCTCTGAGCACTGCTTCCACTGTGTCCCAAAGTTTCTGATAGGAAGTGTTTTCATTCTCATTGAATTCTATGTATTCCTTTATTCCACCCTTAATGTCTTCTATAATCCAATCTTCTTTGAGCAGGGTATTGTCCAGTTTCCAAGAGTTTGATTTGTTTTCCCTGTTTTTTCTGTTATTGATTTCCACTTTTATAGCCTTATGGTCAGAGAAGATGCTTTGTAATATTTACATGTTTTGGATTCTGCTAAGGCTTGCTTTATGACCTAATATGTGGTCTATTCCAGAGAACGTTCCATGTGCACTAGAAAAGAAAGTATACTTGTTTGCTGTAGGTCTATGAGGCCATGTTGGTTGATTGTGGCATTTAAATCTTCCGCGTCTTTATTGATCTTCGTTCTGGATGTCCTGCCCTTTCCTGAAAGTGATGTGTTGAAGTCTCCTACTATTATTGTGGAGCTGTCTATCTCCCTTTTCAATGCTGATAGAGTTTGTTTTATGTATCTTTTAGCCCTATCGTTGCGTGCATGAACATTAAATATGGTTATATCTTCTTGGTATACTGTGCCTTTAATCACTATATAGTGTCCTTCCTTATCCTTTATGATGGACTTAACTTTAAAGCCTATTTGTCAGAAATTAACATTGCCACTCCTGCTCTTTTTTGATTGTTGTTTGCTTGATATATTTTTTCCATCTTTTGAGTTTTAGTTTGTTTGTGTCTCGAAGTCTAAGGTGTCTCTTGTAGGCAACATATAGACAGATCGTGTTTTTTAATCCATTCTGCCACTCTCTGTCTCTTTATTGGTACATTTAGTCCATTTACATTCAGTGTGATTATGGATATGTATGAATTTAGTGTTATCATTTTGATGTCTTTTTGTGTGTGTTGTTAACAGTTTCTTTTTCCGACTTAATTTTATGTGCTGAGTAGATTATACATAGTCCTTTCCTCATATTCATTGTTGTTGATTTTGTTTCTGCTGAGTATTTTTTTCTTGTATTTTATTTTGATGAGTAGAATACTTTGTCTCCTTTTGGTTACCTTATTATTTACCCCTGTTGTTGTTGTTAGGTGCCGTCGAGTCGGTTCCTACTCATAGAGACCCTATGCATAACAGAACAAAACACTGCCCGGTCCTGCGCCATCCTTACGTTCGTCGTTATGCTTGAGCTCATTGTTACAACCACTGTGTCAATGCACCTTTTTGAGGGTCTTACTCTTTTCTGCTGACCCGGTAGTCTGCCAAGCATGACGTCCTTCTCCAGGGACTCATCCCTCCTGACAACATGTGCAAAGTTTGTAAGACGCAGTCTCACCATTCTTGCCTCTAAGGAGCATTCTGGCCACACTTCTTCCAAGACAGATGTGTTCGTTCTTTTGGCAGTCCATGGTATATTCAATATTCTTCGCCAACACCACAATTCAAAGGCGTCAACTGTTCTTCGGTCTTCCTTATTCATTGTCCAGCTTTCACATCCATATCATGTGATTGAAAATACCATGGCTTGGGTCAGGCGCACCTTAGTCTTCAGGGTGACATCTTTGCTCTTCAACACTTTGAAGAGGTCCTTTGCAGCAGATTTGCCCAATACAATGCGTGTTTTGATTTCTCCACTGCTGCTTCCGTGGGTGTTGATTGTGGATCCAAGTAAAATGAAATCCATGACAACTTCAATCTTTTCTCCATTTATCATGATGTTGCTCTTTGGTCCAGTTGTGAGCATTTTTGTTTTCTTTATGTTGAGGTGTAATCCATACTGAAGTCTGTGGTCTTTGATATTCATTAGTAAGTGCTTCAAGTCCTCTTCACTTTCAGCAAGCAAGGTTGTATCATGTGCATAACGCAGGTTGTTAAGAAGTCTTCCTTCAATCCTGATGCCCCGTTCTTCTTCATATAGTCCAGCTTCTCGGATTATTTGTTCAGCATACAGATTAAATTTACCCCTAGTTTTCTAAATTTAAACCTTACTTTCACATCTTTGTATCGCCATATCTTCCTGTCCATATGGAAGATCTATGATTACATTTCTTAGTCCCTCTTACTGTTTTAATGTTGAGGGTTTTTTTATCTTGCCTTTTTTTTTTTTTTATTTCCCTGTCTGGGTTGACTTCTGATTGCTCTGCCCAGTGTTCTAGTCTTGGGTTGATGCCTGATATTATTGATTTTCTAACAAAAGAACTTCCTTTAGTATTTCTTGTGGTTTTGGTTGGTTTTTATGAATTCCCTAAACTTCTGTTTATCTGGATATGTCCTAATTTCCCCTTCATATTTAAGAGACAGTTTTGCTGGATATATGATTCTTGGTTGGCAATTTTTTTCCTTCAATTTTTTTTAAAAAGTCATCCCATTGCCTTCTTGCCTGCATGGTTTCTGCATAGTAGTCTGAGATTATTCTTATTGACTCTCCTTTGTAGGTGACTTTTTGTATATAAAAATACTCTATCTTTGGTTTTGGCAGGGATGATTATAATATGTCTTGGTGACTATCTTTTAACATCTACCTTATGTGGAGTTCGATGAGCATCTTAGATAGATATCTTCTCATCTTTCACAATATCAGGCAAGTTTTCTGCCAACAAATCAACAGTTCTCTCCGTATTTTCTGTTATCCCTCCCTGTTCTTGTTCTCCAGTCCCTCGCAGGTTATTTCTCTTGATAGAGTCCCACATGATTCTTAAAGCTTCTTCATTTTTTAAAATTCTTTTATCCGGTTTTTCTTCAAATATGTTACTGCCAAGTGATTTATGTTCAAGTTGAGAAATTATGGCTTCTACTTGCTCAATTCTGCTCCTCTGATTTTCTGTTGAGTTGTGTAAGTCTATAATTTTATTGTTAATCTTCTGAATTTCTGATTGCTGTCTGTCTATGGATTTTTCCAGCTTATTAAATTTTTCATTATGTTTCTGAACAATCTTTTAAATTTATTCAACTGCTTTATCTGTGTGTTTCTTGGCATGTTCTGTGTATTGTCTCATTTCCTTCCTGATGTCTTGAAGAGTTCTGTATATTAATCTTTTGTATTCTGCCTCTGGTAATTCCAGGAATGCACTTTTATCTAGAAGATCCCTGGATTCTTTGTTTTGAGAGCTTATTGAGTTGATCATGGTCTGTTTCTTTATGTGACTTGATATTGACTGTTGTCTCTGAGCCATCTATAAGTTATTATATTAGTTTATGCCTGCTTACTCTGTTGTAGCCTCTTGCTTTGTTTTGTTTGGTTTTGATATGCCCAAATGGGTTGGCTGAGTGAGCTAGCTTGATTATTTTCACCTTTGGAACGCTGTCGTCCTGTCCTCAGATGGAAAGAGCTGTTATCAGTTATATCATTCTAGGAGTCCATTCACTTTTCTTGTATGGATTCAGCTCAGGTGTCCAGGTAGCTGATCATGAAGTGTGTGGTACAGGCAGTGTCCTACAGTCTTAGAGGGGCAGTGGTAATTGGTGTATATACCAATATCTGATTGCAGCAGGGGGTCACACTCTGACCAAGGCATGGGGCTGAGAACTGACCCCCGAGTGTCTCTGAGAAAAGTGCATCCCTGTTCCCTAGAGTGCGTAGGGTGGGCTCTTCAGACAGACCATGGGCTCCTAATAATTTGGTTGTAAAGACTGGGAGGTACTAGTTATCCTTGGAACCTGGTAGTGGGTGGCTCGGTGACCTGAGTGGAGCTATCAGTCCTTAGGCCCATCATGTGGGTAGGTAAGGACCCTGTTTAATGGGCAAATCAATGCCAAACATCACCCACCTCTCTGCTGCACAGCTGTAATGGTTAGAGTCTGCCAACAAGGGTCTAGCCTCCTGAAATAGGCCCACACAGGTCCATGCAGAGGGGAAGTGTGTTCAAAATCCATGGACTGTTTATGCCTGGACAGGAGCCACTTCTGTGCTGAGCTCCCCTGGTTAGTGGAACTGGCAAATTATCTTTTCCCCCAATTGCAAATTTTTTCCTTCTCCATGGCTGGCAGGATGGTTCTAGGCACTCAACGGTGCCTATCTCAGGCCCAGGGAATCCAGGTGCTGAAGCTGGCTTATGAGTGGGGGGCGTGGTAAAACATACGGAAGTACTTAACTTTTGCTGAGAGCGCCATTCTTCTCTGGTTCCAAACGTATGAGTAGGCTGTGTGGCTGGCTGCTTCTCCCTAAGGAAACTGTGGCAAAATGCTAGTACCAACCCGCTGCCACCACTCTGGAATTATGCCTGAGGGTTTTCCGAGATTCAGGCCCAGTAATTCCTCTCTGCTTCTGTACTGTCTCTTCTTCCCCCTTCCCTTCTGTTCTTTTTCTAAGCTTGCCTTTGATGCTAGGGCTTCTAGCTTGTCATAAATATACTCGTTTCACTTTTTTTTTTTTTGGGTCTTTGTTGTATAGAGGGTTCGCCGGGAGCATCTGTCTATTCCACCATCTTAGCTCAGCCAGCGTAAACAAAATCTTTTGGATTCTCTAAAACTAAGAGAAACAGATCACAAATAGTAATCCTGCAGTGGTATAATTATAGGTATATGGTTTAACAGTTCTGAAATTGTCGTATGTATTTACTAGGTTTAGACAAATAAAGAAGTGTGTTTTAATAACAGGAGTCCCTGGTTGGTGCAAATGGTTAGCATTCTCAGCTGCTAACTGAAAGACATATGTTCAAAACGTTCACATTTCTAATGAAGACGATTCTTTACAAATTTGATCAAAATTTCACCTTTTATAAGAAAGTGGGTTTCTTATTTTATTACTCATAAAATATGAAGTAAGGATTAATATTAAGCAACTTATTAATGGATATAAATATTACATAGAAGTCACCATCTTAGGTCCTCTGTGGGATGCAAGGATGAACATAACTCTTCTCAAGAGAGATTTGCTAGAGAGAGGAGTGAGCAGGTTACTGTGAAAACCAAGAACCCCTTCCAGATTTCCCTCATGGTCTATAATATAGCAGAGATGTGGCCTGACTTCGTCTGGTTTCCAGGAGATCAGTACACAGTCTTTGCTGAGGTTAAAAATAGTTCCACATCTTTTGAAGGTTTCTGATGTTCTACTTTTTATGTCCTGAAAAACTGCCTTTAAGCTATTATAAAATAAAATATGATTAGTGTGGGTGTTGCTAGTAGTTGGAAGGTATGCAATGATTTTACATTTTATTCTTCACAACAGAAATTTTACTCTCTAAAATCAAAAGGAGATAGCTGTCAAGATTTTAATGGACAGAATTGATAAACTATTACTACGTTCAAAATAGCATTTGAATAGGTGGGAACTAACTGAGTAGGTTAGGAAAATGGAAGAAGTTTTTTCTTAACTTTTCCGGATATCCATTTGGATAAACAGACTTATGGACAAGATAACTGTGAGACAGAATTACAAGAGAATGAAACATTTTTTTCCAAAAAGCTTAATAACTCAGTGTCATGGATTGAATTGTGTACCCTAATAATACATGTCAAATTGATTAGACCATGATTCCCAGTACTGTGTGGTTGTCCTTGATCTGGTGATTGTAATTTTATGTTAAAAACTATTAGGGTAGGATTGCAACACCCTTACCCAGGTCACATCCCTGATCGAATGTAAAGGGAGTTTCCCTGGGGCATGGCCTACACTACCTTTTATCTTACAAGAGATGAAAGGAAGGGAAACAAGCAGAAAATGTGGGACCGCATACCACCAAGATAACAGTACCAGGAGCAGAGCGAGTCCTTTGGACTTGGGGTCCATCCGTGGAGAAGCTCCTAATCTGGGGAAAGATTGATGCCCTGAATTTGGACTTTTACCCTACTTCACTGTGAAGAAATAAATTTCTCTTTGTTAAAGCCCATCCACTTGTGTTATTTCTGTTACAGCAGCATTAGAACAACACACTCAGGAAGATAATTTCATGGAAAATCCAATGAGCCATAATCCAGTGACAGAGTTGATAAGATATAAGGTTAGCAGTCACTTTTCAATTTGTGCTTCAGTCAAAATGAAAAATAAATACATTATGCCTCTTTCAGTTCAAAAATAAAAATGTTTCTATTCAAATACATACATGTACATTTTTAGGAAGCCATACAGAATGTGGAACATTAAAGATCGTGATGGAATAAGAAGACAAACCAGTGAGTAATTGAAATTTTTCTATTTTTTAAATAATTGGGTTACTTATTCTGTCTTGTAGCAATTGTATTTAGTGTACTCATATGGTCTTGGCAATTAGACCCATAAATCTTAGGGTTAAAAATTTAAATATATTACTTGTAATAAGGCAACTGATTTCTTACATCCTAAAAAAAATGATGAGTTGTTACTTCAGGCTTCTAAGTTTGACTTTTACTTTTTGGTAAGTTAAAGTAGCCCATTTCTGTTTCTAGGAGATAGATTGTCTAATAAATTATCTGAGTGAAAAGAAAGGGCTATGTAATTCTTATGACTGTTTCAACAAAATTGTAATGAGAGTTTGCATAAATGGGACATAAAATGACAATTATTTTATTCATTGACTCCCAAAGATGTGCTTTGTTGTGTGAAGATTTCCTACCTGCTACTGTATTTTTAATATAAAAGAACTAATAAATGTGTATTAAAAGAATGCCAACAAGACCTTAAAAATAAGAAAAAATTTGCATGGATTATACAGGATATTTTAGAATATTGGAGATGAAGATGCTGATCATGATGAATTATATCTTTCACCTCTTCCCCTTAATACTATTTTTGTCTAAATGGGATTAAAAGAAGAATAATTGAAGAGAGAGAGAGAAATGAATAACTACACAGTGGTCACAGAGCTTGTCCTCCTAGGCCCTTCTGATGATCCTGACCTTCAGATTGTGACCTTCCTCTTTCTATTTATCACATATGTATTAAGCTTCACTGGAAACCTGACTCTCACCACCCTAACCTCGGTGGACTGCCATCTACAGACACCTATGTATTTCTTCCTCCGGAACGTCTCCTTCCTAGAAATCTCCTTTACAACTGTATGCATTCCTTGATTTCTGGGTGCAATTATCACCAAGGATAAGACCATTTCCTATAACAACTGTGCAGCTCAACTCTTCTTTATTTTCATGAGGATGATAGAATTTTACTTTCTGATGGCCATGTCCTATGACTTCTATGTGGCTATCTGCAAGCCCCTGCATTACACAAGCACCATGAACAGGAAACTCTGCTCCCTGCTTGTGTCATGTGTGTGGCTGAGAGGGTTTCTGACCATATTCCCACCCCTTATGCTTCTTCCCCCCCCGGCTTACTGTGCTTCCCAAGTCATTGATCACTTTGCATGTGACTATTTTCCCCTCTTACAACTATCTTGCTCAAATACATGACTCCTAGAAGTAATTGGTTTTTACTTGGCTTTGGTTACTTTGCTATTCACTTTGGCATTAACGATTTTGTCCTACATGTGTGTCATCAGGACTATTCTGAGAATCCGATCTTCCAGTAAGAGAAAAAAAACTTTCTTCACTTGTTCCTCCCACATGACTGTCATTTCCATCTCTTATGGAAGCTGCATCTTCATGTATGCCAATCCCTCTGCAAAAGAAAAGCATCATTGACCAAAGGAGTTGCTATTCTGAACACCTCTGTTGTCCCCATGCAGAACCCCTTCATTTATTCCCTGAGGAACCAGGAAGTAAAACAAGTCTTCGAAAACTTCCTCCAGAACATAGCGTTTTCTACAAATTGGGAGTTTTTTTTTTTTTTAGGAAAAATACAGATACATGTGGTTGACATGAGTTGGAATCGACTCCACACCAACAGTTGTTTTTTTTTGGGGGGGGCGTATAAAGAACAATTAAATATAAACCTGGAATTCATAGATGTTTGTACAGGTATGCTTGTTCTTTTAGAGTCTCTTTACCTGTCACATCATTTGATCTGATATTTTGCAAATCCTTCACTTTAACTGCTGTGCCTGAGTTTCTCCAATGCAGTGTCTATTAACATATTTTAAAATATGGTAAAGCTTATTTCTCCTACTGAATTTTCTGAAAACCTTACATTTTCCTTGAAGGCACACTGTAGTTAAGATGGAGTAAAGTTGTTTTAATTCTGTTTATTTTCTCAGCTCTTAAAAGACACAGGTATTATTGCTTCGTACTTCAAATGTAGTGTTTCAAATGTATGTAATTTCTTGTGTGTTTTCAGGGTGAATATTGATAGTGTTTTCAGTAATGTTTATAGAATTTCCACGCTCTATATCATTGTTCATTAAATTCAGTTCAATACATACTATTGTGTTGCACTTTGAATACAGAGCTTTATACTTTGTGAAATTTAATGTACATTTTCTGGATAAATATTGATCATGATATTAAGTAATTTTTATAAAATTTTCATGTTTTTAAAACTTCTTAGGAGATATTCATAGTTTTTCTAAAACATGCAGAGTAAATGCACTAAAACTAAAACACATTTCACTTCTATTTTTCTGTAAATTATATAAGTTCCACGTTGCAAACTACAAAAATAAATTTAGGCTACACTATCATTATTTTGGAAAGCCTGGTAGCGTACTGGTTAAGTGCTACGGCTGCTAACCAAGAGGTCAGCAATTCGAATCTGCCAGGCACTCCTTGGAAACTTTATGGGGCAGTTCTACTCTGTCCTATAGGGTCGCTAGGAGTCAGAATCGACGGCAGCGGGTTTTGGTTTTATGATTATTTTAATTATATGAGCCGCACAAGTTATATGAACAGTGTTGTGATAATGATTCATCTGGCTTAAAATATAAAACATTAATTAATGGCTATATTTTAGAAGAATTACAATTTCAAACTTTCTTTTTCTTTTCTTGTTCTCGCAAATTATGTTGACTAGAAAATTTTGTTTAACAGACTTCATTGTTAAATTCTAGACTACTTACAAAGTGAAGTATAAGAAAATAAAATAAAAAACTTGAAGTACTTGTCAAATCATGAAAAGTGTTGTTATGCAGATTCTTAGTATAATTCAAATAAGTTTTGGTCTTTATATGTATCTATATGTTTTTAAGATCTGGAACACAATGCGTTCCAATATGAGAAATGAACATAGTGACTTCTCTCTGAGGAATTTAAAACCTGTAAGTCTTGGTGATACCTTATTACACTTGTCTGTGATTTAAATAGTCTCAGAGATCTTTTACATGTCCCTTTTATTCATGTATTTATTCATCTCTTTATTCCCAAGTTTCAGTATCTACATAGGAAATGATAATGACTTTTGTGCTTGTTCATATCCAGTGTAAGGAAAACAAGTAAACTGATGATTATAATCCAATTGTATAAAAATTCCATAATATCTCTATGAAGAATACACTGTACAGGCACATGAAAATATTAAGGTTATAAATATAATAGGCTTGCCCACATTATTCAGAATTTGGAAACAACATTACAGCAATAAGGAAGGCACAATCATTGTTATTTTTATGTATTAGGATTACAGTCATGATACAGACAGCAGATAAAGGGAATATTTGCTACATTGCAAAGCCTTGCATAACTAGACATTCCATTAATAATTAACATTTAGTTAATACTTAAAAGTATTACACACACGACCAAGTATAAAAGCTTAACTATTTTTGCACACTCCTATGACATAGTGGGTTCCTTGGGTGGTACAAACTGTTAATGCTGCACTCTACTGCTAAACAAAAGGTTGGAGATTCGAGTCCACCCAAAACTGCTTCAGGAGAAAGGCTTGGAAATCTACTTCCAAAATATAAGCCATTGAAAACCCTATGAAGCACATTTCGATTTTTAGGCACATGGGGTTGCCATTGGACAGCAATAGTTCTTTTTTTTTTTTAACGACATATGTAGTAATCATTCTACGTGACTACATTTTATGTTTTTAAACTTGATTGGCATCTGGCATGGCGGAACAATAGCTGTCATTCTGAGCAAACTAAGTAAACGACAGTCTGCAACTATAGACAAAAAGAAAAATACTTATCCATGTACGTAGATTTGGGGTTCCATCTGAAATTGAGTTAAATTTGGTGTATTCATAATTATTTAATACATTATAAGCAATAAGGTTCTTTTTTTCTGGTTAAATAAATAATGACTGTTATTGAAGTACTGAGTTATGATACCTAACTTTCAACTTACCATCAATAAAAACATAAGAAAATTAGGCAAGTTAGCTTTTCCAACTTCAGTGTCCTCATTTTTTTTAAATAAAGATGATAATACTTTAGTTTTTATGCCATATGCTTACTGTGGAAACCCTGGTGGCATAGTGGTTAAGTGCTACAGCTGCGAACCAAAGGGTTGGCAGTTCGAATCTCCCAGGTGCTCCTTGGAAACTCTAGGGGGCAGTTCTACTCTGTCCTACAGGGTCGCTACGAGTCAGAATTGACTCAACAGCACTGGGTTTTTTTGTTTTTTTTTTTTTATGCTTACCATGAGATGAAACTATAAAAGATATACATGGATTAATTTTTTAAAAGTAAGAAACATTATTCAAATGTAACACTAGTGTTTAAGAATCCAACAGTATGAAGGGCTTAGGTTTTGCTCCAAATCTACGACTTTGTTTATATGTGAAATAAGATATATATATATATAATTTTTTTTTAGGCACTCCAATCTATTGTGCACAGGTGAAATTTCTTTCCCAGCTCTTAATTTCATATCATGTAAAGCCATTACTTGCTAGTCACATTGAGTTTAGTCTGGTCAATGGAAAAATATCAGTTTCATATTCAACTAGCTTCAGCCAGGCATTGAAATTTGGATGGAGTCTCGGGCTCCTTTCATTGCCTCTTCTCTACTCAGAGATAGTTCGTGATTAGGACAAAGGCAGAAGACAGATGGAAAAGGACAAACACCTTTTATTTATCTGGTGCTCCTTTAAATCTCTTTTGATTAACATTGGATCTTTGTGGGAGGGTGTCTAAATGCAGATACTCCTATATGGTGCATATGAGTAAATTCAATGGACTTCACACAAACTGCGGTGCTACAACCAATCCCTCACCAGTATACACAACATAGAAAATTGTATTAGTGTTCCTTAATCTGGAAGCAGCTAACCTTGAAAGGGTTCTTGCAAAATGCCTAAAGTGTGATTACCTTTTCTGATGTTTAATTGATCTAAGGGAAACCTGCACATTCTTGGTTTAACAAGTAATAATTGTAATGACTACTTCACTTCTGCTCACTCTCTGTGCCCAAATGTCTCTCTGAAATTCTCTTTCTCTTCTACTCAAATTGAGAGGGCAGAGCAGCAAATACGGTGTGATATACCAAATCATTGTAAAGAGAAGCCTGTCATTCTCAGAAGCACTGCGTATTCATGTATCTGGTTCTCTAAGACCTTTTAAACTTGACCTTGAGAGTCATTGTCAGGTTGCAACATTCACAGAAAATGGAGGGAAAATCGTTTCTAAGCTGATGATGACATGGTTCCATTAATCTTTCTCTTTTAGCAACTCCACTGTATACGGAATAATGAGAGATTCTAGATAATGGTTTCTGGTAGCAGAATCTGTCCAACTGCCAGTTATTTGGCTCTGTAATGGTTGCTTGACCCCCAAATTATCTTGACTGTAGGGCGTTATAAATTGAATTGTGCCTGCCCCAAAATATCTGTTGCAAGTCCTAACCCCTCTACCCGTGGTTATAATTCCATATGGGAATGTGTTTTTTCGTTGTGTTAATAATGTAGCAAAAACAAACAAATAAACATTGCCGTTGAGTCTATTCTGACTCACAGCAACCCTACATGAAAAAGTAGAACTGCTTCACGTGGTTTCCAAGGAGTGGCTGGTGGATTCAAACTGCCAACGTTTTGGTTAGAAACAGAACTCTTAACCACTGTACCACCAGGTTTTCCAATAATGTAGGATGTGTCTTAAATCAATCTTTTTTTGAGATATAAAAGAGCAGATTAAGCCAGGGATAGCAAGCATAGTCGGAGAAGGTAGATACCATGCCACTTGAAGATCACCAAGGAACCAAGGAACAGAAGCTGAAAAGAGAGAAGGACCAACCCCTCGAAGAGACACAGATAGAACGCCTTCCTCCAGAGCTGGTGCCCTGAATTCAAACTTCTGTCTAGCCTCCTAAAATGTGAGAAAATAAATGTGTTTTTTAATGTCACCCACTTATTGTATTTCTGTTATAGCAGGACAAGATAATTAAGACATGAAGGTTAAGCATTTGATTTTTATAGCTGTGGAAAGTCAACCACAATGCCAACCCAGAAGAAAATTTTCTTAGCATCCTCTTACAAAGACATGAAAACAGCTTGGCACTATTTCCATTTTGCATATCTTTGTAAATTAATACAGTAGAGGAACCAGCATCCAAGTTTAGATGAATGAGGAAGTACACATAAGTGAATTTTCTCATGAGAATTATGCTGTATGACAGTACACTAGGCAAAGGAATGGTATATCATCCCTTTGATTAATTATAAAGACATCTAGAACTGTTTCTTAAACTCGCTCAGCCTCAGATGCATTGGCTCAGTTGTTTATGCTCAGGGTAGAGCTGAAAATATAGATAACAAGTATATTCACTCTCAGTTCAGGACAATCCTTGCACAGAAACAATAGGAAAGCAAAAATAATAATAAATTTTATTGAAGATATTGGAAAGTAAAAAAAAAAAAAGTATTTTAGGATTAAAATACAATATATTAAAGAATTCAGAATGATAATCCCAGCAAAGGAGGTCACTTTTCCCTGCCCATAATGGACGAGGTAGCTGAACAGATAAATCAGGAAATCTTCCTAATAGGTTAAAAAAAAAGAACAAAAACTGGAGTATAGGACTTGCCAAGTTTGTGAAGCTAGAAAAATTTATACTTTCAAAGTTTATTTAAAAGGTTAAGCCATAGAAATAAGAGTGGGGAGAAGATAGCCTTTACCCTAAAGAAAAGCTTCAAATTATATCAATTCATGGATTTAGATTAAGATGCCTTTGAATATTAGTGTCCCTAATCATCTGCTAGAAAAAAGCATAAAATCTCTGTAGGAAGATATCATTGCCCTAAACACCAATATATTTCTATTACTTTGTCACACAACTCCTATCTATCAGAAACAATACCCTGGCACATGAGCAGATAAAGCAATATAAATAAAATCAAACAAAGCTAACAATAAAAACAGAGGAAGAGTGGCTATAGAAAATAGACTCAAAAGGCACAAATGTTAAATTAGCTATGCTTAATATATTCAAAAGATCACAGTAAGAATTGTAATTTTGATTCAAGTTCTTAGAATTACTGAGGAAAAAAAATCTGATATTTAAAGCTCTCCTTAATAACTCAGTGGAGGAGTTTAAGAGCAGATTAACACAGCCAAAGAAAGAGCTAGTGTACTGGAACAGAACTCAGAAGAGTGAATATTTGAGAAATACTAAGGAAAACTAGAGAAGAGGGTAAGAGACAAAGAGAATAAGGTGAGAACTTCTACCAGATGGATTAATGGGTTTCCAGAAAGAGAAAGGAAAAAAAAAAAAAAAGGAGAGGCAATTTTTGAAGTGATAAACCAAAAAAAAAAAAAAAAATCTGTTACCTTTGAGTCGATTCTGACTCATAGCGACCCTAGATAGAGTAGAACTGCCCCATAGGGTTTCGAAGGAGCTGCTTTGGATTTGAACTGCCAACTTTTTCGTTAGCAGCCAAGCTCTTTTTTTTTTTTTCCTTCTTTTTTGTTTTAATTATTTTGTTATTGTCATTGGGAATATACATAGCAAAACATACACCAATTCAACAGTTTCTACATGTACAATTCAGTGACATTGATTACATTCTTGGAGTTGTGCAACCATTCTCACCCTCATTTTCTGGGTTCTTCCTCCCCCATCAACATAAACTCACTGTTCCCTAAGATTCCTATCTAATCTTTTGAGTTGCTGTTGTTATTATAGTTCTTTTTTTATTGTGCTATAGGTTTACAGAGCAAATTAGCTTCTCATTAAACGATTAACATACATATTGTTTTGTGACATTGATTGCCAACCCCATGACATGTGAACACTGTCCACTTCTCAATCTTGAGTTCTCTATTTCCAATCCTCTCTGTCAGACCAAAAAGTCTGATCTTTTTTAGTGAGTTAGAATTTTGTTCTACATTTTTCTCCAGCTCTGTCCAGGACCCTCTATTGTGATCCCTATCAGAGCAATTGGTTGATGCAGCTGAGCACCATCTAGTTGTGTTGGACTCAGTCTGGTGGAGGTCGTGGTACTTGTGGTCCATTAGTCCTTTGGACTAATCTTTCCCTTGTGTCTTTCGTTCTCTTCATTCTCTCTTGCTCCAGATGGGGTGGGACCAGAGAAGTGTCTTAGATAGCCGCTCACAAGTTTCTAAGACCCAAGAGGTGACTCACCAAAGTAGAATGTAGAACATCTTTACAAATCATGTTATTCCAATTGAGCTAGATGTCCCCTGAGACTATGGTCCCCAGCCCCTAGCCCAGTAATTCTGTCCCTCTGGAAGTTTGAATGTGTCTATGAAGCTCCCATGACCTTGCCTTGGTCAAGTTGTGCTGACTTTCCTAGCATTGTGTACTATCTGACCCTTCACCAAATTTACCACTTAACCTATTGTTTAGTGATTTTCCCTCCCCACTCTTCTCCGCCATAACCATCATAGTTTCTTTCTGTGTGTAAACCTTTCCGTGAGTTTTTCTAACAGTGATCTCATACAGTATTTGTCCTTTCGTGATTGAACTTCACTCAGCATAATGTCCTCCAGATTCATCCATGTTATAAGATGTTTCACAGATTCATCATTGTTCTTTATTATTGCACAGTATTTCATGTTGTGTATGTACCATGGTTTGTTTATCCATTCTTCTGTTGATGGGCACTTAGGTTGTGTCCACCATTTTCCTATTGTTAATAATGTCGCAATGAACATGGGTGCACATATGTCTGTTTGTATGATGGCTCTTATTTCTCTAGGATATATTCCTAGAAGTGGGATAGCTGGATCATATAGTATTTCTATTTCTAGCTTTTTAAAGAAGCCACCATATCTTCTTCCTAAATGGTTGTACCATTTTGCATTCCCACCAGCAGTGCATAAGAGTTCCAATCTCCCTGCAACCTCTCCAATATATGTTAATTTCTTTTTTTTTTTTTATTAGTGCCAGTAATGTTGGGGTGAGATGGTGTCTCATTGTAGTTTTCGTTTATGTTTCTCTAATGGCTAGCGATCGGAAATATTTTCTCATGTGTCTATTAGCCATGTGAATGTCTGCTTTAGAGAAGTATCTGTTCATATACTTTGTCCAGATTTTAATTGGTTTGTCTTTTTGTTGTAGAGGTGCTGGATTTTCCTACAGATTTTAGAGATTGCAACTTTGTTGGACTTGTCATAGCCAAATTTTTTTCCCAATCTGTAGGTTCTCATTTTGCTGGGTTGGTGAAATCTTTTGATGAGCATAAGTGTTTAATTTTTAGAAGATTCCAGTTACTAGCTTATCTTCTGGTGTTTGTGTATTGTTGGTTATGGTTTGTATGCCATTTATGCCATGTATTAGGGACTCTTGCATTGACCTTGTTTTTTCTTCTATGATCTTTATAGTTTTTGATTTCTTATTTAGGTCTTTGACTTATTTTGAATTAGTTTTTGTGTACGGTGTGAAGTATGGGTCCTGTTTCATTTTTTCCAGATGGACATCTAGTTTTGCCAGCACCAGTTGTTAGAAAGACTGTCTTTTCCCCATTTAGTGGACTTTGGGCCTTTGTTGAAGATCAGTTGACCATAGGTGGGTGGATTCACATCTGCATACGTGATTCAGTTCCATTGATTACTGTGTCTGTCATTGTACCAATACCAGGCTGTTTTGACTATTGTAGCTGTAGAGCAGTTTCTGAGGTCAAACAGTATGAGGCCTCCTGCTTTATTCTCCTTCTTCAATAGCGATTTACTTATCTGTGGCCTCTTACCTTTCCATATAAATTTAATGATTAGTTTTTCCATCTCGTTATAGAATGCTGTTGTACCGGCATTGCATTGTACTTGCAGATTGCTTTGGGTAGCATTGACATTTTCACAATGTTGAGTCTACCTATCCATGTGCATGGTATGTTTTTCCATTTATGTAGGTCTCTTTTGGTTTCTTGCAGTAGGATTTTGTAGTTTTCTTTGTATATGTCCTTTACGTCCTGGTTGGATTTATGCCTAAGTATTTTATTTTTTTAGGACTTATCTTAAATTGTATTGCTTTACTCATTTCCTTTTCCATGTTCTTTTTATTGGTGTATAGGAATCCAACAGTTTTTTGTATGTTTATCTTCTATCCCGCTATACTGCAGAATCTTTTATTAGTTCCAGTAGTTTTCTTGTGTATCTTTGAGGAGGTTTATGTACAGTATAATATCATCCTCAAATAGGGATAGTTTTACTTCTTCCTTGTCTATTTGAATGTCCTGTATTTCCTTTTTTTATTGCTGTAGGAAGGTCTTCTAGCACAATGTTTAATGGCAGTAGTGATAAAGGGCATCCTTGTTTTGTTCCTGTTCTCAGGGGGAATGTTTTCAGCCACTCTCTGTTGAGAATGATATTGGCTGTTGGTTTTGTTTAGATGCCCTTTATTATGTCGAGAAATTTCCTTTTTATACCTATTTTATTGAGAGTTTTTATCAGGTATGGGTGTTATACTTTATCAAATGACTTTTCTGAGTCTATTGAGATAAAATTTTTTTTTTTTTTTTTATTGAGATGACCATGTGATTCTTTTGTTTTATTTATGTGGTGGATCACATTGACTGTTTCTCCAATGTTGAATCATTGTTGCACAAAAAAATTTTTTTTTTCATAGCTGGTATGAATTCCACTTGGTCAAGGTTTTTTTTTTTAATATGATGCTGAATTCTATGGGCTAAAATTTTGTGGAGAGTTTTTGCATCTATATTCATGAGAGATATTGGCTTGTAATTTTCCTTTTTTTGTGGTGTCTTTGCCTGATTTTGGTATCAGGGTTATGCTGTCTTCATAGAATCAGTTAGGAAATATGTTCTGAAATAGTTTTAGTAGTACTACTGTGAATTCTTCTTTGAATGTTTGGTAGAATTCTCCAGTGAAGCCATCTGAGCCAAGGCTGTTTTTTATTGGAAGTTTTTTTTATTACCTTTTCAATCTCTTCTCATTATGGGTCTGTCCAGATTTTAGACCTCAGTTTATGTTAGTTTAGGAAGATAGTGTGTTTCTAGAAATTTGTCCATTTCCTCTAGGTTTTCAAATTTGTTGGAGTATAGATTTCTTAGTATTCTGTCATGAACCTTTTTATTTCAGTTAAGTCTGTGGTAATGTCCCCCGTTTTATTTCTTATTTGGGTTATTTTTGTCTTCACCTGTTTTTCTTTTGTCAATTTGACCAATGTTTTGTTGATTTTGTTGATCCTTTGATAGAACCAACTCTTGGTTTTGTTGCTTCTTTCTATTTTCTATTTCATTCACTTCTCTCTGATTTTTATTATTTCCTTTCTTTTCATGGCTGTGGACTTCTCCTACTCTTCTCTTTCCGTTTGTCCAAGTTGTATAGCTAGTGTTTTGATTTTGTCCATTTCTTCATTTTTGATGTGTGCATCTATCCCTATTGACCTCTGAGCACTGCCTTTTCTGTGTCCCAAAGATTTTGGTATGGGTTTCCATTCTCATTTGAGACTTTGAATTTTTTTTAATTCTCTCTTTGATATCTTGTATTACCCACTGGTTTTTAAGCTGGTTGTTATTTAGTTCCATATATTTGATTTTTTCCTTGCTCTTTTTTTTATTAATTTCTACTTTGGTTGCTTTGTGATCAGAGAAGGTGCTTTGTATTATCTCAGTGTTTTGGGTTTTGTTTAAGGTTGCTTTGTGCCCTAAGATGAGGTCTATTCAGGAGAACGTTCCATGTGCATTGGAAAATAACATGTACTTTGCTGCTGTGGGGTGGATTGCTCCGTATATGTCTATGAGGTTATGTTGGTTGATGGTGGCCTTTAAGTCTTCTGTATCTTTGTTGAGTTTCTTTCTAGATGTTTTGTCCTTTACCAAAACTGGTGTGTTCAAAACTCCTACTATTATTGTGAAGCTGTAAATTTCTTTTCAGTGTTGTTGGAGTTTGTTTTATGTTTTTGGACCCATGTCATTGCTTGTGTAGATATTTATTATTGTTATGTCCTCATGGTGGATTGTCCCTTTAATCATTACCTAATGTCCTTCCTTATCTTTTGTGATTTTTGTTTTGTAGTCTATGTTATCTGAGATAAGTATTGCCTCTCCTGCTCCATTTTTGTTTGTCATTTGCCTACTATATTATTTTCCATCCTTTCCTTTTTAATATATTTATGTCTTCATTTCTAAGGTGTGCCTCTTGTAGACAGCATGTTGATAATTTTGTTTTTTTAACCCATTCTGTCACTCTCTGTATCTTTACAAGTACATTTAAGCCATTTACATTCAGTATGATTATTGATAGGTATGAGTTTATTGCTGTCATTCTGTAGTGCTTTTTTTTGTGTGTGTGTGGTGCAGATGTTTTCTTCATACCTCTTTCTCTCCTGTACTGAATTCCTTTTGTTTGTGGATTTTTTTCATGTCTCTCACTTTCATAGATTTTATGTTTATTGAGTGTCTATGTTATCTAGTGCTGCTATAGCAGAAATACCACAAATGTATGGCTTTAACAAACAGAAGTTTATTCTGTCGCAGCCTGGTAGGCTAGAAGTCCAAATTCAGGGCGTCAGCTCCAGAGGAAGGCTTTCTGTCTTTCTGTTGGCCCTGGAGGGAAGTTCTTGTCATCAATCTTCCCTGGTCGTGGAGCTTCTCAGCACAGGGACCCTGGGTCCAAAGGACACTCTCTGCTCCCGGTGCTGCTTTCACGGTGATATGAGGTTGCCATCTCTCTCTCTCTTTTATATCTCAAAAAAGATTGGCGTAAGACACAAACTCTTCCTATAGATTGAGTCCTGCCTCATTAACATAACTGCTACTAATAAAAAAAAAAAACCTCATTAACTGATACTAATCTCATCTCATTAACAACACATAGGCAAATCACATCAGATGACAAAGTGGTGGACAATCACACAATACTGGGAATCATGACATAGCCAAGTTGACATATTTTGGGAGGACACAATACAACCCATGACACTGAAACTTTATCTTTTTCTTCTTTATTTTAATGAGTAGGTTTATTAACTTTCTTTGTGGTTATCTTAAAATTTACACCATCTTCCTAAGTTTAAACCAGTCTTTTATTACATGATATCACCCTGACTTCCTTTCCATTTGAAAATCGTGTACCTACACTGTTTATTCTCACTTTTATTGTTCTGATGTTGTTGTCATTTGCAGATTGACTTCCCTTGTTCCCTGTTGTACATCTTTTAGTTTTCTTTTGTCCTTTAGTGCTCATTAGCTAGGTTGGCACCTGGCTGATACTCTCCTGTGTCCTAGATTCAGGTTGTTGTCTGATGTCGTTGGTTCGCTAACTGAAGGACTCCTTTTCATAATGCTTGTAAGTTTGGTTTGGTTTTGACATATTCCCTTAATTTCTGTTTATCTGGAAATTTCCTAATTTCACCATCATATTTGAGTGAGAATTTTGCAGGATGTATTATTCTTAGCTGACAAATTTTCTTTCAAGTTTTTATATGTCATCCCATTGCCTTCTTGCCTTCATGGTTTCTGCCTAGTAATCAGAGATTAGTCTTATAGTATCCCCTTTGTATGTGACTTTTCATTTTTCTCAACTACTCTCAGGATTCTTTTTTGGTTTTTTTGTTTTGGCAAGTATAATTACAATATGGTTTGGTGACTTTCTTTTGAAGTCTATTCTATATGTGCTTTTTTTTGAGCTTCTTGGATGGTCAGCTTTTCATTTTTCATTATATTAGGGAAGCTTTCTGTCAGCAAGCCTTCAGTGATTTTCTCTGTGTTTTCCATTTTCTCCCCCTGTTCTGGAATTCCTGTCACTCAGAAATTCTTGCTTCTGTTTGTATCCCACATGGTTCTCAGGTTTTCTTTATTCTTTTTTCAGATTTTTCTTCAAACAAAGTGGTACCCAAGGATTTGTCTTCGGTTTCACTGATCTTGTGTTCCCTTGTTTCAAATTTGCTCCTAAAACCTTCTATTGCACTGCCCATTTCTAAAATTATTTTGTCTTCTGGATTTCTAATTGCTGTTTTTGTATGATTTCTAATTGTTTATTTATTTTGACATTTTGCTCTTGTATTGTTTCCCCAAATTCTCCCTTTGCTTTGTGTTTTCCTGATTTTTGTCTGTATTTTCCATAATTT
Source organism: Loxodonta africana (assembly GCF_030014295.1). Classification (NCBI taxonomy): domain Eukaryota; kingdom Metazoa; phylum Chordata; class Mammalia; order Proboscidea; family Elephantidae; genus Loxodonta; species Loxodonta africana. Next base: position 235,047 of record NW_026974895.1, on the reverse strand, counting down.
TGTCTATTTTTTCCTTAGTCTTGTCTGCCTTTTCCTTCATCTCTTTCTTAATCTCTTGGAGAGTCCTGAATATTAGACTTTTGAATTCCCTATGAGGTAATTCCAGTGCCTTTACTTCTACCAGAGGTCATGTGGTGTTTTATTTTGGTTGCTTTTTGGACTCATCCCGTCCTATTGTTTTTAATATGTTTTGATATTGTCTGTTGTTTCCAGGACAGTCAGGAATTATTTTCTTCCTTTATTGATTGTAGATTTGCTTGTTTCATCCTGTTTTTTGTCTTGTTTGGTTATATCTGAGCAGGCAGGCTGGGTGTGTTTTGTTGCTTGTCTGTGGGCATACTTCTCACCACCTCGCCCAGGTGGGCAAGGCTGGTTGCTCAGCTATGATGCAGCTGGGAAGGTCCACTAGGGAGGGGGGAGAAGGAAGGATCATTTGCAACATGAACGTGGGTTGACAGGGAAGTGCTGATGTGGTTCAGAGGTCCAGGGGTTTGGACTGATGCCTCTCATGGGTACGGCACTTTGTGTGTGGTGTAGATAGGCAGGAGGCAAAGGAGAGAATGCAATGTGTGGAACTAAGCAGGTGACAGAAAGAAGAGAAATAAGAGACAGAGAAACAGAATCAAAACAAAGCAAAAAATGGAGAGGCAAAAGAAAAAGAAGTAAATACAATGGCAGTGTGGTGGATTTCAGCAGGTGGGGCAGGGCATACCCAGGGAGGCCATGTGCTGGTGACTTTCTAGTTGAGAGATCCTAGCTCAGCCTGTTGAGAAGGTGCATGGGCAGTGCATGGACCTAGGTGGACTGGAGAAAGGAAAGGAAAGAAGGGAAACAGAGAGAGGAAACAAAACAACAACAAGAAAATAAATATGGTGCTGAAGGAGCCTGCTGTTGGGGGCAGGGTGGAAGCAGGGTGATGACAAGCTGATGTCTTTCTCACCGGCTGGTGTCGCATGGCCTGTCAGGAAAGAGTGGAGGCAGTGCAGGGCCTAGGTGGAAGGAAGAAGGAAAGGGGAGAAGAAGAAAGAAAAAGAAAAATATGGTGCTGAGGGAGCCAGCCTGTGGGAGTAGTGCAGACCCAGAGAGGCCGTGTGCCAGAGGCTCTCTAACCAAGTGGTGCAGCAAGCCTGTCAATAAGGAGGGGGCAGCTCACAGGGCTAGGTGGGCAGGAGAAAGAAAAAGAAGGAATGAAGAGAGACAAAAGAAACAACTACTAAAAGGAAAAAAAGCAAAAACAAATAAAAATTGTGCTGAGGAAGCCAGTTGGTGATGATGATGCAGAACTGGGGAAGCGGCGTGCCAGTGTAGCTCTAGCCTGGGGGTGCATCACAACTCTTTGAGAGAGGGTGGGGGTGGCACACAAGGCTAGGTGTGTGGGAGAAAGGAAGAGGAGGTAGGGGGTGAGAGAGAAGAAACTGGAAAAAAAGAAAAGACCAAAGGAAACAAACTAAAACAACATTGTGATTAGGGAGCTGGCTGGTGGGGATAATGTAGGTCCAGGGAGGCTGTGTGCTGGTGGCTCCCTAGCAGAGTGGTGCAGTAAGGCCGTTCGAGAAGGAGCAGGGACACTGTACAAGACTAGATGGGTGGGAAACAGGAAAGGAGGAAGAGAGAGAGTAGAAACAAAAACAAAAAAATATGGTGCTGAGCCAGCCAGTGGCAGCAGCATGGATCCAGGGCACTCTAGCCCAGCGGTGCAACACTGCCTGTTAAGATGGGATGGGGGCAGCACATGGGTCTAGGTGGGTGGAAGATAGGGAAAGAAGGAAGAGATAGAGAAAAATTTGAAAAAAAAAAAAAAACGGACTGAGAGACCCAGTCAGTGTGGGCAGCACAGAACTGGGGAGGCCATGTTGGCAGCTCTCTAGCTGAACAGTGTTATACGGCCCACCAAGAAGGGATGGGGACGGCACATGGGGCTATCTGAGTGAGAGAAAGCAAAGGAAGGTAGGGAGAGAGAGAGAAGCAGGAAAAAAAATGTTGCTAAGAGACCTGGCCAGTGGGGGTGGCACAAAACTGAGGAAGATGTGCCAGTGGCTCTCCGGCCCAGCAGTGTGGCATAGCTTGTCAATAAAGGATGGGGACAGCAAAGGGGCTGGCAGGGTGGAAGAAATGAAAGGAAGGAAAGGAGACAGAGAGAAAAAACAAAGAAAGGCAATAATAATAATAACAAAAATAATCGGCACTGAAGGAGCCAGCTGGTGGAGTCGGGGAGGACCTGGGCAACAGTGAACTGGTGTCTCTCCATCCGAGTGACTGTAGCCCACTGGAAAATGGAGGAGGCCACGTAGAAGGAAGAAGGGTGAGGGGTGGGAAAGCGTGTATCCCTGCTTGCTGAGTGCTCTAACTCCTGTTGGGAGCCCTATGAAGTTGCCTTCCTGTACTCTTTGTCTGCACTCCTTGGTGGTTATAGTACAAGATGGCGAATCTGTGCCACGTTAGCTGGTAGGGAGCCTCCAATCCACAGTTCTCCTCATTCATTCTCTGTTCTCTGTCAGTTTCTTATCCCATTCAGTGCTTGATCAAATTCTTTCCCTTCATTTGATGCTTAGGGTTCCAGGATTGACATTTGTGCCTGTTTTACTTAGTTTTGGGGGTCTTTGCTGCAGAGGGACAGCATGGTGCTTCTGTCCATAGCACCATGTTGGCTTCCCTATCAGCATCTGTAGCTCTTAACGACTGTGCCACCAGGGCTCCAAGAATTTTTCAAAACAAAACAATAAAACAAACAATGACAATAAAAGCAAAGAACTAGGCACTTTATAGGAAATCTACATGAAATTTCTTAGTGAGAAGATAGTTAATCATGTAACAACTTTTATGCTTATGGAACAGAGCTATGGAAAGTTACTTCCCCACGTCCTTCCCTCATAAATAGTCAATTTCATCAATATTTTCAATTCCAGTGTCATAAAGTTTTCAAACAGTCCTCTTATGTGATAAGATCTATAAACTAAGAAGTAAAATCACCTCACTGTTTTTTATATCAGATACATGTATTTTCATTTTCTTTATCGTAAGTGCATATATGTATTCTGTTATTCTTATAATTAACTACATTTTAGCTCCATTAATACTCCCTAATGTATTGTATGTGTTTTATTTTGTTTGTTTCTCCTGCTCTCTATCTTCTTTCAAATTAAAGTGTAATTTGCCATTTTTAAAAAATGTTTGGGATGGAAACTTAGATCATCCATCAAGATGGATGAACTTTCAGCCTATTCCTCTGTTCTCATGTGTTTATTTAAGGCCATACAATTTCTTAGAATGTTAACTTGACCTGCGTTTACATATTTTGATACGTAATTTTATTATTTTCATTTCATTCAATTGTAAGTATTCTAATTCCCATTGTGATTTTACTTTCAACCTATTCATTATTTATAAGTATATTGCCTAAATGTTCATGCATATTTGGATTTCTAGTTATCTTTGAATATTATTAAAAACAGCCCATTTCATTTATATTTACAACTCTACTGGTATAATTTTTTTAAATTCTATGATGTCAGAAAATATGCTTTATTTAACTTAAATTATCTGAAATTAGTTGAGTCTTATTTTATGGCCTAGCATATAGTCAAATTTTTAATAAAAATTGCATGAACATTTGAAAATTATAAGTGTTGTGTCATTAAGTACAGTGTTCTAGTTAGTTCAACTTGGTTGAGTTCATTAATCACATAATTTAAATATTCTATACCTTTATTTTATTTTTGCTTTGTATATAATTACTGAGCTATTTAAATCTCCAAAATTCCTATGGATTTTTTTTTTATTCTCTTTGTAGTGCTGTGAATTTCTAATTTCCAATACTTTGACATTGTGCATACCAATTTGGAATTGTTCTATCTTCTTGATGAATATAACTTTTGTCATTATGAAAAATATCTATACTGATTTATAGTAATATAGCTGAACCAGCTTTTAAAAATATTTTATCACATTTTTGGTAAAAATATACATAGCAAAACACACTTCCATTTAAAAAATTTCTATAGATAATATTCAGCGGCATTGTTACATTCTTCACATTTTGTCAACATTGTCATTATTTCCATTCTAGTTGTTTCACTCTCATTAACTTAATACCACTGCCTCACAAACTTCTAATGACAATCCTACTGAAATATAGACACAGATAAATTCTAAATAATGTGACTTCACAATGAAATACCTTATCTTATGTTTTAGAGGTCATCAAGTAATAGCAGGCAGAAACAATAACTGCTGAATAGACTCATAAAAACTAAAGAATTTGAAAGAATTCACACAAACTATACTGAAGAATGTTTAATAGTTTGATGAAATAAACTTTTCCCAGGATATTTAAGTACATATATAAGACTATTGAACAGCAGGAATTTTTTAAAAAATGGGACCAATTGAAATTAAAGTAAAAATTGAGGTAAAAAATTAAATATATAAGCTACATAGATGATTGACATATTTGTTAATAAATAAAATTGGAAGCCATGAGTACATAATGATATTAAGTAATTAATGAGTAAGTTGAAAGTGTTATGAAGATTGCTTTATCCAGAGTATTCAAAGTACCTTCCCACAAAATGCTTATTAATTACAAATATAAAATATTACTTTTATGGTGGAGAAGTCTGTCAATCACCACGTTATGCAAGAGATAGGACTCAATGAAAAAATAGAATCACTTCCGTGATTCTGGTGCCAAAAAGTAAATTAATGGAATTTTTTTTTAATGAGGTAAAATCTCAGAAAAACACAAATCAAGGGACATTATACAGGCTTACCAAAAAGTAATCTCCAACATGCAAGGAAGTTAAGGAAAGACTGAAAAGCCATTCTGTATTAAATGAAATTAAAGTCATGCTAATCAAATGAAAACATAACTCTGAGCTATTTATACCTCTATAAACTTGTAAAAATTGAACAGGATTGGGATATTGGATGTTATTAATATATCAATGTTAGTGTGTTACTGTTCTAATATTTATTAGAAACGGATTCATGTTATTATATAGTAGATATTTTCTTTTTGTAAGGAATGCACACTGCAGTGTTGAGCAGGAGATAGGGCATCAAATGATTCAGGAAAAAAACAAAAAATTTCTTGCTCTGTATTTGTAAGTTCTCAGTTTAAGATGGTTTCAGAATAGAAATAAGAATTAATAGGAGCCATTTAAATCCTCCTTCTCAAGCCTTAGGGTGGGCCACAATCAAGTTAGTGGAATCTTAATATATTGCCTAATGAAGGCAAGAGAAATCTCCTGTTTGAGATAAGGTCTCTGACCAGTAGAACGACTCATATAGCCCCAAAACCCAAAAAACGAAACTGGTTGCTGTTGAGTAGATTCCGACTCACAGTGACCCTATAGGGCAGAGTACAACTGCCCCGTAGTGTTTCCAAGGAGCGGCTGGTGGATTTGAACCACCGACCTTTTGGCTAGCAGCCAAGCTCTTAACTACTGTGCCACCAGGGCTCCCATATAGCTCTGAGGGAGTGGAATATCGAAATCTTGTTGGCATCCCATATAGAGTTTCAATCGTTTCTAGTTATCTTTTGGGAGAGTGTTCCCTCAGCTTTGTATTTAAATCAATATACAGCTTTGTGGCTTTTTTTTTTCTTGATGTAAGTGGTAGGTCCTGAACACCAGTTTCCACAGATTTCTTTTTCTGTCTTCCCTTTATTTCAATTAATTCCCCTGAGTCTTTTATGAGCAAATTGATAAAAGTGTGGCTTTTGTTAGTGTACAATTGTAAACAGAGTCATTCTTTGCTACGAAGAGTGGGTTGTTTAACCTGAGACCTTTCCTAAAATGCCCTTCTCTTAGAGCATCATTTTCATTTAAGTTTAAATATTTAAGGAAAAAAATCAGAAAACCTCTATTTGGTAACCAGAAAGGGCATTCTAGTTGAATTTTCTACAATATCTAGGTTCTGTGATTTTTGTAGTGTATGTAATATTGGGAGACATTAACAGATACATATACTTTCCAAATCTCTCCTCTGCTTTGAATCCTTCCCACGTAAAACATTGGAATTAAACTTCTTATGCAAATAATGGAATGTTTTCTAATATTATAAATGCAATAATATTCAACATCTATTATTTGACTTTTGTTTATAGCATATGTCCTTAAAGGAGAAGGGAAATCAATAAATCCTGAATACGGCAAATCACCTAGATCATAGGTGAAGGTAGTTCTACAAGTACAATAGTTATAACCACTGGCATCTGGATCATCATACATGCTCTGTGTAGATGCAGTATTCAAAGCTGCCTGATTATATAGGAACTGATATAAACTGTAGCATTATAGGCTTTTTACTATATGTAACTATGATCGTTCAGCAGATTTTGAAGAGTAAAAATAGCTTCTGTTTTGCAGGTTTTTAAGAAAGCAGCATATAGACTTGTCACCTAGACACGTGATGTTACAAAAATTGTTTGACTGACTCAGAGAGTTTCCTTTCCCACTGAGTTAGAGCAAAACTGAGATTAAAGAAATGGCAGTGCTGATATACATATTTGATAAATAAACACTCATGATCACTCAGCTTCTCATCCTTTCAGTAGTCAAGGAGTAGAAGAAAAATTGCTACTATTCTTGTGTTCTGGTTTTGAGATTTACACAAATCAATACTTAGGAATTTTTCATCAATATCTCTCTTACTGTCACTCTCTCTCTTTTCCGGAGCAAAATGAAGATAGAAGGGACTACTACCTATAAAATATTGGGAAAAAAGCCACTTGGAAATAGGAGCACTGTACTTTTTTTTTCAATAGTTATCATTTAAAACACAAAACAAAATTCTTATAAGAAAATAGATGTGTTTATTGCATTGAGTAGAGAGTGAGAAAAATGAAATTCAGGGAAAACTAATAAAATTCTTATATGCAGGAATAGATTAAATTATTTTTATTCACATGGAAATTATTTTTATTCATGTGGAAAGCATACATTAATAACCCATGGAATGATTTTAAAATGAATAAGGAAAGTGTTTTGCAAATGCACTTATTTAAATACCATATGAAACCTGTAAATTAACTTTGACATTAAACATAGATGAATGCTTGGATAGCACCTCAATATCTTCCTTCAAATAAAGAGAAAAGCTCTCTTTTCTGTCCTAGACATCTATAAAAGGCCATCATCTACTGAACATAATGTATCCAGTCAGCAATTTAGGCCTATTCATCTGTAGAGAAAAGTCTTATTTATGGATTTAAGAACAATGACATTGAGTGCCAAAAACAATATAGTTAGCATCATAAGTGACTATTGACTACCACTTCTATACTAGTCTTTGAATAACAAAATGATTTTATTAAATTACTTCTAGTTATTAAAACACCTAGTTATTAAAATCATCCTCATATTTATACTAAAAAGACAAAATTATTTATCGTGGTCGGCTCAAACAGGGAAAAAAATATTATTTAAGAATTTACAAATTACCTGAATCCAAGGCAAAGATCAAGTCAGAAAATAATGATTTTGATTTGTTTTACTTTTCCTGTAGCTACAGTTTTTCTCCCAAGTTGTTTAGAATTTTGAAATTACTAACTGTATCTTGAAGATATTTCAAAATGATAAGTTTAAATGATTATGAGAAGACTAATGATTTGGAACTAGAAAAATGGTAATTGCAGAAAATAAGTCAAAGGAACAATGGATCAGTACTGCATTGGAACTAAAGAATTAATGGCATATATTGGAGAAATTCAATTGTAGTTAAGGAAATATTTCTATACGTTTCATCAATTTTTTAAAAATTCATAAAATAAAAATTGTTGAACATACGTTGTAAATTGACACTGAAAAAGCTGCCTAGATGTTACAAGGCTTTTTTTTTTTGCAGTAATTTATTAAACACACACAGAAGATACATAGAGAATGCTTTGGTTGACCTACATTATAATTTTAGGTATCATCTGCCTTGTTAAACTGCAGCAAATATTTACACTTGTTTACATTTCTGGATATCAGATTTTTTTCCTGAAGTAGCTTTAAAAAAATTGTTTTTCTGCTTTTGGAGTTGTTTCCTAATGTCAGTTTAATAGGTCTCAAAACTGAAATGAAGAACCAGTCAAGGGAGATAGAATTCGTTCTCTTGGGACTCACAGATGACTCACAGTTAGCAATTGTGATTTTTATATTTCTCTTTCTCAACTACATTTTGAGTGTGATGGGGAGCTTATCCATCATCCTCCTCACCCTACTGCATCCTCACCTCAAGATTCCAATGTATTTCTTCCTACAAAATTTCTCCTTCTTAGAAATCTTATTGACAACAACTCTAGATTGTTGTCTAGATTCTTGACAACCATTGTGACTAAAAACAAAATCATTTCCTACAATGGTTATGCATCTCACTTATTCTTTTACTTTTGTCAGGAGTTACAGAGTTGTACCTTCTGGCTGCCATGTCCCATGACCACTATACAGCCATCTGCAAACCCCTGCATTACTCAGTCATTATGAGAAGCAAAGTGTGCTACCAACTTCTACTCAGTTCATGGACAGCTGGCTTTCTGATTACCTTTCCACCGTTGGTCTTGGGACTAAAGCTGGAATTCTGTGCTTCCAAAGTAATTGATCATTTCATGTGTGACACTTCTCCTATCCTGCAGATTTCTTGCACAGACACTCACTTCCTACAAATGATTTCATTTGTTTCAGCAGTTATAACACTAGTGGTCACACTACTCTTAGTAATTTTTTCCTATACATATATAATCAAGACCATTCTAAAAATTCCCTCTGCTCGGAAAAGAACAAAAGCTTTTTCCACTTGTTCTTCCCACATGGCTGCAGTTTCCCTTACTTATGGTAGCTGTGTCTCCATTTACATGAAGCCATCAGCAAAAGAAAGGGTGACTTTATCCAAAGATGTAGCTGTTATCTATACCTCAGTAGCCCCTTTACTCAATCCCTTCATTTACAGTCTTAGGAACAAGCAAGTGAAACAAGCTTTCAAGGATACACTCAAAAAAGTTTTCATTTTTTTCAAAAAATAAGGAAAAAAACTAAAATCTTGACAGAAACATGTTTACTTAATTTATCCTTTCAGTAACTTAAATTTCTTACAGCATTTAAACAAGTCTTTCAGCACAATACATTTCCCTACTTTTTCTTTAAAATTCTCGCAGTGTTAATATTAAGAGATCCACCTTCAAATTTTCACAAATTTTAACTTTCTTTTAATCCCAAAGATATGCAACTTCAGGGTCGTGAAATTAGTTATATATTAATTTTTCCTGTACAAATTTGCCTGGATAAGTGTAGTTTACATGCATTTATTATAGGTATACCTTGTCTTATATACTACGCTAGTTATAATTTTTGTCTTCTTTAGAATGATACAGCTTGCTATGGAGAGACAAAGAAACAAACAGTTCTCAAACAGTATGATTTCTCTTATGGTAAAGCTCTACACAAAATTGTGTTCTTATAGTAATGAAGGTTTAATTATTTCAGTGTATCAGAAATGCAGCTCGAAAAATGGTAATTCTTATGACAGTTGTGATATATAGGAAAAAAAGAGTAAAATGGTGTTATAGGCATGTGTATAACAATATGCACAATGTTTGAGGCACTACTTCCTAGTTCAAGTGTCACTAGCTTGATAAGGGGAATGTAGGCTTTTAAGCCAGTCAGCCAGATATAAACCCAGGAAAACATGTGAGCCCGGTCAAATTTTAAAACTCTGTTGCTAAGTTTCTCCATTTATGATATAGATACAATAATAGTCCTTACTTGTTGTTTATTTTGAGAATGCAATGAGGCAGTATGTATAAAGCATTTTTAAATCAGAACCTGGCCCACAGTGAGTTATCAACAAGGGTTAGCTCCCCTTGGAGGGAAAGCTTGCCTCACTCATGGTAGTATGTAACAAGGGAAGAAAAAGAGGAAGCTTCAAATCATAAAAAGCTTTTATGACCTAAAATGTATTACGACTTAATCTGATTGGTCTATAGACCTGAAAATTTAGTGTGAATACATTACTGAGATAAAAATTTCATGTGTCTGTACCTAAAATAACTTTTTAAATCACATGGGATAGTCTAGAAACATGGACTGTAGATGATTCTGAGGCTGATTTTTCACAATGTGATCAGATTTTTATTTTATAAAGATTGATCTGTTAAATGTGCTGAGAATGGTTTTCTAGATGTTTGGAGTTAGGAAGACAGGGGAGAGGATCAACACTTTAAGCTAAATGAGATATTTTAAAGGTTAAAAACACAATAGTGACAGTGGCTTGCAAGCTCAGGGAGCAGACTCCAGAGATGTTTAGGGGAATGAACTGAGGTTAAACTGTTGAACATTTTCATGTCCGGGATAAGTGAAAGAAAGCCATTTAAAAAAAAAAAGAAAAAGAAAAGACTCTTCTTGGGCTCTCCCTTCTGTCCACTCTGTGCACAAGCACCGAAATGTCTAATGTCTTTTTTAAAAAAGAAGTTCTCTTAATATCTGTCAGATCAAAAAAAATCACCTATAAAACATATGGGGTTCTATATTTGATATAATTTTTCATCAGAGACATATAAGTGACGAATTTACTGGGGTGATAGATGGCTGTTACAGATTAAATTGCACCCCCCTACCCAAAATGTGTGTCCACTTGGCTAGGCCATGATTGCCAGTAGTGTATGATTGTCCACCATTTTGTCATCTGATGTGATTTTCCTATGTGTAGTAAATCCTGCCACTATGAAGTTAATGAGGCGGGATTAGAAGCAGTTACATAAATGAGGTAGACTCAATCTACAGGATTAGATAGTATGTTGAGTCAATCTCTTCGGAAATATAAAAAAGGGAAGCAAGCAGAGAGACAGGGGGACCTCATACCACCAAGAAAAACTACCAAGAACACAGCACATCTTTGGACCTGGGGTCCCTAAACTGAGAAGCTCCTCAACCAGGGGAAAGTTGATGACAAAGACCTTCCTGCAGAGCCAACAGCGAATGAAAGCCTCCCCTGAAGCTGGCATCCTGAATTAGGACTTCTAGACACCTAGACTGTGAGAGAATAAATTTCTCTTTGTTAAAGCCATCCACACGTGGTATTTCTGTTATAGCAGTGCTAGATAACTAAGACGATGGCATATCTATTATTTATGTGGCCTTGAATAGAAGTCATGTAGTTTTTATTTGTGTTCAAATTTGTTTTACAATCTTTCAAAGCAACAATTTTTAGTCATCTACTTTTCCTTGGCAGAAAGAAGAGTGTTAGTTCATGTGATTATATTCATGGGCCTGAGAATTTTCACTCACACAGTTTGTTTTTTCAATACACTTTTTAAAAATTACTCGAGCTTTATCAGATAAATGATGCTCAAATATTTTTTCCATTCTATCCATTATGTTTTCATTTTCTTGGTAGTGTCATTTAATGCACAAAACTTTTCATGAAATGGAGAAAAGAATACTTGCTTTTCATGTACAAATATGTAATTTGTATGATAATTTTTTACAAAGAATGAGCAGGATCAAGATACACTGAACATTATTGAAATTAAGACATTATTCATCTGAATGAGTTGGTTTTACATTAAGATGCTAACTGTAATCCACAACAAATCATTAAGAAAATAGCTTGAAACATATGTTGTAAAAGACATAATAAATAAATTTAAAGGTACACTAGGACGTACCAATTTAACACAAAAGAAGCCAGCAATCCAGGAATAGACTAATAAAAAAGACATAAACATATTTAAAAAAAGGAAGACATAAGTCCTACTTTATCAGTAATTAAATTTAAATAGTGAAACAACCCAATTGAAAGGCAGAGATTGGAAACATAGTCTAAAAAAAGAACATAACCCAAATATATGTCTGTCTATTATAGGCACTCTTTAGATTAAAAGACACAAATAGACTGAAAATAGGATTTAAAAGATAGGCCATGTATTCCGGATTGAAAGTGTCTCCGAAATATATATGTTGAAGTGCTAAAAATTGTACCTGGAAGTTGTGACCTTGTTTGGGAAAATAGCGCTATTCTTGGAAGATAAAAGAAAAACCTTTGCCATCCTGTTGATTATAACTCATAGTGACCATATAGGACAGAGGAGAACCACCCCATAGTGTTTCCAAAGAGCAGCTGATGATATTGTCACTTAAGCCATACCAGAGTAGAATAAGTCCTATTCCATTCTGAGTGGTACCTTAAAAGGAGATAACAGACAGGGAGATGGAAAGAAACACACAGAGTAAGACAGATGCCAGGTGATGGTGGAGGCAGACACATCTATAAGCATCCATAAGCATGCCAAGAATTGCAAAGGGCTACAAGAAGCTACAAGGAGCCCTAACGGTGTGGTAGCTAATAGCTCAGCTCCTAACCGAAATGTCAGCAGTTGGAATCCACCAGCCACTCTTTGAAAACCCCATGAGAAAGTTCCGCTCTATCCCATAGGGTTGCTGTGAGTTGGAATTGACTCAACGGCAACAGTTTTTTTTTTTTTTTTTTTTTTTTTTGCTGCAAGAAGCTGAGACAGGTAGGACCTTTCCGTAGAACAAACAGAGAGAGAGCTCATAGACCCATTAATGAATTTGGGCCTCTAGTCTTCAGAACTGAGACAATAAATTCTGTTCTTCAAAGCCATTTACTTTGTAGTATTTTGTTATGGCAGCACTAGGAATCTAACATACCATGTGAGCAGTAGCCAAAAAAAAAAAAAGAGCTGGGTTGCCTATAATAATATTTGACGTATTAGACTTTAAGACAAAAAAGTTACAGGATACAAATAATATTTTATAATTATAAATTGTCAATCTATTTGGCAGAATAAACAATTATAAACATATATTCCCCTAACATCTCACAATAATAGTTAGAGACTTCAATAACTCATTTTCAATAATGGATATAAAACTAGGCAGTATACCTGGGACATTCTCCAGAGTAACCATATGCCAGACTATAAAACAAAACAAAAAAAAAAACCTAAATAAATACAAAATAATTGAAATAATACAAAATATGTTCTTTGACCAAAATACAATTAAATTAGAAATCAACAATAGAAGAAAATATAAGAAAATCACAAATATATGTAAATTAAACAGTACACTCCTAAATAACAAATGAGCCAAAGAATAAATCACAAGGAGAGTTTAAAAATAATATTTTTAGATAAAAGGAAGTGACAAACAGCATGCTAAAACATATGGATTGCAACTTTAGAATCGTTTATAGAGAAATTAATAGCTCCAAGTGCCTATGTTAAAAAGGAAGACAGATCTCAAATCAATAAACAAATGTTTTACCATTGGAAACAAGAAAAAGAAGAGTAAAATGCCACAAAACAAAAAAAAGAGAGTACATATTATATGATTTTATTCACATGAAATTCTAGTAAATGAAAACTAATTGCAGATCCATTGTTGCCTGTATAAATATACATGTAGGTGTTAATATTGATGTAGATATATGTATAAATATTTGACTTAATAACTATATATATATATTTTTTGTGAAACCAAAACGTTCACTAATGAGAGGACAGTAAAAGAGTTTCAAATCTTTGATTAAAATATATTTATTGAGTATAAATTATGTCACCTTTACCAGGCACTAGAGATATAAATATAAAACAACCAAGTTCTGTTTCTTCCAGGTTAGGTAGTAATTTAATAGAAACAGGTTTATGTACAAACAATTTCAGTAGAGTAAGCTAAGAGGACAAAGTTTTGGGAGAGCAAAGAGGAGATAGCACCTAATCTTGGCTTTACACAAAGGGAAGATTTCAAGGATTTTATTAAATTTAGACCAAACCTTAAGGAAAAGTATGGGTGTATATGTGTGTGTATTTGCATGTATGTGAGCACGTCTGAAAATACCTAGTGTTTATAGGAATAAATGAAAGATTTGATGATGTTAGTGCAAATGTTGCACAGGGCCTCGGTTCTGGGTTGCACAGGTTCGGTTTAAGAACAACAAAAAGGAGAAGTAACTGATCTAGCAGCACTTGTCCAAAATAATTTTCTACAATAATGGAAATGTTCTATAATCTGTGCTGCCTGATACATTAGCCACTAGACACATGTGGCTACTGATCATTTTAGATACGGCTAGTGTGACTAAGGAACTGAACTGCTATATTATTTCATTCATATTTAAATTTAAATAACTGCAAAAGTAACTTACTCCTGAGCAAGGCTGATACTTGGTTATTAGTTCAAATTCAAATAATATTACTGCTTTAAAGAGGAAGCACAGGACATTCTGGAAACATGTAAGAGTTTGAGAGAATCCGAGAAGACTTCTCCAAGAGAGTACAATTAAAGTACAAATGAATTGAGGTACCAGAGAAACCACCTCTAGCAGACAGAAGAACACATGTGAATGTCCTGAAGGAGAAGAGAAAGTGTCAGATTGTTAAAGAAACAAACAACAAATAACGAGTATCTCAAAATGACAAAAGTGAGGGACATGCTCATCGATAGGTGGACTCAACATTGTGAAAATATCAATTCTACCCAAAGCAATCCACAAATACAAAGCAATTCTCATCCAAATACCAACAGCATTCTTTAAAGAGATGGAAAAACTAATCATTAACTTTATACAGAAATGAAAGAGGCCCCACATAAGTAAAGTACTATTGAAGAAGAAAAATTCACTAGGAAGACTCACACTACCTGGTCTCAGAATCTACTGTACGGCTACGGTAGTCAAAACAGCCTGGTACTGGTACAATGACAGCTACATTGACCGGTGGAACAGAATTGAGAACCCAGGTGTAAATCCATCCACCTACAATCACCTGATCTTGGAAAAGGGCCCAAAGTCCATCAAATGTGGAAAAGACAGTCTTTTTAACAAATTCTGCTGGCAAAACTGGATGTCCCTCTGCAAAAAAATGAAACAGGGCCCATACCTCACACCATACACAAAAACTAAATAAAACTGGATCAAACACCTACATATAAAATCAAAAACCACAAAGGTCATAGGAGAAAAAATAGGATCAATGCTAGAGGCCCTAATACATGTCATTAACAGGATACAGACCATAACTAACAAGACACAAACTCTAGAATATAAGTTAGATTACTGGAATCTTCTAAAAATTAAACACTCCTGCTCATCAAAAGACTTCACCAAAAGATTAAAAAAAGAACTTAGATTTGGAAAAATCTCTGCCTATGACAAATTCAACAGAAGTCTAATCTCTAAAATCTACAGGAAAATCCAATACCTCTACAACAAAAAGACAAATAATCCAATTAAAAAATGGGCAAAGGAAATTAACAGACACTTCACCAAAGAAGGTGCTCAAGTGACTAACAGACACATGAGGAAATGACCGTGATCACCAGCCAATAGAGAATTGGAAATTGATACTACAATGAGATACCATCTCACCCCAACATTACTGGCATAAATAAAAAAAAACACAAAAAACAAAAAATAACGCATGTTGAAGAATTTGTGGGGAGACTGGAACTCTTATGCCCTACTGGTGGGAATGCTAAATGGTACGACCATTTTGGAAAACGATATGGCACTTCTTTAGAAAGCTAGAAAGAGAACACCGTAAGATCCAGCAATCCCACTCCTAGGAATATATCTTAGGGAAATAAGAGCTGTCACATGAATAGACAAATGCATACCCATGTTCATTGCAGCATTTTTCACAACAGCAAAATTTTGCTCATAAAAGACTCGAGGGAATTAAATGAAATAAAAGGAAAAAAGAAAAAGAAATCTCCTGTGGAGGCTGGTGTTCCTGTCTACCAATTACATACAAAAAAAAAAAAGAGAGAGAGAGAATTGTTAATTCCTTTAAGTACAAAACTGAGGGGACATTCTCCCAGAAGATAACCAGAAATGATTTAAACTCTATATAAGATGTCAACAGTATTCTGCTATTCCACTCCCAAGGGGTCATAAATTGTTTAGAAATTTATCTATGTCTATATCTGAATTGTAATAAGAGAATTGTCCTTCACAGTTGTTCAGTAACTGGCTGCTCATCACTCGGACCCTATGTTAAATACATTTTGAGATGGTGATATTTAAGTTACGTGGTGGTATGCAATCTACTCTCAACTCCCATGGGGCTGTTGAGTAATTTTACTGGTCAGATGTTTAACTCCAAAAGGAACTTTTGTCTCCATTAGGCAATATATTAAGATTCTGTTACCTTGGTTGTTTCCCATCCCAATACTTGCGAAAAAAATATGTTGTCGTTGTTAGTTGCCATCGTCACTATGAGTCAGAATTGACTCAATGGCAATGGTTGTTTTTTTTAATAGTGACACCATGTACAAGAGGGCGAGAAGCTGCCCCATCCTGTGCCATCCTCACAATCATTGCCATGTTTGAGCTCATTGTTGTAGTCACTGTGTCAATCCATGTCTTTGAGGGTCTTCCTCTTTTTCACTGACCCTTTACTTTATCAAGCATAATGTCCTTCACCAGGGACTGATCCCTCCTGATAACATATCCAAAGCACGTGAAAGAAAGTCTCGGCACCCTTGCTTCAAAAAAGTATTCTGGCTGTACTTCTTCCAAGATAGATTTGTTCATTCTTCTGGCAGTCACTGGCATATTCAATATTCTTCACCAACACCTAATTCATTGTCCAGCTTTCACATTCATATGTGGTCATTGAAAATACCATAGCTTCGGTCAGGCACACCTTGGTCTTCAAAGTGACATCTTTGCTTCTTAACACTTTAAGGAGGTCTTTTGTAGCAGATTTGCCCAGAGCAATACTGTTAAACATATAATATGAGATATTTCATTCTGAGATCATATTGTTTAGAAATTTATCTATGTCTATATCTGAATTGTAATAAGAGAATTGTCCTTCACATTTGCACAGTAACTGGCTGCTCATCACTCGGACTCTATGTTAACTCAATTTTGAGATGGTGATATTTAAGTTACACGGTGGTGTGCAATTTACTTCCAAATATATGTAAGTGTGGGGATGAGAATAGAAATTTTAACAAAAGCTTTTTTATTTCCCTTCCACAGACATCTATGGTTAAGGGAAGTCATGGTCCTCATTTATCTTTGATGTAGCTTTTTCTTACTGGGTTGTTTAAGAAAATAATTTTCCTGGTCCCAGCTTGATATCTCTGCATGTGCAATAACTAACCACTGTGCATGGGACTTAATTTGGCTTCCTTTCCCCATTGTATGAGTCCTAGTCAAGTCCAATACCTATATCAACACCTTTTTCATGTCTGTAACCTGTGTTGACCTTTTTCAGGACTCATTCACAATATCTTTCTAGATAGTGCAGGTTTCTCTTACTTTTCCAGTAGCTCAATCATTCATCTTACACCATATATATATACATATAAAACCAGTTGCCCCGAGTCAATTCCAACTCATAGTGACCCTATAGAACAGAGTTGAATTGCCCCGTATGGTTTCTAAGGCTCTAAATCTTTATGGAAGCAGACTGCCACACCTTTCTCCTGTGGAATAGGCTGGTGAGTTCAAATTGCTTACCTTTTGATTAGCATCAGAGCACTTAACCACTGTGCCACCAGAACTCATACACAGGTGTGTATATATATATATATATATAAACCCACCAGAGCTCATATATACATATATATACACACACACACATATATACCCACACAAATATACAAAAATACTAATCTATTTTTAATTTCTTTCAGCAATTTGAGGCTTTTTGTGCCAGAGATATATTTTTCAATATACCTGCTGTCTCAGCTAGCTAGTGCTGCTATAACAGAAGTACCACAAGTGGATGGATGGCTTTAACATAGAGAATTTTTTTCTCTCACAGCATAACAGGCTAGAAGTCCGAATTCAGGGTGCTAGCTCCAGGAGAAGGCCTTCTCCCTCTGTTGGCTCTGGGAGAAAGTCCTTGTCATCAATATTCCCCAGTCAAGAGATCCTAAGCACAGGGACCCCCAATCAAAAGGATACTCTATTCTCCTGGCTCTTGTTTCTTGGTGGTATGATGTCCCCGTCTCTCTGCTTGCTTCTCGCTTTTATATCTTAAAAGAGATTGACTTAAAACACAACCCAGTCTTGTAGATTGAGTCCTCCCTCATTAACATAACTGCCACTAATCCTACCTCACTAACATCATAGAGGTAGGGTTTACAGTGTGTAGGAAAATCACATCACTTGACAAAATGGTGGACCACCACACAATACTGGGAATCATGGTCTAGCCAAGTTGACACACATTTTTGGTGGACACAATTCAACCCATAACATCTGCCTTATTTTAAGAATTGAAAGACCCTCTCCTTCCTTAAGTTTTTAAGTCTGGATATGTTATTAAAAATATTATTAACTAGATGGTGCCTGGCCACAACCGATGACTGCCCTGACAGGGAGCACAACAGAGAACCCCTGAGGGAGCAGGAGAACAGTGGGATGCAGACCCCAAATTCTCATAAAAAGACCAGGCTTAACGGTCTGACTGAGACTAGGAGAATCCCGGCAGTTGGGGTCCCCAAACCTTCTGTTGGCCCAGGACAGGAACCAACTCCTCAGACATGGATTGGACTGGCAATGGGTTGGAGAGAGATGCTGATGAGGAGTGAGCTACTTGTATCAGGTGGACACTTGAGACTGTGTTGGCATCTCCTGTCTAGAGGGGAGATGGGAGGGTAGAGAGGGCTAGAAACTGGCAAAACGGTCACGAAAGGAGAGACTGGAAGGAGGGAGCGGGCTGGCTCATTAGGGGGAGAGTAAGTGGGAGTATGTAGTAAGGTGTATATAAGTTTATATGTGAGAGACTGACTTGATTTGTAAACTTTCACTTAAAGCACAATAAAAATTATTTAAAAAAATATATATTATTGATACCGTAAAGGGTTAAACGGTTCCCCTTCCTCCCATCACACCTGAGCCACATCACACTCTTTTGATAAGAAATTCTGTGTAGCAGCTCAAGGCCATCTTACTGCTTCTCTGTTCAAGTTTGCTTTGCTACCCACCAACCTTCCCCTCACTCCATTTGGACATGAGCAATAAGCCACAAAGCTGTCCTTGGATAAATTTCATGTTTCATAAAAAAAAAAAAAAATTTATACCCCCCTGAAAACCACATGCCCCCAGCCATCATATTGCACCCCCTACTGCACCCCTGTATGTGTTCATTTCCTGAAATTGTCTGCCAGTTCTTAGAAACTTCATGAATTATGCGTAAGTTCCCTATCACAAGCCCTGCAACTGCACTAGAATCCCCAACCTCAGGGAGCTTGATTTGAGACTTAATCTCTGAGCTCCTTGCTTGACCGGCTTGCAATAGAGTCTGTTTCCTCTTTTTCAAAGGCCTGGTGTCTCTCAATTGACTCAAGGGGTCGCGCCGGGCAGGACCCACCCTCATCAGGTTACAATACTATAATGGTGCATAGATTACCACATCTTTTATTGGTCAGTTAATTCATTTTCTGTGTCTGTTATAACAAATTGCTACAAACTGATTGACTTAAAACAACAGAAATTTATTCTTCCACAGCTCAGGAGGCCAGAAATCCAAAGTCAGAGCCAAAATACCTGAGCCTTAATCAAGCTGTCACGGCAGAACCACACCACACACTCTTCAGAGGCTCCAGGGGAGAATCTGTTCATTGCCTCTTCCAGCTTCTGGTGGCTGTCTCTGTTCCATGGCTGTGGCTGCATCATCCGATCTCTGCCTCTGTGGTCACATTGTCATCTCCGCTTGTGTCTTTATGAAATCTCTCTCTGCTTCTCCCTATATTCTTCTATATTTTATATCCTTCTATATTCTTCTGTACTTTATATCCTTCTGTATTCTTCTATATTCTCTATTCTTCTATATTCTATATCCTATATTCCATATTCTTCAATATTCTATATTTTGTACTCTATATTCTATATTCTGTATTCTCTATTCCATATTCTACATTATACATACTATATTCTATTTTCTATGTTCTTCTGTATTCTATATTCTTCTATATTCTATACTGTTCTATATTCCTCTATATTCTATATACTTCTATATTCTACATTCTATGTTCAATATTCTATATATTATATTCTATTTCCTATCTTCCATATTCTATATTCTACATTCAATATTTTTCTATATTCTATATTCATCTTTATTCTATACTCTATATTTCATATTCTACATTCTGCATTCTTCTGTATTCTATAATCGATATTCTCTAGTCTTTATTATATATTTTATATTCTACATTATATATTCTATATTCTTCTATTTTCTATATTCTATAGTCTTCTATATTCTGTATTCTGTTTCTATATTCTATGTTCTATATGCTATATTCCACATTCTATATTTTATATTCTTCTATATGCTATAATCTGTACTTGAAGATCAAAGATCACAGCCTTCAGTATGGACTGCACGTCAACATAAAGAAAACAAAAATCCTCAGAACCGGACCAATGAGCAACATCATGATAAATGGAGAAAAGATTGACGTTGTCAAGGATTTCATTTTACTTGGATCCACAATCAACAGCCATGGAAGCAGCAGTCAAGAAATTAAAAGACGCATTGCACTGGGCAAATCTGCTGCAAAGGACCTCTTCAAAGTGTTGAAGAGCAAAGATGTCACCCTGAAGACTAAGGTGCGCCTGACCCAAGCCATGGTATTTTCAATCACATCATATGCATGTGAAAGCTGGACGATGAATAAGGAAGACCGAAGAAGAGTTGACGCCTTTGAATTGTGGTGTTGGTGAAGAATATTGAATATACCATGGACTGCCAAAAGAACAAACACATCTGTCTTGGAAGAAGTGCGGCCAGAATGCTCCTTAGAGGCAAGGATGGCGAGACTGCGTCTTACATACTTTGGGCATGTTGTCAGGAGGGATGAGTCCCTGGAGAAGGACGTCATGCTTGGCAGAGTACAGGGTCAGCGGAAAAGAGGAAGACCCTCAGCGAGGTGGATTGACACAGTGGCTGCAATAATGTGCTCAAGCATAACACCGGTTATAAGGATGGCACGGGGCCGGGCTGTGTTTTGTTCTGTTGTGCATAGGGTCTCTATGAGTCGGAACCGACTCGACAGCACCTAACGACAACAATATTCTATATTATTTTTATTCTGTATTATTCTATATTTATCTATATTGTATATTCTAAGTACTATTTTCTATATTCTATATTTCATATTCTTCTAGATTCTACATTCTACACTCTATTCTTCTGTATTCTATTTTCTTCTGTATTCTATATCCTATGTTCTATATTCTGTATTTTATCTTCTATATTCTGTACTCTATATTCTACATTCTTCTATATACTATATTCTTCTGTATTCTATATTCTATATCCTATATTCCTTATTCTTCAATATTCTAAGTTCTATATTCTATCTTCTATATTCTACATTCTAAATTCTATATTCTGTACTCTATATTCTATGTTTGATATTCTATGTCCTGTGTTCTATGTTCAATCTTCTACCATCTGCTTTCTTCTACTATCTTCAATCTATCTTCTATCGTCAATTTCCTTCTATATTGTATATTCTATGTTCTATATTATATTTTCTATTTTCTATATTCTTTTGTGTCCTATATTCTATTATCTTCTATATTCCATATTCTACAGTCTATATTCTATTTTCCATATTCTATTCTCTTCTATATTCTTCTACATTCTATACTCTATATCCTATAATGTATATTTTTTTCTATATTTTATAATCTACATTCTATTTTCTATATTCAATATTCTATCTTCTATGTTCTATATTCTTCTACATGCTGTATTCTATATTACATGCTGTAATCTATATTCTACAGTCTATATTTTTCTACATTCTATATTCTATAATCTATATTCTTCAATATTCTGTTTTATATTGTATCTTCTACATTCTACAGTATATATTCCATATTCTTCTGTACTCTATAATCTATATACTTCTACGTTCTGTTTTCTATATTTTTCTACATTGTATGTCTTATATCTTATATTCTTCTACATTGTATATTTTATGTCTTATAGTCTATATTCATCAATATTCTATTTTCTATATTCTTTTATATACTGTATTCTTTTATAAACTATATTCTTCTATATTCCATATTCAACATTCTATATTCTACTATATTCTATATACTTCTGTATTCTACTGTCTATATTCTATAATCTATATTCTTCTGTATTCTATATTCTATGTTCTATAATCTATATTCTACATTCTGTATTCTCTATTCTTCTATATTCTGTAATCTATATACTTTTACATTCTATATTCTCTCTTCTATGTTCTGTATTGTATTATCTATATTCTACATTCTATGTTCTTTATTCTATATTCTTCTATATTGTGTATTTTATGTCTTATAGTCTGTATTCCATTTTCCTGAATATCCTCTATTCTATATTCTTCTATATTCTATGTTCTATCCTCTATGTTCTATATTCTACATTCTCTTCTCTACATTCTATACTCTTCTGTATTCTATAATCTATATTCTTCTATATTCTACAGTCTACATTATGTATTCTAAATATTTCTATATTCTTTAACTTCTCTCTTTTATATTCTGTATTCTATATTCTACATTCTATATTCTATTTTCTTGTATGTTCTGTATTCTATATCTAATGTTCTCCACTCTACATTTCATATTCTAAATTTTCCTATAGTCCATATTCTTCTATATTCTACATTCTATAATCTATATTCTCTACCCTATGTTCCATATTCTATATTCTGCATTCTAAATTCTATATTCAATATTCTTCTATATTCTATCATCTATATTCTTCTACATTCTATATTCTGTTTTGTATATTCTATATTGTACATCTTATATATCATAGCCTACATTCCATATTCATCAATAGTCTATATTCTTCTATATTCTATATTCCATATTTTCTATCCTATACTCTTCTATATTCTATCTTCTATATTCTGTTCTGTATATTCTATATTCTTCTATATTACATATTCGTCAATATTCTATATTCTTCCATATTCTATATTCCATATGCTATATTCTACATTCTAAATTCTTCTTATTCTGTATTCTATATTCTTCTATATATATTCCACATTCTACATCTTCTGTATTCTATAATCTATATACTTCTACATTTTATATTCTATAATCTTCTATATTGTATATTTTATATCTTATATTCTATATTCCATTTTTGTCAATATCCTGTATTCTGTATTCTATATCCTTCTATAGTCCATCTTCTATATTCTTTATTTTATATGCTATATTCTGCTCTCTATATTCTATAATCTATAATCTACATTCTATACTCTTTCATATTCTGTATTCTACTTTATTTTTCTCTATTCTATATTCTGTATATTCTACGTTCTATATTGTGTATGGCTCTATATTCTACATTCTATAATCTAAATTTTTCTTTATTCTATATTCTGTATTCTATATTCCACACTGTAAACTCTATATTCTATATTCCTCAATAATCTATAATATTCTTCTATATTGTATATTCTATATCTTTTATTCTATATTGTATATACCATAATTGTCAATATTCTTTATTCTTCTGTATTCTATCTTCTATATTCTCTAGTCTAGATTCTATATTCTTCTATATTCTATACTCTAATTCTATATTCCAAATCCTATATTCTATGTTCAATATTCTTCAATATTCCATCTTCTATATTTTGTCTTCTATAGTCTATATTCTCTATTCTATATTGTTCTATATTCTACATTCTATATTCTGTATTCCATGTTCTTCTATATGCTATATTCTATATTTTATCTTTTATATTTTGTACTCTATATTCTATGTCCTATATTCTGTATTCTATATTCTTCCAAATACTGTATGCTTCTATGTTCTATGTTCTGTATTCCATATTCTGTATTCTACATTCTACGTTCTATATTCTTTTTTATATATTTTTCCATATTCTATAGTCTATGTTTTACATTCTATATTCTTCTATTTCTATATTGTATATACTAAATTTTATATTCTATACTCTCTATTCTACATTCTATATCCTACATTCAACATGCTATATTCTTTATTCTATATTCTTCTCTATTCTAAATTCTTCTCTATTCTACATTCTATATTCAATATTCTGTGTTTGCTGTTCTATATTCTGTATACCATACTCTTCTCTATTCTATATTCTGCATTCTTCTATATTCTATGGTCTTCTCTATTCTATATTCTACGTTTACTTTCTATATTCTATATTCTGCTACATTCTCTGTTCTATGTACTGTATTCTATATTCTACATTCTATATTCCATTTTCTATAATCTTTATACTTGTACAGTCTGTATTGTATATTCTTCTATATTGTATATTTTATTTCTTATATTCTTTTTGCCATATTCATCAATATTCTATAGTCTTCTAAATACTATGTTCTTCTATGTTCCGTATTCTACACTCCATATTCGATTTTCTACATTCTATATTTTATATTCTAGAAGCTACATTCTATATTTATCTATATCCTATAATCTTTATACTTCTATATTTTGTATTCTATAATCTTCTATATTGTACTTTTATGTCTTATATTCTATATTCTATACTCTTCTGTGTTCTATCTTCTATTCTCTATGTTCTTTATTCTATATTCTGTACTCTATATTCCATATTTTATAAACTATACTGTTCTATTTTATATATTCTGTATTCTATATTCAATATTGTACATTCTATACACTTCTATTTTTTATATTTTATATTCTACCACATTATATATACTATATTCCACACTCTACACGCCATATTCTATATTCCTCTATATGCTATAATCTAGTCTTCTATATTCTACATTCTATATTCATTTCACATTCTGTATTCTTCTATATTCTACATTCTAAATACTATAGTCTATATTCTACATTCTAAATTCTATATTCTTCAATATTCTACATTCTTCTATATTCTGCTTTATTCTATATCGTATATCCTATACTCCATATTCTTGTATAATCTATATCCTAATTTCTGTACTCTTCTATATTCTATATCCTATATTCTTCTATATTCTATATACCTCTATATCTTTATTCTTCTATATTCTATATCCCACATTCCATATTCTATGTTGTATGTTCTATATTCTATGTATTATATTCTTCTATATCTATATTCCATATTCTTTATTCCATATTCTGTATTCTTCTGTATTCTATATTCTATACTCTACATTCTATATTCTACATTCTTTATTCTGTATTCTTCTATATACTAAAATCTATATTCTATGTTCTATATTTTATACATTCTGTTATATATTCTATATTCTTCTATTTTCTATATTCTGTATTCCACATTCTATATTCTTCTGTATGCTATAATCTATATTCTTCTATAGTCTATATTTTATGTTCTGTTCTGTATTATTCTATATACTGTATTCTTTATTCATATTCTACATTCTGTATTTTTCATTCTTCTATATTCTACACTCTATATTCTTCTATATTCTGTATCCTACATTCTATATTCCATATTCTTCAATATTCTATATTCTTCTATATTGTGTACTCTATATTCTACATTCTAAATTCTGTATTTAACATTCTTCTATATTAAATATTCTGTGTTGTATATATTCTTCTATAGTCTATATTTGATATTCTTTGTGCTGTATTCTATGTTCAATCTTCTATCTCCTATCATCTTGTGTCTTCTATCTACTATCTTCTATTGTCTTCTATATTTGATATTATATTTTCTTGTTTTCTATATTCTTGTGTCCTGTATTCTATTGCCTTTTATATTCTATATTCTCCTCTATTCTATGTTCTACTATATTCCATATTCTGCTATATTCTATGTACTTCTATATTCTGTATTCCATATTCTATATCCTTCTATATTCTATATTCTTCTGTATTTTTATTCTATATTCTACATTCTATACTTTATAATCAATATTCTGTTTTATGCCGTATTCTATATTCTTTTATATACTATATTCTTGTATATTCTGTATTCCATAATCTATATTCCATATTCTTCTATATTCTAAATTCTCTGTTCTTTGTTCTATATTCCTTATTCTACATTCTACATTGTATACTCTATATTCTTCTATATTCTATAACCTATATACTTCTACAGTCTGTATTCTGTATTCTATTTTCTATTCTTCTAAATTGTATATTTTATATCTTAAATTCTATATTTGTCAATATTCCATATTCTCCTATATACTATATTGTATATTCCATATTCTACTATATTTAATATTCTATATTCTCTTTTCTATAATCTATATTCTTCTATATTCTATGTTCTACATTCTTCTGTATTCTATAATCTATATACTTTTAAATTCTATGTTCTGTGTTCTGTAATATATAGTCTATATTCTACATTCTGTATTCTTTATATTCCTCTATATTGTATATTTTATGACTTATATTCTGTGCTCTATAGTCCATTTTCATGAATATCCTATATTCTTCTATATTCTATTTTCTAACTTCTATGTTCTGTATTCTATATTGTATGTTCTGTGCTCTATATTCTATAATCTATATTCTACAGTCTGTATTATATATTCTAAATTCTTCTATATTCTTTATTCTTCTCTATTCTGTATTATATGTTCTGTGTTCCACATTCTACATTCTATATTCTACGTTCTTCTATATTCTATATTCTACATTCTGTATTCTATATTTTTTATTCTATATTCAACATGGTAAACTCCATATTCTGTGTTCTATAATCTATATTCTTTTATATTCTATAATCTACATTCTATATTCTTGAATAATCTTATAATCTATATTCTTCTATATTGTATATTCTATATACAATATTATTCTATATTCTCTCTTCTACATTCTGTAGTCTATATTCCTCTATATGCTATATTCCACATTCTGTATCCTATATTTTATATGCTATGTTCTTCTACTTTCTCTATTATATATTCTTCTGCATTCTAAATTCTTCTATAATGTATATTCCATATTTTTATATTCTATAATTTTCTATATTGTATATTCCTGTATATTCAGTATTCTATATTCTTCTACATTCTATACACATCTACATTCTATACTCTATATTCCATATTCTATACAATTCTGTATTCAATATCTATATTCTTTTATATTCTATGTTCTATTTTTTTCTATATAATATATTCTTCTGTATTCTATATTCTACATTCTGTATTCTTCTATATTCTATAATCTATGTTCTATATTTTGTATTCTTCCATATTCTATAATCTGTATTTCTCTAATTTGTATATTCTACATTCTATATTCTAATTTCTTCTATATATTCTATATTCCACATTCTACTTTGTAAATTCTATATTCTACACTCTTCTATATTCTACTATACGCTATATTCTAGTTTCTAGATTCTTGATCTGACATTCTATATTCTGTTTTCTGTATTCTATATTCCACATTCTACATTCTTCTATATTCTGTATACTATAATCTTCTATATTCTTCTATAATGTATATTCTATATCCCATATTCTACTATATTTTATATTCTATATTCTTCTATTTTCTCTATTCTATATTTTGTATTCTATATTCTATACACTATTTCTTCTGTATTCTATATTTCTCTATAGTCTATATCCTTCTATATTCTAGATTTTATTTTCTACATTATTCTACATTCTATTTTCTTTTATATTCTGTATTCTATCTTCTGTGTTCTGTTCTATATTCTATATTCTTTTATATACTATATTCAATATTCTATATCCCATATTCTGTATTCTATATTCTTCTATATTCTACATTCTATTTTTTTATATTATTTAATCTATATTCTTGTATATTCTATATGCTACATTCTATATTCTAAATTCTTTAATATTCTGTATTCTACATTCTATATTCTTCTATTTCCTATACTATATTATTCTATATTCTGTATTGTATATTCCACATTATGCATTCTACATTCTATACTCCATATTCTACACTCAACATTATATATTCAAAAATTTTCTATATTCTTCCATATGCTATATTCTGTGTTCTGTGTTCTACATTCTACACTCTATATTCTGTATTCTTATATTCTATAACCTATATTCATCTGTATTCTCGTCTACATTCTAAATTCTTCTATATTCTATAATCTATGTACTTCTGCATTCTGTATTCTATAGCACATTCTACATTTTATATATTTTATTCTGTATTCTATATGTCATAATTCTGTATTCTAATATCTTCTATATACTGTATTCTTCTACTTTCTATAATTCATATTTCTTAAACTGTATTCCGTATTCTACACTCTACATTCTATAATCCTTCTATATTCTGTTTTATATTGTATTTTCTAAATTCTATATTCTTCTATGTTCTATATTCTTTTATATTCTATTTCTACATTTTTCCATATTCTAGGTTCTATATTCCATACTCTGTGTTCTATATTGTATATCCAAAGTTCTATATTCTATATTTTTCTATATACTATATTTTTCAGTATGTTATATTCTATGTTCCATAATCTATACTCTATATGCTATATTCTACATTCTGTATTCTTCTATATTCTATATTTTACATTCTACATTCCATAATTTTCCATATTCTATAATCTGTATCCTCTAGTCTTTATACTATATTTTATATTCTGTATTCTACTTTCTATATTCTAAATTCTGTATTCTTCTCTAATCTATATTCTGTATTCTAGTCTTCTACTGAGTATATTCTAGAATGTATATTCTATATTCTTACGTATTCTATATTCTAATGCTTCTATATTCTTCCATATTCTGTATTCTTCAATATTCTGTGTTCCACATTCTACTATATGCTTTTTCTTGTATTTTCTATAGCCTTCTATATTCTAAATTTATATTCGATATTCTTCTATATTCCATATTCTTCTGTAATGTATATATTCTTCTATATTCCATATTCTTGTATATTTTATATTGTTTTCTATATTCTTTTATATTCTGTATAGTATCTTCTGTGTTCTGTGTTCTCTGTTCAATATTCTTCTGTATACTATATCGTTCCATATTCCATATTCTATATTCCACATTCTAAATTCTATGTTCTATATTTTCCTATATCCTATATTCCATACTCTCTATTCTATATTCGATGTTCTATGTTCTATATTCTTCTCTATTCTACATTCCATATTCTATATTCTACATTCTGTATTTTAGATTCTATATTCTTCTATTTTCTATATTTTTACATATACTATATTTTTGTGTATCCTATATTCCATATTTTTATACTGTATTCAACATTCTATATTCTTCTATATTTCATATTCTATATTTCCTGTATTCTATATTTTACATTCTACATCCTATATTCCATTATCTTCCATATTGTCTAACGTATAATCTTCTATATTCTATAATCTATATTTCTCTTAATTCTTCACTCTATTTTGCATTCTATATTCTGTATTCTACATTGTCCATTTTATATTCTTCTGTGTTCTATATTCTAATTTGTATTCTATTTTCTTCTATAGCCTGTATTCTGTATGCTATATTCTTCTATAATGTATATTCTATATTCCAAATACTCTATACACTAAATTCTTCTATTTTCAATGTTCCTTTATATTGTGTATTCTATCCTCAGTGTTCTATGTTCCATATTCTATATTCTGTTTTAAATTCTCTAGATTCTATAATCTATGTTCTTCTATATTGTATATTTTTGTATATTCTGTAATCCATACTTTGTATTCTATATTCTTCTACATACAATATACTCCTATATACTATATTGTATTTTTCATATACCACATTCTATATTCTGCAATCTATATTTTAAATTCTTCTATATTTTATGTTCTGTATTCTATATTCTCCATTCTAAATTCTATATTCTTCCTTATTCTTCCATATTCTATATTTTTCTATATACTATATTTTTCTGTATTCTATTTCATATTCTACATTCTTCCTTCTATATTCTTCTATATTGTGTATTCTTTCTTTTACATCCTATATTCTATATTCCATTATCTTCTATATGCTATAATCTATATTCTTCTATTTTCTGTGTTCTTTATACTTTATTTTATATTCTATATTTTGTATTCTACATTCTATGTTCTATATTCTATATTTTTCTATACTCTACATTTTCTATATTCTACATTCCATACTCTGTGTTCTGTATTCAATGTTCTTTTCTATATTCTATATTTTTCTATATAATTTTCTGTATTCTATATTCTACATTCTACACTATAGTCTTCATTGTCTGTATCATATATTCTTCTATATTGTATATTCTGTATTTCACATTCTACATTCTATATTCCATAATCTTCCATATTCTATAATGTATAATCTCTACATGATGTACTTTTTATTCTATATTTTATATTCTACATTCTATATTTTTCTATCTTCCATTGTATTCTATATTCAAAGTTTTCTATTTTTTATAATTTTCTGTATTCTTATTGCCTATTCTGTAAACTATATTCTTTATTCTATATTCTCTTATATTCCATCTTCTATATTTAATTCTACATTCTATATTCCAGAACCTTCTTTATTCTATAATCTATATTCTTCTATATTCTTTGTTCTCTATATTTTTTATTCTATAGTCTGTATTCTACGTTGTACATACTCTATTGGATATTCTATATTTATCTCTGTTCTATATTTTCCTTTATTCTCTATTCCATACTCTGTATTCTATATTCCATATTTGATGTTCTATATTCTATATTCTGTAGTTTTTATATCCAATATTCTTCTGTATTCTACATTCTATAGTCCTTATTCTATATTCTGCATTCTATATTCTTCTATATTCTGTGTTCTATACTCTTCTACATCTTTATTCTACATTCTATATTCTTCTGTTATAATCTATATTCTTCTATCTGCTATATTCTATGTTCTAAATTCTATACTCAATATTCTACAGTCCATTCTATATTCTAAATTTTTCGATATTCTTTATTCTTCTCTATTGTTCTCCATTCTCCATTCCATTTCCTTCTATATTATATATTCTACATTTCTCTGAATTCTATATTCCTCTATATTCTATATTTTTTATTGTATATTCTACCTTCCAATCTCTATATTCTATATTCTTCTGTAATCCAATATTCTCTGTTCTACATTCTATATTCTTCTATATTTTGTAATCTATATTCTTCTACTTTATTCTCTATTCTTCAATAGTGTATGTCCTATACCCTATATTCCCCGTTTGTCAATATTCTGTTTTCTGCTACTTTCTGTCTTCTATATTCTGTAGTCTGTCATCTATTTGCTTTACTCCTGTATATTCTGTATTCTATATCCTGTATCTTCTATATTCTAAATATATACTGTTTTCCTATATTCTGTGTTCTATATTTTGCAATATTCTATATTCTTCTATAATTATATTCTACATTCTCCTATTTTCCATATTTCATATTCTTCTATACTCTATATTCTTCTATTTTCTTTTATATTCTCTATTGTACCTTCTATGTTCTGTGTTCTTCTATATACTACATTCCTCTATATACTATAGTCCATATTCTATATTCTACATTCTAAATTCTTCTATATTGTGTATTTTACATTCTAAATTTTATATTCTTCTATGTTCTATATTCTTTTATATTCTATGTCTATATTTTCCCATATTCTAGGTTCTAAATTCCGTACTCTGTATTCTATATTGTATATTCAAATTTCTATGTTCTATATTCTTTATCTATATATTTTTCTGTATGGTATAGTCTATGCTCCATATTCTATATTCTATATGCTATATTCTACATTCCGTGTTCTATGTTCTTTTATATTCTGTATTCTATATTCTGTATTTTACATTCTACATTCCACAATTTTCTATATCTATAACCTGTACTCTAGTCTTTATTCTATATTCTGTATTCTGTATTCTACTTTCTATATTCTAAGTTCTTCTATAATCTATATTCTGTATTGTATACTCTTCTATTGTGTATATTCTTCTATAATGTATATTCTCTATTCTTCTGTATTCTATATTCTGTATTCTTCAATATTCTGTGTTCTGCACTCTACTATATTCTTTTTCTTGCATTTTCTATGGCTTTCTATATTCTTCTATTTCCTAAATTTATATTCAATATTCTTCTGTATTTTGTATTCTATATTCTGCAATGTACATTCTATAATCTATGTTCTTGTTTGTATTCTTCTATATTCCACATTCTTAGTATATTCTATATTCTACTATTTTCTATATTCTGTATTGTATCTTCTGTGTTCCATGTTCAATATTCTTCTATGTTCTATATTCCATAAATTCTTCTATATTCCATATTCTACATTTTAAATTCTGTTCTTCTATATTCTATATTTTCCTACATCCTATATTCCATACTCTCTATTCTATATTCGATGTTCTGTGTTCTATATTCTATATTTTTCTCTATACTATATTCTTCTGTATTCTATATTCCATATTCCATATTGTATATTCTACATTCTATATTCTAAAATCTTCTATATTCTACATTCTCTATTCTATATGCTACGTTCTATTCTTCTATATTCTATATTTGTCGATATACTATGTTCTATATTAATTCTTCTATTTTCTATGTTTTTACATATATTTTTGTGTATTCTGTATTCCATATTCTTAACTGTATTCAACACTCTATATTCTCCTATATTCTATATTCCATAATCTTCTATATTGTGTAATTTATAATCTTCTATATTCTATAATCTATATTCTCCTAAATTCTTCATTGTGTTTTGCAATCTATATTCTACATTGTACATTTTATATTCTTCTGTATTCTACTTCAAAATTTATATTCTATTTTCTTCGATATTCTGTATTTTTTATGCTATATTCTTTTATAATGTATATTCTATAATTTTTTTATTCCAAATCCTCTATAAACCATACTCCTCTATTTTCAAAGTTCTTTTATATTCTGTATTCTATCTTCAGTGTTCTGTTAACCCTAACCCTAAACCAGACCCTGACCATAAACCTGACTCTGACCCTAACAACCCTGACCCTAACCTTAACCCTAACCCTGACCCTAAAACCCTGACCCTGACTCTGACCATTGACCCTGACCCTAAAACCCTGACCGTGACCCTGACCCTAAAACGCTGACCGTGACCCTGACCCTAAAACCCTGACCGTGACCCTGACCCTAAAACCCTGACCATGACCCTGACCCCAACGCCTAACCCTGAACCTAACCCCTAACCCTGACTGAACCCCTAACCCGGACCCTAAACCCTAACCGCTAACCCTGACCCGAACCCCTAACCTTCCCCCGAACCCCTAACCCTGACCCGAGCCCCTAACCCTGAACCTAACCCCTAAACCTTACCCGAACCTCTAACCCTGACCCTAACCCCTAACAATGACCCTAACCCCTAACCCTGACCCTAACCCTTAACCCAGACTCTAACCCCTAACCTTAACCCAAACCCCTGAACCTGACCCTAAACCCTAACTCCTAACCCTGACCCTAACTCCTGACCCTGACCATAACCCGACCCTGAACCTAACCCCTAACCCTAACCCTAAAACTTAACACTAACCCTAACCCCTAACCCGAACCGTAACCTCTAACCCTAACCAACCCAACCCTAACCAACCCTATCCTTAACACCCTAACCCTAACAACACTCTAACCCTAACACCCTAATACCTAACAAATCCCTAACCCAAACCCTAACACCCTAACCCTATTCCTAACACCCTAACCCTAACACCCTAACCCTAACCAACCCTAACCCTAACACCATAACCCTAACCAAACCTAAGCCTATACTGTTCATTATATTCTTCTTCATTAATATATTCTTTATTATATTTTTCACTATCATATTCTTCATTATGATGTTCTTTATTTACAATTATTATATCCTTCTTCATTATTACATCCTTCATTCTTACATCCTTCGCGATTACATCCTTCGTTATTAGATTCTTCATTGTTACATTCTTCATTACTATTTTCTTCATTATTACATTGTTCATTATTACATTCTTCATTATTATATTGTTTATTATATTCTTCATTATTTTCTTAAATATTATATACTTCTTCATTGTTATAATCTTCATTATATTCTTCCTCATTATTATATTCTTCATTATTATATTGTTTATTTTTATATTCTTCATTATTTTTTCATTATTATATTCATTATTATTATATTCTTCATTATATTCTTCACTATTACGTTCTTCACTGTTACGTTCTTCAGTGTTACGTTCTTCACTTACGTTCTTCACTCTTACGTTCTTCACTCTTACTTTCTTCACTATTCATTATATTCTTGATTATATTCTTCATTATTTTCTTCATTATATTGTTCATTACTATATTGTTCATTATATTCTTGCTCATTATGCTCTTCATTATATTCATTATTTTAATCCCATTATTCTATTCTTCATTAATATATTCATTATTACATTCTTCATTGTTAAATTCTTCATTATTACATTCTTCATTAATATATTATTACATTCTTCATTGTTACATTCTTCCTTATTACATTATTACATTGTTCATTATTACATTCTTCATTACTACAGTCTTCATTACATTCTTCACTATTATATTCTTCATTATTATATTCTTCATTTCTATATTCTTTAGTCGTCATTATGTTCATTATTATATTCTTCATAATTATATTGTTCATTATATTCTTCATAATTAAATTCCTCATTTTTCTTCTATGTTGTAATATTCTTCATTATATTCATTATCTACTTTTATTTTGTTCTTCATTATTCTGTTCTTCATTATTTTATCCTTCATTATTGTATCCTTCATTATTATATTCTTCACTATTGTGTTCTTCATTATTCTATTCTTCATTATTGTATTCTTCTTCATTATTATATTTTTTATTTTCTTCATTACATTCTACATTATATACTTCTTCGTTATTATATTCTTCATTATTGTATCCTTCATTATTGTTTTTCATTATTATATTCATTATTATATACAACCTCATTATCATATTCTTTATTGTATTCTTCATTACATTCTTCATAATTATGTTCTTTATTATATTCTTCATTATTGTATTCTGCATTATTATATTCTTTATTCTTTATTATTATATTCATCATTATTACAATCTTCATTACTATATTCGTCATTATTAAATTCTGCATTATTGTATTCTTATATTCTTCTTCATTATATTCATTATTATATTCATTATTATAGTCTTCATTTATACATTCTTCATTATATTCTTCATTAGTATAGTCTTCGTTATTATATTCATTATATTCTTCATTATTATATTCTTTAATGTATTCTTCATTATTATGTTCTTCATTTTTATAGTCTTCACTATTATATTCTTCACTATAATATTCTACGTATTACATTCTTCATTTATATATTGTTCATTATTAAATTCTTTATTATATTCATTATATTATTCTTCATTATATTCTTCATTTTTATATTCATTATTTAATTCTTCATTACTGTATCCTTCATTATTATATTCATTTTTGTTCTTCACTATTATATTCTTCATTATTATATACTTCCTATTATATTCGTCTTTGTTGTATTCTTCATTATTATAGTCTTCATAATTATGTTCTTCATTATATTCTTCATTTTTACATTCTTCATTGTTGTTCTTTGATATTATATTCTAGTTATATTCTTCATTATTATATTCATTATTATATAATTCTTCATTATAATCTTCATTTTTGTATTCTTTATTACTGTATTCTTCATTATTGTATCCTTCATTATTATGTTCTTCATTACTATGGTTTTCATTATTATATACTTCAATATTATATTCTTCATTATTATATACCTCCTCATTATTATATTCTTCTTTATTGTATTATTTTCTTCATAATTATGTTCTTCATTATATTCTTTAATTTATATTCTTCATTATTGTATTCATTATATTGTACATTATATTTTTCATTATTATATTCTCCATTATTGTATTCTTCATTATTATATTCTCCATTATAGCATTCTTCTTTATTATATCCTTCATTATATTCTTCTTCATTTATATTCTTGTTGATTATCATATCTTCTTCATTATTATATTCTTCATTATTATATTCTACATTATTCGTCATTAGTATATTCATCATTATATTCTTCATTATTCATTGTTATATTCTTCATTATTATATTCTTCATAATTATATTCTTTATTATATTCCTTTTTCTTCATTATTGTATTCTTCATTTGATATTCTTCATTATGTTCTTCATTATATACTCCTTCATTCTATTGTTCTTCATTATTTTATTCTTATTATATTCTTCATTATTTTATTCTTAGTATATTCTTCAGTATTATATTCTTCATTATTATATACTTCCACATTATATTCTTCTTTATTTTATTCATTATATTCCTCTTTATTATATTCTTTGTTATTATGTTCTTCATTATTATATTCTTCCTCATTGTTATATTTTTTATTCTTCATTATTATAGTCTTCATTATTATATTCTTCATTTTTACAGTCTTTGTTATATTCTTCATAATTATATTTTTCATTATTATATATTTCTTCATTATATTCATTATTATATTATTCTTCATTTTTGAATACTTCATTACTATATTCTTCATCATTATAGTCTTCCTTTTATATCTTTTTCATTATATTCTTGAATATTATATTTTTCATCTTTATATTCTTCATTATTATATTCCTCATCGTTATAATCTTCATTATTGTATTCTACACTATATTCTTCATTATTTTATTCTACATTATATTCTTGATTACTATATTCATTACTATATTCCTCATTATTAAATTCTTCATTATTACCTTCTTGACTATTATTTTTCATTATTATATTCTTCATTATCATATTCTTCATTATATACTTCACTATTATATTCTTGTTCATTATTATAATGTACTTCATTATTACAGTCTTCATTATTATATTCATTATTTTCTTCGTTAGTATATTCTTCATTGTTAAATTCTTATTCATCATTATTCTTCATTAATGTGTTCATTATTATATTCTTCATTATATGCTTCATTATATTCTTCATTATTATATTCTACATTATTCATCATTATTATATTCATTATTATATTGTTCATTGTTATATTCTTTATTATAGTTTTCATAATTATGTTTTTCATTATTATATTCTTTATTATATTATTCATTGTATTCATTATATTATTATATTCTGCTTCATTATTATATTCTTCTGCATTATTCTTCATTTTTATGTTCTTCCTAGTTATATACTTCTTCATTCTATTCTTATAATATTCTTAATACATTATATTCTTTTTCATTATATTGTTCATTATGTTCTTCATTATATTCTTCATTGTTATATTCATCTTCGTTAGTATATTCTTCATTATTATATCTTTATTATATTCTTCATTATCATATTCTTTCTCATTATTATTCTTCATTATATTCATTATTACATTCTTCCTCATTATTATATTCTTCATTAGTATACTCTTCATTAGTCTTCATTATTATTTTCTTCATTTGTATCATCTTCATTATTATAGTCTTCATTATTATACCCTCCCTATTGTATTCTTCATTATTACATTCTTCATTATTATATTCTTCACTATTATATACTTCATTATTTTATTCTTCATTATTACATTCTTCATTATATTCTCCATTATTGTATTTTCATCATATTCTCCATTAATATATTCTTCTTGATTATTATATGCTTCATTATTATATCCTTCATTATGTTCTTCATTATATTCTTCATTATATTCTTCCTCAATATTATATTTCTACATTATATTTTTCATTATTATATACTTCATTTACTATTCTTCTAATTATATTCTTCATTGTTATATTCATTATTATATTCTTCATTAATGTATTCTTCATTATATTCTACGTTGTTCTTCATTATTATATTCATTATATTATTCTTTATTATTACGTTCTTCATTATTATATTATTCATTGTTATCTTGTTCATTATTATATTCTTCATTAATGTATTCATTATATTCTACATTATTTTCTTCATTATTATTGTCTTCATTGTTATCCTTATGTTCATCATTATATTCTTCATTACATTCTTGATTATCATATTCTTCATGATTATATTCTTCAGTATTTTAGTCTTCATTATTGTATTCTTCATTATTATATTCTCTTTCGTTAATGTATTCTTCTTCATCATTATATTCCACATTATTATATTCATTTTTATATTCTTCATTATTATATTCTTCTAAATTATATTCTGCATTATTGTTCTTCATTTTTATATTCTTCATTATATTCATTAATATATTCATTATATTATTCATTATTATATACTTTATTATATTCTTCATTATTATATATATCTTTATT
Organism: Loxodonta africana; assembly: GCF_030014295.1. Lineage (NCBI taxonomy): Eukaryota > Metazoa > Chordata > Mammalia > Proboscidea > Elephantidae > Loxodonta > Loxodonta africana. Next base: position 196,722 of record NW_026974895.1, on the reverse strand, counting down.
ATATTCTTCATTATTATATTCATTATTATATACTTCTTTATTACATTCATTATATACATCTTTATTATATTCTTCATTATTATATTCTTCTTCATTATATTCATTATTATATTCATCATGATATTCTTCATGATATTCTTCATGATATTCTTCGTTATTATATTCTTCATTATTATATTGTTCATTATTGCATTCTTCATTATTGTATTTGTTATATTTTTCATTATTATATTCATTACTATATTCTATATTTTATACAATTTTCTGTATTCTTTATTCTACATCCTATACTCTATATTCTTCTATAGTATATGTTCTTATATATTGTATTATTTTTTACTTTCTACGTTCTATATTCCATAATATTCTGTATTTTATAATGTATATTCTCTATATTATGTATTTTTATTTTATATTTTGTAGTCTATATTCGGTATTCTACATTGTATATTTTAAATTCTATATTGTTCTATATTCTATTGTCTGTATTCTATATTTAATGTTTTCTATATTGTATATTTTTATAATTTTCTGTCATCTCTATTCCATTTTGCATATTCTGTAAACTATATTCTACATTCTCTTATATTCCATCTTTTACTTCCTGTATTTAATTCTACTTTATTCCAGAATATTCTATATTCTATATTCTATGATCTATATTCTTCTATATTCTATGTTCTTTATTCTATATTTTATATTCTATATTCTCTATTCTACTTTGTACATACTCTATTCTATATTTCTCTATATTTTTCTGTATTCTATATTCCATACTCTGTATTCTATAGTCTATGTTGTATATTCTATAATTTTTATATCCTATATTCTTCTGTATTCTACATTCTATATTCTTCTATGTTCTGTATTCTATACTCTTCTACGTTTTTATTCATTCTATAGTCTTCTGTTATAATCTATATTCTTTCTGCTATATTGTACATTCTATATTCAATATTCTACAGTCTACATTCTATATTCTAAACTTCTCAATATTCTTTATTCTTCTTTATTCTCTATTCCATATTCTATGTTCTCCATTCTACATTCCATTTTCTTCTATGTTCTATAGTCTACATTTTATATTCTAAATTTTTTTGAATTCTATATTCTTCTATATTCTATATTTTTAGTGTATATTCTACCTTCTTATCTCTATATTCTGTATTCTTCTGTAATCTAATATTTTCTTATATTGTATTCTACATTCTATATTCTTCTATATTTTGTAATCTATATTCTTCTACTTTAATTCTCTATTCTTCAATAGTGTATGTCCTATACCCTATATTCCCCGTTTGTCAATATTCTGTTTTCTGCTACTTTCTGTCTTCTATATTCTGTAGTCTGTCATCTATATTCCTTATTCTTCTATATTCTGCATTCTATACCCTATATCTTCTATATTCTAAATTTATGCTCTATGTTTTCCTATATTCTGTATTCTATATTTTTCAATTTTATATTCTTCTATAATTACATTCTACATTCACCTATTTTCCATATTCTATATTTTTTTATATTCTTCTATAATCTATTTTTTTTATGCTCTTTATGTTCTATGTTCTTCTATATACTATATTCCTCTATATTCTTTAGTTCATATTGTATACTCTACGTTCTAAATTCTTCTATATTCTACATTCTAAATTTTATATTCTTCTATGTTCTATATTCTTTTATATTCTATTTCCATATTTTTCCATATTCTAGGTTCTATATTCCATACTCTGTATTCTATATTGTATATTCAAAGTTCTATGTTCTATATTCTTTATTTTTACATATACTATATTTTTCTGTATGGTATATTCTATGTCCCCTATTCTATATTCCATATGCTATATTCTACATTCTATATTCTGTATTCTATATTCTTCTATATTTTATTCTACATTCCATAATTTTCTATATTCTATACTCTGTATTCTATAGTCTTTATTCTATTCTGTATTCTGCATTCTACTGTCTATATTCTAAATTCTGTATTCTATGTTCTTCTATAATCTATATTCTGTATTGTATAGTCTTCTATTGTGTATATTCTTCTATAATGTATATTCTTTATTCTTCTGTATTCTGTATTCGAATTCTTCTATATTCTCTATTCTTCCATATTCTGTATTCTACCTTCTACTATATTCTTTTTCTTGTATTATCTATAGCCTTGTATATTCTATATTCTACATTTATATTCGATATTCTTCTATATTCTTCTGTAATGTATATTCTATAATCTATATTCTTGTTTATATTCTTCTGTTACATATTCTCGTATATTACATATTCTACTATTTTCTGTATTCTTTTACAGTCTGTTTTCTATCTTCTGTTCCATGTTCAATCTTCTTCTATATACTATATCCTTCTGTGTTCTATATTCCATATTTGATATTCCACATTCTAAATTCTATGTTCTATTCTCCTAAATTCTTCATTCTATATTTTGAATTCTGTATTCTACATTGTACCTTTTATATTCTTCTGTATTCTATATACTAAATTTATATTTTATTTTCTTCTATATTCTGTATTATTTATGCTATATTCTTCTGTAATTTATATTCTATCTTCTTTATTCCAAATCCTCTATACACTATATTCTTCTATTTCAAAGTTCTTTTATATTCTGTATTCTATCTTCAGTGTTCTATATTCCATATTTTATATTCTATATTTTAAATTCACTTTATTCTATAATCTATATTCTTCTATATTCTATGTTTTTGTATATTCTATAATCCATACTCTGTATTCTATATTCGATGTTCTATATTCTTCTACATACAATATTCTTCTATATTAAATATTTTATATTTTAAATTCTTCTATATTCTATGTTCTGTATTCTATATTCTACATTCACAATTTTATGTTCTATGTTCTTCCATACTCTATATTTTCTATATATTTTTCTCTATTCTATATTCCATATTCTACATTCTTCCTTCTATATTCAGTATTCTTCTATATTCTCTATTGTATATTCTTCTATATTGTATAGTCTATATTTTACATTCTATATTCTATATTCCATTATCGTCTATATTCTATAATCTATATTCTTCTGTATTCTGTGTTCTTTATACTTTATTTTATATTCTATATTTTGTATTCTACATTGTATATTCTACATTTTTCTATACTCTGTATTTTCTATATTCCGTTTTCCATACTCTGTGTTCTATATTCAATGTTTTTTCTATATTCTATATTTCCCCATACAATTTTCTGTATTCTATATTCTACATTCTATACCCTATATTCTTCTATGGTCTATATCATATATTCTTCTATATTGTATATTCTCTTTTTACATTCTACATTCGATATTCCATAATATATATTCTGTAATGTATATTCTCTATATTATGTATTTATTCTATATTTTATATTTTTCTATATCCCATTCTCTGTATTCTATATTCAATGTTGTCTCTATTCCATATTTTTTATAATTTTCCGTATTCTATATTCCATATTGCATATTCTGTAAACTATATTCTACATTCTCTTATATTTCATCTTCTATATCCTATGTTTAATTCTACATTCTATATTCCAGAATATTCTATATTCTTCCATATTCTATGTTCTTTATTCTATATTTTATATTCAAAATTCTGCATTCTACTTTGTACATACTCTTCTATAGTCTATATTTATCTCTATTCTATATTTTTCTATATTCTCTATTCCATACTCTGTATTCTATATTCCATATTTGATGTTCTATATTTTTTCTATCCTATATTCTTCTGTATTCTAGATTCTATATTCCATATTCTATATTCTGCATTCTATATTTTTCTGTTCTGTATTCTATACTCTTCTACATTCTTATGCTACATTCTATATTCTTCTGTTATAATCTATATTCTTCTTTCTGCTATGTTCTATATTGTACATTCTGAATTCTATATTCAATATTCTACAGTCTACTTTCTATAGTCTCAATTTTTCAAAATTGTTTATTCTTCTCTATTCTCTATTCCATATTCTATGTTGTCCCTTCTCCATTCTACATTCCTTTTTCTTCTATATTCTATAGTCTACATTTTATATTCTAAATTTTTCTGAATTCTATACTCCTCTATATTCTATATTTTTTACTGTATATTCTACCTTCTAATCTCTATAGTCTATAAAAAAAATTTTTAATACTCTTCTGTAATCTAATATTCTATTCTCTATTCTACATTCTATATTCTTCTATATTTTGTAATCTACATTCTTCTACTTTATTCTCTATTCTTCAATAGTGTATGTCCTGTACCGTATATTCCCTATTTGTCAATATTCTGTTTTCTTCTACTTCTTGTCTTCTATATTCTGTAGTCTGTCATCTATGTTCTTTATTCTTCTATATTTTGCATTCTATATCCTATATCTTCTATATTCTAAATTTATGCTGTTTTCCTATATTCTGTATTTCAATATTTTATATTCTTCTATAATTATATTCTACATTCTCCTATTTTCCATATTCCATGTTCTTCTATACCCTATATTCTTTTTTCTTTTATATTCTCTATTGTATCTTCTATGTTCTTCTATATACTATATTCCTCTTTATTCTATAGTCAATATTCTATATTCTATGTCCTAAATTCTTCTATATTCTATATTCTGTATTTTATATTCTATATTCTACATTCTAAATTGTACATTCCTCTATGTTCTATATTCGTTTATATTCTATTTCTATATTTTTCCATATTCTAGGTTCTATATTCCATACTCTGTATTCTATATTGTACATTCAAATTTCTGCTCTATATATTCTTTATTTTTCTATAGGGTATATTTTTCTGTATTGTATAATCTATATTCTATATGCTATATTCTACATTCTGTATTCATGAACAGGCCCGAATAGTGGAGCCCGGCACGCACGAACAGGCCCGGATAGCGGAGCTCCGCAGGCTCGAACAAACCCGAATAACGGAGCTCCATAGGCACGAACAGGCCCGAATAGAGGACCCCCGCAGGCAAGACGAGACCCAAAAGGACACTCCCGCAGTCAAGATTAGGCCTGAATGGAGAATTCCGCAGGTAAGAATAGTCCCGGATGGAGGGTCCCGCAGGCTAGAATAGGCCTGAATGGAGATTCCTGCAGGCAAGAATAGGCCAGAATAGAGGAGCCCCGCAGGCAACAATAGGCCTGAACAGAGTTCCACAGGGAAGAATAGGCCCGACCGAAGAGTATCGCAGGCAAGAATAGGCTCCAACAGAGAGTCCCGCAGGGAAGAATAGGTCCAAACGGAGAGCCCCGCAGGCGAGAATAGGCCAGAACGAAGAGTCCCCCAGGCCTGATAGGCCCGAAGAGAGTCCAACAGGCAAAAATAGGCCTGAATAGAGGAGCCCCGCAGGCAAGATTAGGCCCGAAGAGAGTCCAGCAGGCAAGAATACACCCAGAGAGTCCTGAAGGCAAGAACAGGCCTAACCAGAGTCCCGCAGGCAAAAATAGGCCCTAATAGAGGAGCCCCGCAGGCAACAATAGGCCCGAATAGAGTCCCGCAGGCAAGAAGAGGCACGAACGGAGAGTCCTGCAGGCAAGAATAGGCCTGGAGTGCGCTGCAGGCAAGAATAGGCCCGAACGGAGATTCCCGCAGGCAAGAATAGGCCCAGAGTCCAGCAGGAAGTATAGGACCGAATAGAGGAGCCTCGCAGGCAAGAATAGGCCAAACACAGTCCCATAGGCAATAATAGGCCCAAAAAGAGGAGATCCAGAGGCAAGATTAGGCCCGAACAGAGAGACCCGAAGGCAAGAATAGGCCCGAGTACAGGAGCCACGCAGGCAAGAATAGGCCCAACCAGAGTCGCACAGGGAATAGGACCGAATAGCGGAGACCTGCAAGCACGAACAGGACCGAATACGGAAGACCCGTATGCATGAACAGGCCCGAGTAGAGGAGCCACGTACGCTCAAACAGGCCCAAATATCGGAGCTCCGCAGGCTCGATAAGGCCTGAATAACAGAGCTCCATAGGCATGAACACTACCAAATAGAGGACCCCCACAGGAAAGAGGAGGCCCAAAAGGAGACTCCCACAGCTGAGAATAATAAAGAACAGAGTCCCGTAGGTGAGGATAGGCCCGAACGGAGAGTCCCGCAGGCGAGAATAGGCCCAAACAGAGAGTCCCGTAGGTAAGAAAAGGCCCGAGCGGAGAGTCCCGCAGCAAGAATAGGCCCGAATAGAGGAGCCCCGCAGGCAAGAATAGGCCTGAACAGAGTCCCGCATGCAAGAATAGGCCTGAAAAGGGGCATTCCTCAGGCAAGATTAGGTCCGAAGAGAGTCCAGCAGGCAAGAATAGGTACGAATGGAGTGTCCCGCATGCCAGAACAGGCCCGAACGGAGATTTCCGGAGGGAAGAATAGGCCCGAAAAAGAGTGCCGGAGGCAAGAATAGTCCTGAGTAGAGAAGCCGTGCACGCAAGCATATGCCTGAACAGAGTCCGGCAGGCCATAATAGGCCCGAACGGAGAGTCCCGCAGGCAAGAATAGGCCCAAATAGAGGAACCCTGTAGGCAAGATGAGGGCCGAGTAGAGTTCTGCTCGCAAGAATAGGCCCGAACAGAGAGTCCCGCAGGCCAGAAAGGCCCAAACGGAGAGTCTCGCAGGCAAGAATAAGCCCAGAGAGTCCCGCAGGCCAGAATATGAAAGAATGGAGAGTCCCCCGTCCAGAACAGACCCGAAGAGAAGTCACGCTGGCGAGAATACTCCCAAACTGAGAATCCCACAGGCCAGCATAGGCCCAGAGAGTGTTGCAGGCAAGAATAGACCTGAACGGAGAGTCCTGCAGGCCAGAATTGCCTGAAAGGAGACTCCCGCAGGTCAGAATAGGCCCAAACTGAGATACCCGCAGGCAAGCATAGGCCCAAAAAGGGGAGCCCTGCAGGCAAGAACAGGCCTGAACAGAGTTCCGCAGCCAGAATAGGCACGAATAGAGGAGCCCCGCAGGCAAGAATAAGCCCAAACAGAGTCCTGAAGGCAAGAATAGGCACGAGTAGAGGAGCCGTACAGGCAAGAAGAGGTCCGAACAGAGTCCGGTAGGCGAGAATAGGTCCGAACGGAGAGTCCCGCAGGCCAGAATAGGGCCGAAGAGAATTCACGTAGGCGAGAATACTCCCAAACTGAGAATCCCACAGGCCAGCATAGGACCGAACAGAGAGTCCTGCAGGCAAGAATAGACCTCAACAGAGAGCCCCGCAGGCTAGAAAGGCCCGAATGGAGAGTCACGCAGGTCAGAATACGCCCGAACGGAAAGTCCCGCAAGCCAGAATAGGGCCGAAGAGAAGTCACGCAGGTAAGAATACTCCCAAACTGAGAATCCCGCAGGCCAGAAAAGTCCCGAATGGAGAGACCCGCAGGCTAGAACAGGCCCAAATGGAGATTCCTGCAGGCAAGCATAGGTCTGAACTGAGTCCCGCAGGCCCAAATAGTCCCAAACGGAGATTCCCGGAGCAAGAATAGGCCTGAACAGAGTCCCGCAGTCAAGAATAGGCCCGAGTAGAGGAGCTGTGCAAGCAAGAAGAGGACCGAACAGAGTCCACAGGCAAGAATAGGCCCAAATGGAGAGTCCCGCAGGCAAGAATAGGCCCGAACGGAGATTACTGCAGGCAAGAATAGGCACGTACGGAGTCCCCTAGGCAAGAATACGCCTGAGTAGAGGAGACATGCATGCAAGAAAAGACCTGAAGAGAGTCCCGCAGGCAAGAATTGACTCGAACGGAGAGTCCTGTAGGCAAAAACAGGCCCAAATGGAGATTCCTGCAGGCAAGAATAGACCCGAACAGAGTCCCGCAGGCAAGAATAGGCCAGAACAGAGGAACCCCGTAGACACGAATAGACACGAATAGAGTCCCGCAGGCAAGAATAGGCCCGAGTAGAGGAGCCGTGCAGGCAAAAAGAAGCCATAACAGAGTCCCGCAGGCCAGAATAGCCCCAAACGGAGAGGCCCGCAGACAAGAATAGGTCCGAACAGAGAGTGCCGAAGGCCAGAAAGGCCCGAACAAAGAGTCCCGCAGGCAAGCATAGGCCTGAACAGAGTCCTGCAGGCCAGAATAGGCCCGAACGGAGATTCCCGGAGGCAAGAATACGCCCAAACAGAGTCCCGCAGACAAGAATAGGCCCAAGTAGAGGAGCCGTGCAGGCCAGAAGAGGCCCAAAAAGAGTCCCACAGGCAAGAATACGCTCAAACGGAGAGTCCCGCAGGCGAGAATAAGCCCGGAGAGTCCCGCAAGCCAGAATAGGCCGGAACGGAGATTCCTGCAGGCAAGCACAGGCCGGAACAGAGTCCCGCAGGCCAGAATACGCCGGAACGGAGATTCCTGGAGGCAAGAAGAGACCCGAACAGAGTCCTGCAGGCAAGAATAGGCTCGAACAGAGAGTCCCACAGGCAAGAATAGGCCCGAACGGAGATTCCTGCAGGCAAGAATAGGCAAGTACAGAGTCCCACAAGCCAGAACAGGCCCGAACAGAGATTCCCGCAGGCAAGAATAGACTTGAACGGAGAGTCCCGTAGGCAAAAATAGGCCGGAATATAGATTCCTGCGGGCAAGAATAGGCCCGAACAGAGTCCCGCAGGCAAGGATAGGCCCGAACGGAGATTCCTGCAGGCAAGAATAGGCACGAACAGAGTCCCGCTGGCAAAAATAGACCCGAGTAGAGGAGCCATGCAGGCAAGAAGAGTCCTGAATAGAGTCCCGCTGGCAAGAATAAGACTGAACGGAGTGTCCCACAGGCAAGGAAATCCTAACGGATACTCCCGCAGACGAGAATAGGCCCGAATGCAGAGTCCCGCAGGCCAAAATAGGCCCTAACGGAGATTCCCGCAGGCAAACCTCGACCGGAACAGAGTCCCGAAGACCAAAATAGGCCCCAACAGAGATTCCGGAGCATGAAGAGGCCCGAACAGAGTCCCGCAGGCAAGAATAGGCCTGAACGGAGAGTCCCGCAGGCATGAATAGGCCTGAATAGAGGAGCCCCACACGCACGAATAGGCCCGAGTAGCGGAGCCCCGCACGCACAAACAGACCTGAGTAGTGGAGCCTCGCATTCATGATCAGGCCTGAGTACCGCCCCGCATGTACGATCAGGCCCGAATAGCAGAGCTCCACAGGCTAGAACAGGACCGAATAACGGAGCTCCGTAAGCACAAAAGGCCCAAATAGAGGAGCCCCGCATGCAAGAGGACACCTGAAAGGAGACTCCCGCAGGTAAGATTAGGTCCGAACGGAGAGTTCCACAGGTAAGAATAGGCCCGAACAGAGAGCCCCGCTGGCAAGAATAGGCCCGAACGGAGAGTCCTGCAGGCGAGAACAGGCCCGAAGGGAAGTCCCTCAGGCGAGAATACACGCAAACTGAGAATCCCGCAGGCCAGCATAGGCCTTAACGAACATTCCCGCAGGCAAGCATAGGTCTGAACAGAGTCCCGCAGGCCAGAATAGGCCCGAACGGAGATTCCCGCAGGAAATCATAGGCAATAACAGAGTCCCGCAGGCGAGAATAGGCCCAAAAGGAGATTCCTGGAGCAAGAATAGGCCCGAACAGAGTCCTGCAGGCAAGAATAGGCCTGAGTAGAAGAACCGTGCAGGCAAGAAGAGGCCCGAACAGAGTCCCGCAGGCAAGAATAGGCCCAAACGGAGAGTCCTGCAGGCAAGAATTGGCCCGAATAGAGTCCCACAGGCAAGAATAGGCTCGAACGGATAGTCCCGAAGGACTGAACGGCCCGAATGCAGAGTCCCACACGTAAGAATAGACCCAAACGAAAATTCCCTCAGTCAAGCATAGGCCCGAACAGAGTCCAGCAGGCCAGAATAGACCCAAACGGAGATTCCCGGAGGCAAGATTAGGTCCGAACAGAGTCCTGCAGGAAGAATAGGCCCAAGTAGAGGAGCCATGCAAGCAAGAAGAGGCCCGAAAAGAGTCCCGCAGGCAAGAATAGGCCCGAATGGAGAGTCCCGCAGGTGAGAATAGGCCCGAACAGAGAGCCCCGCAGAAAGAATAGACTCGAACGGAGTGTCCCTTAGGCAAGAATAGGCCAGAACGGAGATTCCTGCAGGCAAGAATAGGCACGTACAGAGTCCCACAGGCAAGAATAGGCCCGAAAAGAAGTCATGCTGGTGAGAATACTCCCAAACTGAGAATCCCACAGACCAGCATACGCCCGAACAGAGAGTCCTGCAGGCAAGGATAGACCTGAACGGAGAGTCCCGCAGGCCAGAAAGACCCGAAGAGGGAGTCCCGCAGGCCAGGATAGGCCTGAATGGAGAGTCCCGCAGGCAAGAATAGGCCCGAATGGAGATTCCCCCACGCAAGCATAGGCACAAACAGAGTCCCGCACGCACGAACAGACCCAAGTAGGGAAGCCCCGCATGCACGATCAGGCCCAAATAGCGGAGCCCCACATGCATCATCAGGCCCAAATAGTGGAGCTCCGCAGGCTAAAACAAGACCGAATAACGGAGCTCCGTAAGCACAAAAGGCCCAAAGAGAGGAGCCCTGCATGCAAGAGGTGACCCGAAGGAGACTCTCGCAGGCAAGATTAGGTCCGAATGGAGAGTTCCGCAGGTAAGAATAGTCCCGAACGGAGACACCTGCAGGTGAAAATAGGCCCGAAGCAAGTCCCACAGGTGAAAATACGCCAAAACTGAGAATCCCGCAGGCCAGCATAGGCCTGAACGGAGATTCCCACAGGACAAGCATAGGCCCGAACAGAGTCCCGCAGGCCAGAATAGACCCGAATGGAGATTCCCAGAGCTAGAATAGGCCCCAAAATACTCCCGCAGGCAAGAATAGGCCCAAATGGAGATTCCTGAAGACAAGAATAGGCCCAAACAGAGTCCCGCAGGCAAGAATAAGCCCGAATAGAGGAGCCCCGGAGGAAAGAATAGGCCCGAATAGAGTCCCGCTGGAAAAAATAGGCCCGAGAAGAGAAGCCATGTAGGCAAGAAGAGGCCCAAACAGAGTCCCCAGGCAAGATTAGGCCCGAATGGAGAGTCCCACAGGCAAGAATAGGTTAGATCGGAAAGTCTCACAGGGAAGAACAGGCTCGAACGGAGATTCCCGCAGGCAAGAACAGGCCCAAACGGAAATTTCTACAGGCAACAATAGGCCCGAACAGAGTCCCGCAAGCAAGAATAGACTCGAACAGAGAGTCCCGCAGGCAAAAATAGGCCTGAATAGAGACTGCTGCAGGCAAGAATAGGCCCAAACAGAGTCCCGCAGGCCAGAATAGGCCCGAACAGAGAGACCCGCAGGCACGAATAGGCCCGAAGGGAAGGCTCACAGGCAAAAATACGCCCAAACTGAAAATCCCGCGGGCCAGCCTAGGCCTGAACAGAGATTCCTGCAGGCAAGGATAGGATCGAACAGAGTCCCGCAGGCAAGAATATGCCCAAGTAGCGAAGCCCCGCACGCACAAACACGCCCGAGTAGCAGAGCCCCACAAGCACGATCAGGCTTGAGTAGCAGAGTCCCGCATGCATGAACAGGCCCGAATAGCAGAGCTCCGCAGGCTAGAACAGGACCAAATAAAGGAGCTGCATAAGCTCGAGAGGCCCAGATAGAGTAGGCCCGCATGCAAGAGGAGACCTGAAAGGAGACTCCCGCAGGCAAGATTAGGTCCAAACGGAGAGTACCGCAGGCAAGAATAGGCCTGAAGGGAAGTCCCGCAGGCGAGAATAGGCCCTAGTAGAGGAGCCGTGCAGGAAAGAAGAGACCCGAACAGAGTCCCGCAGGCCAGAAGACGCCCGAACGGAGATTCCCGGAGGCAAGAATAGGCTCGAAGGGAGAGTCCCGCAGGCAACAATAGGCCCAAGTAGAGGAGCCGCGCAGGAAAGAAGAGGCCCGAACAGAGTCCCGCAGGCAAGAACAGACCCGAACGGAGAGTAACGCAGGCAAGAATAGGCTCAAACGGAGAGTCCCGCAGGCAAGAATAGGCCCGTACGGACAGTCCTGCAGGCAGGAACAGGCAAGAGCAGAGACCAGCAGGTAAGAATAGGCCCGAGTAGAGGAGCCATGCAGGCAAGAAGAGGCTCAAACAGAGTCCCGTAGGCAAGAATAGGTCCGAACGGAGAGTCACGCAGGGAAGAACAGGATCGAACAGAGAGTACCGCGGGCAAGAATAGGCCCGAATGGAGATTCCTTCAGGCAAGAATAGGCCCGAATAGATGAGCCCCGTAGGCAAGAATTTTTTTAAAGTCCCACTGGCAAGAAAACGTCCAGAGAGTCCCGCAGTCCAGAAAGACCCGAACGGAGAGTCCCGCAAGTGAGAATAGGCCCGAACGGAGAGTTCTGCAGGTCAGAATAGGCCCAAACGGAGAATCCCGCAGGCGAGAATGGGCCCAAACTGAGAATCCCGCAGGCCAGCACAGGCCGGAACGGAGAGCCCTGCAGGCAAGAATAGACCTGATCGGACAGTCCCGATGGCCAGAAAGGCCTGAACAGAGAGTCCCGCAGACGAGGAAAGACCCGAACGGCGAGTCCCGCAGGTGAGAACAGGCCTGAACGGAGAGTCCCGCAGACCAGAATAGGCCCGAACGGAGATTCCTGCTGGCAAGCATAGGCTCTAACAGAGTCCCGCAAACAAGGATAGGCCCGAGTAGAGTCCCGCTATCAAGAATAGGACCGAACAGAGAGTCCCACAGTTCAGAATAGTCCGAACGGAGACTCTCGCAGGCGAGAATAGGCCCGAACGGATAGTCCTGCAGGCCAGAACAGCAAAGAACGGAGAATCCCGTAGGCCACAATAGGCCCGAATACAGGAGCCCCACAGGCAAGAATAGGCCTGAACAGAGTTCCGCAGCAAGAACAGGCCCGAATAGAGAAGCCCCACACTAAGGAACAGGCCCGAGTAGCACAGCCGGGCACGCACGAACACACCATGTAGCGCAGCCCTGCACATATGCTCTGGCCCAAGTAGCGAGGCCATGCACGCACGAACAGGCCCGAATAGCAAAGCTCCGCAGCCTAGAACAGAACCAAATAAAGGAGATCCGTAAGCACAAAAGGATCTAAGAGAGGAGCCTCGCGTGGAAGAGGACACCCGAAAGGAGACTCCCGCAGGCAAGATTAGGTCCGAACGGAGAGCTCGGCAGTAAGAATAGTCCCGAACGGAGAGTCCAGCATTCAAGAATAGGCGTGAATGGAGAGACATGCAAGCAAGAACGGGCCCGAACAGAGATTTCTGAAGGCAATAATAGGCAACCTCCGGTGGCACACTGCATATGCGTCACTTCTCCAAAGGCAAGGTCAAAATCAGGGCATCCAGGGTACCAGCAGTCCAAAGTCTGTGCATGGGGGCATAGGGATAACCTCTTTGAACTTACATGAGGGAGGCCTGGGCCCTGGATTGGCTCCGCTAGAGCTCCACGACCTCAGCTATTTTCCGGGATCTTTGGCCCGTGCCCTTGTGAGTGTGTGATCTCTAGTTACACTTCTCCTCCGAACACTCTCAAAAAGCCACCTGTGGATACCTGAGTGTGGAAATCAACATCCATCACCGGCTACAGTGTCACAGGTAACTAGGTGACTAGGCTCAGGCTGACCTTGGCTGTCTTCTGTCCAGGCAAGGAGCTTAATCCTTGAAAGGAAATGAGGACAAGTGGTCACTGGCCGACATCCATTCTTTAATCCACACAGCGCTCTAGAAGAGGATAAACAGGCCACGTAGGCCAGGTGAAGGCTGAGTGCGAGGCCTAAGGCTTCTTTCCCAATCAGTAGGCAAGGCGCCTTCCCCAGCATCTATGGCCCCTCTCTGGATGTGTTCATTCAGAGGAATCTCTTCCTTCTACCCCTGAGACACATCACACTTATGAGGGGCCTGACAGAGAGCCTGGAGATGAAACGGGGGAGGCTTCTGGCTGGACCGCTTCCCCGTGGGTAGACAATAGCAGGTAGTCTCTCTGGAAGGTCTTAGCTTCTGTTGATTGACATGGGCAATACAGTAGGGGCGGTCCCTGGCCAGGTGGAGCTTGTGGGCAGATGCAACCTCTCCGGCGACGAATAATCCCGCTGCTGCTTTGTTTGCTGAAAACCTCCCCCCGCCAACTCGGATGGGCAGAGAACATTCACCCACACCTGCCAGGGGCCTTTCCTGGGACTAAAGATCCCAACCTGGTCTCAACGTCGTCACCCTCTCAGCACACACCTTTCCTGCACACATAATCCTGCCTTTCTCCGTCAGTGCCTTATCCTACTCGGAAACAAAGCATGCCGCTCAAATAGGCCGATGCCGGGGAAATCGAGGAGACACTGCCATTTTCCAAATTTTTGCTGTCTACATGTCCCCGCCCCCAGTGCAAGGCTGCGTATGTGGCCGGGCTCCGAAGGCAAGGCCGAAATCCTGGCAGCCTGGGCCACGGGAGTCCAGTGGTTTATGGACGTGGGGACACGGATGACCTGTTTGCCACATACAGGAGAAATCCTTGGGCCCTTCACTGGCTCGCCATTCAGCTCCACGACGTCCACTCCTGGCCCTGGCCTTTGGCCGGTGCCCCATTCAACGTGTGCTCAGGAGCCATGTTTCTCCACCCATCGCTATCATTCTGCCACCAGGGGATATGTGAGTGTGGGAGTCACCATTTGTCACTGGCAGCAGCGTCACAACTCACTAGACTTCCAGGGACCCGCAGACCTAGGCTGCCTTCTGCCTCAGGCAAGGTCCCGAATCCTTTATCCCAGATGCTGACACCTGGCCACTGGCCGACATTCATTTTGATCAACACAGAGGTCTGAGTGAGGGTCAGCAGGCCGGGTAGGTGAAGTGAAGGCCAGGTGGGCGGGACTAAGGCTTCTTTGCCATCACCATGGAGACAGTCTCCCCACCGGAAGAGTAGGCGCAGCTTATGATGGGCCTGGTGACAAGATTCAGCCAATGGCAGAGATCCAGCCCGCCAGGCAGATGACACAGGGCCCTCCATTGTGACCCAGGACACCTAGTGGCCACAGGATTTGAGCACACCCTGGGAAAGGCTAGGCAGGCACAAGGGAGCCCCTGGTGCGGACTGCTTCAGGGCATTGGCACAGCAGGCCAGGGTCCAATTTTCCCACTTTCCTCAGGATATCAGTACGCAAGACATCCCCACTCAGCATCTCCTGCCTCTCTCTCTCTCTCTGTATGTGTTCATTCTCTGAAATCTCTTCCTTCTCCCCCCCAGGCGCTTCACAGCTTGGAGTGCCTGACAGAGTGTCTAGAGACGAAAGAGCAAAGGGGGAAGGCCTCTGGCTGTACTGGTTGCCCAAGGGCAGAGAAGATCTGGTAGTCTATCTGGAAGGACTAGGGAGTAGTGATTGATTGGGGAGCTACATCACGGGTGAACCCTGGCCGGGTGAAGCTTGTTGACACGGGGCAGCCTCTCCGGAGACTACTAATTCCGCTGATAACATTGTATTCAAATACCCGGCTGAGTGCCATGGGCAGAAAACATTGACACATACCTGCCAGAGGCCTATCCTGGGTCTGAAGAGTCCACCCTGGTCTCCAGCGACTCATCATCTCAGCACACACTTTGCCGGCACACATGGAATCCGCCTCTCTCCAGGAATGCTTCTCCTGCTAGGAAACACAGGATGGCACTCAGCCAAAGGAGAACACAGGCAAAGTCAAATGAAGCCCGCATTTTCAAGATTTTGCTTCTGCTGGGCCACAGCCCCCGGTGGCACACTGCATGCGCGTCACTTCTCCAAAGACAAGGCCGAAATCCGGGCGTCCAGGGCCCCAGCAGTCCAGAGTCTGCGGATGGCGGCATACTCTGCAGATGGTGCCACCTATTTGCCAAGTACAGGACGGAGGCCTGTGCCCTAGACTGGCTCCGCTAGGGCTCCACGACCTCAGCTATTTTCCGAGACCTTTGACCCGTGCCCTCGTGAGTGTGTGATCTCTAGTTACACTTCTCCTCCGACCACTCTCAATCCGCCACCTGCGGATACCTGAGCGTGGAAATCTACATCTATCACTAGCTGCAGTGTCACAGGTCACTAGGTGTTTAGGCTCAGGCTGACCTTGGCTGTCTTCTGCCCGGGCAAGGAGCGAAATCCTTCAAAGGAAATGAGGACACGTGGTCACTGGCCGACATCCTTTCTTTCATCCACACGGCGGTCCAGATGAGGGTAAAGAGGCCACGTAGGCCAGGTGAGGCTGAGTGCGGGGCCTAAGGCTTCTTCCCCAATCACCATGGAGACAGCCACCGGAAGGCTGGCCGGAACTTCTGACGGGGACGGGTCACAAACACTGAGCCAATAGGAGAAGTCCAGCCTAACCGGCCAGTTCTGCAGAGCCCTCCATGGTACCCATGGACACACAACAGGCCCTTGTGTCTTTGGCCACAAAATCGAGGGCACCAGGGAATAACTTCACAGTAGCCAATCCCTGATGCGGACACGTTCGACACACTGGGACAGCAGGCAGGTACCTCTTTACCACTTACGCTAGGATGTCAGTAGGCAAGGTGCCCTTCCTCAGCATCTATGGCCCCTCTCTGGATGTGTTCATTCAGAGGAATCTCTTCCTTCTACCCCTGAGACACATCACAAGTATGAGGGGCCTGACAGAGAGCCTGGAGATGAAACGGGGGAGGCTTCTGGCTGGACCGCTTCCCCGTGGGTAGACAATAGCAGGTAGTCTCTCTGGAAGGTCTTAGCTTCTGTTGATTGACATGGGCAATACAGTAGGGGCGGTCCCTGGCCAGGTGGAGCTTGTGGGCAGATGCAACCTCTCCGGCGAGGAATAATCCCGCTGCTGCTTTGTTTGCTGAAAACCTCCCCCCGCCAACTCGGATGGGCAGAGAACATTCACCCACACCTGCCAGGGGCCTTTCCTGGGACTAAAGATCCCAACCTGGTCTCAACGTCGTCACCCTCTCAGCACACACCTTTCCTGCACACATAATCCTGCCTTTCTCCGTCAGTGCCTTATCCTACTCGGAAACAAAGCATGCCGCTCAAATAGGCCGATGCCGGGGAAATCGAGGAGACACTGCCATTTTCCAAATTTTTGCTGTCTACATGTCCCCGCCCCCAGTGCAAGGCTGCGTATGTGGCCGGGCTCCGAAGGCAAGGCCGAAATCCTGGCAGCCTGGGCCCCGGCAGTCCAATGGTTTATGGACGTGGGGACACGGATGACCTGTTTGCCACATACAGGAGAAATCCTTGGGCCCTTCACTGGCTCGCCATTCAGCTCCACGACGTCCACTCCTGGCCCTGGCCTTTGGCCGGTGCCCCATTCAACGTGTGCTCAGGAGCCATGTTTCTCCACCCATCGCTATCATTCTGCCACCAGGGGATATGTGAGTGTGGGAGTCACCATTTGTCACTGGCAGCAGCGTCACAACTCACTAGACTTCCAGGGACCCGCAGACCTAGGCTGCCTTCTGCCTCAGGCAAGGTCCCGAATCCTTTATCCCAGATGCTGACACCTGGCCACTGGCCGACATTCATTTTGATCAACACAGAGGTCTGAGTGAGGGTCAGCAGGCCGGGTAGGTGAAGTGAAGGCCAGGTGGGCGGGACTAAGGCTTCTTTGCCATCACCATGGAGACAGTCTCCCCACCGGAAGAGTAGGCGCAGCTTATGATGGGCCTGGTGACAAGACTCAGCCAATGGCAGAGATCCAGCCCGCCAGGCAGATGACACAGGGCCCTCCATTGTGACCCAGGACACCTAGTGGCCACAGGATTTGAGCACACCCTGGGAAAGGCTAGGCAGGCACAAGGGAGCCCCTGGTGCGGACTGCTTCAGGGCATTGGCACAGCAGGCCAGGGTCCAATTTTCCCACTTTCCTCAGGATATCAGTACGCAAGACATCCCCACTCAGCAACTCCTGCCTCTCTCTCTGTCTCTCTCTCTCTCTGTATGTGTTCATTCTCTGAAATCTCTTCCTTCTCCCCCCCAGGCACTTCACAGCTTGGAGTGCCTGACAGAGTGTCTAGAGACGAAAGAGCAAAGGGGGAAGGCCTCTGGCTGTACTGGTTGCCCAAGGGCAGAGAAGATCTGGTAGTCTATCTGGAAGGACTAGGGAGTAGTGATTGATTGGGGAGCTACATCACGGGTGAACCCTGGCCGGGTGAAGCTTGTTGACACGGGGCAGCCTCTCCGGAGACTACTAATTCCGCTGAGAACATTGTATTCAAATACCCGGCTGAGTGCCATGGGCAGAAAACATTGACACATACCTGCCAGAGGCCTATCCTGGGTCTGAAGAGTCCACCCTGGTCTCCAGCGACTCATCATCTCAGCACACACTTTGCCGGCACACATGGAATCCGCCTCTCTCCAGGAATGCTTCTCCTGCTAGGAAACACAGGATGGCACTCAGCCAAAGGAGAACACAGGCAAAGTCAAATGAAGCCCGCATTTTCAAGATTTTGCTTCTGCTGGGCCACAGCCCCCGGTGGCACACTGCATGCGCGTCACTTCTCCAAAGACAAGGCCGAAATCCGGGCGTCCAGGGCCCCAGCAGTCCAGAGTCTGCGGATGGCGGCATACTCTGCAGATGGTGCCACCTATTTGCCAAGTACAGGACGGAGGCCTGTGCCCTAGACTGGCTCCGCTAGGGCTCCACGACCTCAGCTATTTTCCGAGACCTTTGACCCGTGCCCTCGTGAGTGTGTGATCTCTAGTTACACTTCTCCTCCGACCACTCTCAATCCGCCACCTGCGGATACCTGAGCGTGGAAATCTACATCTATCACTAGCTGCAGTGTCACAGGTCACTAGGTGTTTAGGCTCAGGCTGACCTTGGCTGTCTTCTGCCCGGGCAAGGAGCGAAATCCTTCAAAGGAAATGAGGACACGTGGTCACTGGCCGACATCCTTTCTTTCATCCACACGGCGGTCCAGATGAGGGTAAAGAGGCCACGTAGGCCAGGTGAAGGCTGAGTGCGGGGCCTAAGGCTTCTTCCCCAATCACCATGGAGACAGCCACCGGAAGGCTGGCCGGAACTTCTGACGGGGACGGGTCACAAACACTGAGCCAATAGGAGAAGTCCAGCCTAA
Source organism: Loxodonta africana (assembly GCF_030014295.1). Taxonomy (NCBI): domain Eukaryota; kingdom Metazoa; phylum Chordata; class Mammalia; order Proboscidea; family Elephantidae; genus Loxodonta; species Loxodonta africana. The sequence goes on along the minus strand of NW_026974895.1, from coordinate 177,723 downwards.
CCGGCCAGTTCTGCAGAGCCCTCCATGGTACCCATGGACACACAACAGGCCCTTGTGTCTTTGGCCACAAAATCGAGGGCACCAGGGAATAACTTCACAGTAGCCAATCCCTGATGCGGACACGTTCGACACACTGGGACAGCAGGCAGGTACCTCTTTACCACTTACGCTAGGATGTCAGTAGGCAAGGTGCCCTTCCTCAGCATCTATGGCCCCTCTCTGGATGTGTTCATTCAGAGGAATCTCTTCCTTCTACCCCTGAGACACATCACAAGTATGAGGGGCCTGACAGAGAGCCTGGAGATGAAACGGGGGAGGCTTCTGGCTGGACCGCTTCCCCGTGGGTAGACAATAGCAGGTAGTCTCTCTGGAAGGTCTTAGCTTCTGTTGATTGACATGGGCAATACAGTAGGGGCGGTCCCTGGCCAGGTGGAGCTTGTGGGCAGATGCAACCTCTCCGGCGACGAATAATCCCGCTGCTGCTTTGTTTGCTGAAAACCTCCCCCCGCCAACTCGGATGGGCAGAGAACATTCACCCACACCTGCCAGGGGCCTTTCCTGGGACTAAAGATCCCAACCTGGTCTCAACGTCGTCACCCTCTCAGCACACACCTTTCCTGCACACATAATCCTGCCTTTCTCCGTCAGTGCCTTATCCTACTCGGAAACAAAGCATGCCGCTCAAATAGGCCGATGCCGGGGAAATCGAGGAGACACTGCCATTTTCCAAATTTTTGCTGTCTACATGTCCCCGCCCCCAGTGCAAGGCTGCGTATGTGGCCGGGCTCCGAAGGCAAGGCCGAAATCCTGGCAGCCTGGGCCCCGGCAGTCCAATGGTTTATGGACGTGGGGACACGGATGACCTGTTTGCCACATACAGGAGAAATCCTTGGGCCCTTCACTGGCTCGCCATTCAGCTCCACGACGTCCACTCCTGGCCCTGGCCTTTGGCCGGTGCCCCATTCAACGTGTGCTCAGGAGCCATGTTTCTCCACCCATCGCTATCATTCTGCCACCAGGGGATATGTGAGTGTGGGAGTCACCATTTGTCACTGGCAGCAGCGTCACAACTCACTAGACTTCCAGGGACCCGCAGACCTAGGCTGCCTTCTGCCTCAGGCAAGGTCCCGAATCCTTTATCCCAGATGCTGACACCTGGCCACTGGCCGACATTCATTTTGATCAACACAGAGGTCTGAGTGAGGGTCAACAGGCCGGGTAGGTGAAGTGAAGGCCAGGTGGGCGGGACTAAGGCTTCTTTGCCATCACCATGGAGACAGTCTCCCCACCGGAAGAGTAGGCGCAGCTTATGATGGGCCTGGTGACAAGACTCAGCCAATGGCAGAGATCCAGCCCGCCAGGCAGATGACACAGGGCCCTCCATTGTGACCCAGGACACCTAGTGGCCACAGGATTTGAGCACACCCTGGGAAAGGCTAGGCAGGCACAAGGGAGCCCCTGGTGCGGACTGCTTCAGGGCATTGGCACAGCAGGCCAGGGTCCAATTTTCCCACTTTCCTCAGGATATCAGTACGCAAGACATCCCCACTCAGCAACTCCTGCCTCTCTCTCTGTCTCTCTCTCTCTCTCTGTATGTGTTCATTCTCTGAAATCTCTTCCTTCTCCCCCCCAGGCACTTCACAGCTTGGAGTGCCTGACAGAGTGTCTAGAGACGAAAGAGCAAAGGGGGAAGGCCTCTGGCTGTACTGGTTGCCCAAGGGCAGAGAAGATCTGGTAGTCTATCTGGAAGGACTAGGGAGTAGTGATTGATTGGGGAGCTACATCACGGGTGAACCCTGGCCGGGTGAAGCTTGTTGACACGGGGCAGCCTCTCCGGAGACTACTAATTCCGCTGATAACATTGTATTCAAATACCCGGCTGAGTGCCATGGGCAGAAAACATTGACACATACCTGCCAGAGGCCTATCCTGGGTCTGAAGAGTCCACCCTGGTCTCCAGCGACTCATCATCTCAGCACACACTTTGCCGGCACACATGGAATCCGCCTCTCTCCAGGAAGGCTTCTCCTGCTAGGAAACACAGGATGGCACTCAGCCAAAGGAGAACACAGGCAAAGTCAAATGAAGCCCGCATTTTCAAGATTTTGCTTCTGCTGGGCCACAGCCCCCGGTGGCACACTGCATGCGCGTCACTTCTCCAAAGACAAGGCCGAAATCCGGGCGTCCAGGGCCCCAGCAGTCCAGAGTCTGCGGATGGCGGCATACTCTGCAGATGGTGCCACCTATTTGCCAAGTACAGGACGGAGGCCTGTGCCCTAGACTGGCTCCGCTAGGGCTCCACGACCTCAGCTATTTTCCGAGACCTTTGACCCGTGCCCTCGTGAGTGTGTGATCTCTAGTTACACTTCTCCTCCGACCACTCTCAATCCGCCACCTGCGGATACCTGAGCGTGGAAATCTACATCTATCACTAGCTGCAGTGTCACAGGTCACTAGGTGTTTAGGCTCAGGCTGACCTTGGCTGTCTTCTGCCCGGGCAAGGAGCGAAATCCTTCAAAGGAAATGAGGACACGTGGTCACTGGCCGACATCCTTTCTTTCATCCACACGGCGGTCCAGATGAGGGTAAAGAGGCCACGTAGGCCAGGTGAGGCTGAGTGCGGGGCCTAAGGCTTCTTCCCCAATCACCATGGAGACAGCCACCGGAAGGCTGGCCGGAACTTCTGACGGGGACGGGTCACAAACACTGAGCCAATAGGAGAAGTCCAGCCTAACAGGCCAGTTCTGCAGAGCTCTCCATGGTACCCATGGACACACAACAGGCCCTTGTGTCTTTGGCCACAAAATCGAGGGCACCAGGGAATAACTTCACAGTAGCCAATCCCTGATGCGGACACGTTCGACACACTGGGACAGCAGGCAGGTACCTCTTTACCACTTACGCTAGGATGTCAGTAGGCAAGGTGCCCTTCCTCAGCATCTATGGCCCCTCTCTGGATGTGTTCATTCAGAGGAATCTCTTCCTTCTACCCCTGAGACACATCACAAGTATGAGGGGCCTGACAGAGAGCCTGGAGATGAAACGGGGGAGGCTTCTGGCTGGACCGCTTCCCCGTGGGTAGACAATAGCAGGTAGTCTCTCTGGAAGGTCTTAGCTTCTGTTGATTGACATGGGCAATACAGTAGGGGCGGTCCCTGGCCAGGTGGAGCTTGTGGGCAGATGCAACCTCTCCGGCGACGAATAATCCCGCTGCTGCTTTGTTTGCTGAAAACCTCCCCCCGCCAACTCGGATGGGCAGAGAACATTCACCCACACCTGCCAGGGGCCTTTCCTGGGACTAAAGATCCCAACCTGGTCTCAACGTCGTCACCCTCTCAGCACACACCTTTCCTGCACACATAATCCTGCCTTTCTCCGTCAGTGCCTTATTCTACTCGGAAACAAAGCATGCCGCTCAAATAGGCCGATGCCGGGGAAATCGAGGAGACACTGCCATTTTCCAAATTTTTGCTGTCTACATGTCCCCGCCCCCAGTGCAAGGCTGCGTATGTGGCCGGGCTCCGAAGGCAAGGCCGAAATCCTGGCAGCCTGGGCCCCGGCAGTCCAATGGTTTATGGACGTGGGGACACGGATGACCTGTTTGCCACATACAGGAGAAATCCTTGGGCCCTTCACTGGCTCGCCATTCAGCTCCACGACGTCCACTCCTGGCCCTGGCCTTTGGCCGGTGCCCCATTCAACGTGTGCTCAGGAGCCATGTTTCTCCACCCATCGCTATCATTCTGCCACCAGGGGATATGTGAGTGTGGGAGTCACCATTTGTCACTGGCAGCAGCGTCACAACTCACTAGACTTCCAGGGACCCGCAGACCTAGGCTGCCTTCTGCCTCAGGCAAGGTCCCGAATCCTTTATCCCAGATGCTGACACCTGGCCACTGGCCGACATTCATTTTGATCAACACAGAGGTCTGAGTGAGGGTCAGCAGGCCGGGTAGGTGAAGTGAAGGCCAGGTGGGCGGGACTAAGGCTTCTTTGCCATCACCATGGAGACAGTCTCCCCACCGGAAGAGTAGGCGCAGCTTATGATGGGCCTGGTGACAAGACTCAGCCAATGGCAGAGATCCAGCCCGCCAGGCAGATGACACAGGGCCCTCCATTGTGACCCAGGACACCTAGTGGCCACAGGATTTGAGCACACCCTGGGAAAGGCTAGGCAGGCACAAGGGAGCCCCTGGTGCGGACTGCTTCAGGGCATTGGCACAGCAGGCCAGGGTCCAATTTTCCCACTTTCCTCAGGATATCAGTACGCAAGACATCCCCACTCAGCAACTCCTGCCTCTCTCTCTGTCTCTCTCTCTCTCTCTGTATGTGTTCATTCTCTGAAATCTCTTCCTTCTCCCCCCCAGGCACTTCACAGCTTGGAGTGCCTGACAGAGTGTCTAGAGACGAAAGAGCAAAGGGGGAAGGCCTCTGGCTGTACTGGTTGCCCAAGGGCAGAGAAGATCTGGTAGTCTATCTGGAAGGACTAGGGAGTAGTGATTGATTGGGGAGCTACATCACGGGTGAACCCTGGCCGGGTGAAGCTTGTTGACACGGGGCAGCCTCTCCGGAGACTACTAATTCCGCTGATAACATTGTATTCAAATACCCGGCTGAGTGCCATGGGCAGAAAACATTGACACATACCTGCCAGAGGCCTATCCTGGGTCTGAAGAGTCCACCCTGGTCTCCAGCGACTCATCATCTCAGCACACACTTTGCCGGCACACATGGAATCCGCCTCTCTCCAGGAAGGCTTCTCCTGCTAGGAAACACAGGATGGCACTCAGCGAAAGGAGAACACAGGCAAAGTCAAATGAAGCCCGCATTTTCAAGATTTTGCTTCTGCTGGGCCACAGCCCCCGGTGGCACACTGCATGCGCGTCACTTCTCCAAAGACAAGGCCGAAATCCGGGCGTCCAGGGCCCCAGCAGTCCAGAGTCTGCGGATGGCGGCATACTCTGCAGATGGTGCCACCTATTTGCCAAGTACAGGACGGAGGCCTGTGCCCTAGACTGGCTCCGCTAGGGCTCCACGACCTCAGCTATTTTCCGAGACCTTTGACCCGTGCCCTCGTGAGTGTGTGATCTCTAGTTACACTTCTCCTCCGACCACTCTCAATCCGCCACCTGCGGATACCTGAGCGTGGAAATCTACATCTATCACTAGCTGCAGTGTCACAGGTCACTAGGTGTTTAGGCTCAGGCTGACCTTGGCTGTCTTCTGCCCGGGCAAGGAGCGAAATCCTTCAAAGGAAATGAGGACACGTGGTCACTGGCCGACATCCTTTCTTTCATCCACACGGCGGTCCAGATGAGGGTAAAGAGGCCACGTAGGCCAGGTGAAGGCTGAGTGCGGGGCCTAAGGCTTCTTCCCCAATCACCATGGAGACAGCCACCGGAAGGCTGGCCGGAACTTCTGACGGGGACGGGTCACAAACACTGAGCCAATAGGAGAAGTCCAGCCTAACCGGCCAGTTCTGCAGAGCCCTCCATGGTACCCATGGACACACAACAGGCCCTTGTGTCTTTGGCCACAAAATCGAGGGCACCAGGGAATAACTTCACAGTAGCCAATCCCTGATGCGGACACGTTCGACACACTGGGACAGCAGGCAGGTACCTCTTTACCACTTACGCTAGGATGTCAGTAGGCAAGGTGCCCTTCCTCAGCATCTATGGCCCCTCTCTGGATGTGTTCATTCAGAGGAATCTCTTCCTTCTACCCCTGAGACACATCACAAGTATGAGGGGCCTGACAGAGAGCCTGGAGATGAAACGGGGGAGGCTTCTGGCTGGACCGCTTCCCCGTGGGTAGACAATAGCAGGTAGTCTCTCTGGAAGGTCTTAGCTTCTGTTGATTGACATGGGCAATACAGTAGGGGCGGTCCCTGGCCAGGTGGAGCTTGTGGGCAGATGCAACCTCTCCGGCGACGAATAATCCCGCTGCTGCTTTGTTTGCTGAAAACCTCCCCCCGCCAACTCGGATGGGCAGAGAACATTCACCCACACCTGCCAGGGGCCTTTCCTGGGACTAAAGATCCCAACCTGGTCTCAACGTCGTCACCCTCTCAGCACACACCTTTCCTGCACACATAATCCTGCCTTTCTCCGTCAGTGCCTTATCCTACTCGGAAACAAAGCATGCCGCTCAAATAGGCCGATGCCGGGGAAATCGAGGAGACACTGCCATTTTCCAAATTTTTGCTGTCTACATGTCCCCGCCCCCAGTGCAAGGCTGCGTATGTGGCCGGGCTCCGAAGGCAAGGCCGAAATCCTGGCAGCCTGGGCCCCGGCAGTCCAATGGTTTATGGACGTGGGGACACGGATGACCTGTTTGCCACATACAGGAGAAATCCTTGGGCCCTTCACTGGCTCGCCATTCAGCTCCACGACGTCCACTCCTGGCCCTGGCCTTTGGCCGGTGCCCCATTCAACGTGTGCTCAGGAGCCATGTTTCTCCACCCATCGCTATCATTCTGCCACCAGGGGATATGTGAGTGTGGGAGTCACCATTTGTCACTGGCAGCAGCGTCACAACTCACTAGACTTCCAGGGACCCGCAGACCTAGGCTGCCTTCTGCCTCAGGCAAGGTCCCGAATCCTTTATCCCAGATGCTGACACCTGGCCACTGGCCGACATTCATTTTGATCAACACAGAGGTCTGAGTGAGGGTCAGCAGGCCGGGTAGGTGAAGTGAAGGCCAGGTGGGCGGGACTAAGGCTTCTTTGCCATCACCATGGAGACAGTCTCCCCACCGGAAGAGTAGGCGCAGCTTATGATGGGCCTGGTGACAAGACTCAGCCAATGGCAGAGATCCAGCCCGCCAGGCAGATGACACAGGGCCCTCCATTGTGACCCAGGACACCTAGTGGCCACAGGATTTGAGCACACCCTGGGAAAGGCTAGGCAGGCACAAGGGAGCCCCTGGTGCGGACTGCTTCAGGGCATTGGCACAGCAGGCCAGGGTCCAATTTTCCCACTTTCCTCAGGATATCAGTACGCAAGACATCCCCACTCAGCAACTCCTGCCTCTCTCTCTGTCTCTCTCTCTCTCTGTATGTGTTCATTCTCTGAAATCTCTTCCTTCTCCCCCCCAGGCGCTTCACAGCTTGGAGTGCCTGACAGAGTGTCTAGAGACGAAAGAGCAAAGGGGGAAGGCCTCTGGCTGTACTGGTTGCCCAAGGGCAGAGAAGATCTGGTAGTCTATCTGGAAGGACTAGGGAGTAGTGATTGATTGGGGAGCTACATCACGGGTGAACCCTGGCCGGGTGAAGCTTGTTGACACGGGGCAGCCTCTCCGGAGACTACTAATTCCGCTGAGAACATTGTATTCAAATACCCGGCTGAGTGCCATGGGCAGAAAACATTGACACATACCTGCCAGAGGCCTATCCTGGGTCTGAAGAGTCCACCCTGGTCTCCAGCGACTCATCATCTCAGCACACACTTTGCCGGCACACATGGAATCCGCCTCTCTCCAGGAAGGCTTCTCCTGCTAGGAAACACAGGATGGCACTCAGCGAAAGGAGAACACAGGCAAAGTCAAATGAAGCCCGCATTTTCAAGATTTTGCTTCTGCTGGGCCACAGCCCCCGGTGGCACACTGCATGCGCGTCACTTCTCCAAAGACAAGGCCGAAATCCGGGCGTCCAGGGCCCCAGCAGTCCAGAGTCTGCGGATGGCGGCATACTCTGCAGATGGTGCCACCTATTTGCCAAGTACAGGACGGAGGCCTGTGCCCTAGACTGGCTCCGCTAGGGCTCCACGACCTCAGCTATTTTCCGAGACCTTTGACCCGTGCCCTCGTGAGTGTGTGATCTCTAGTTACACTTCTCCTCCGACCACTCTCAATCCGCCACCTGCGGATACCTGAGCGTGGAAATCTACATCTATCACTAGCTGCAGTGTCACAGGTCACTAGGTGTTTAGGCTCAGGCTGACCTTGGCTGTCTTCTGCCCGGGCAAGGAGCGAAATCCTTCAAAGGAAATGAGGACACGTGGTCACTGGCCGACATCCTTTCTTTCATCCACACGGCGGTCCAGATGAGGGTAAAGAGGCCACGTAGGCCAGGTGAGGCTGAGTGCGGGGCCTAAGGCTTCTTCCCCAATCACCATGGAGACAGCCACCGGAAGGCTGGCCGGAACTTCTGACGGGGACGGGTCACAAACACTGAGCCAATAGGAGAAGTCCAGCCTAACAGGCCAGTTCTGCAGAGCTCTCCATGGTACCCATGGACACACAACAGGCCCTTGTGTCTTTGGCCACAAAATCGAGGGCACCAGGGAATAACTTCACAGTAGCCAATCCCTGATGCGGACACGTTCGACACACTGGGACAGCAGGCAGGTACCTCTTTACCACTTACGCTAGGATGTCAGTAGGCAAGGTGCCCTTCCTCAGCATCTATGGCCCCTCTCTGGATGTGTTCATTCAGAGGAATCTCTTCCTTCTACCCCTGAGACACATCACAAGTATGAGGGGCCTGACAGAGAGCCTGGAGATGAAACGGGGGAGGCTTCTGGCTGGACCGCTTCCCCGTGGGTAGACAATAGCAGGTAGTCTCTCTGGAAGGTCTTAGCTTCTGTTGATTGACATGGGCAATACAGGAGGGGCGGTCCCTGGCCAGGTGGAGCTTGTGGGCAGATGCAACCTCTCCGGCGACGAATAATCCCGCTGCTGCTTTGTTTGCTGAAAACCTCCCCCCGCCAACTCGGATGGGCAGAGAACATTCACCCACACCTGCCAGGGGCCTTTCCTGGGACTAAAGATCCCAACCTGGTCTCAACGTCGTCACCCTCTCAGCACACACCTTTCCTGCACACATAATCCTGCCTTTCTCCGTCAGTGCCTTATCCTACTAGGAAACAAAGCGTGCCGCTCAGATAGGCCGATGCCGGGGAAATCGAGGAGACACTGCCATTTTCCAAATTTTTGCTGTCTACATGTCCCCGCCCCCGGTGCAAGGCTGCGTATGTGGCCGGGCTCCGAAGGCAAGGCCGAAATCCTGGCAGCCTGGGCCCCGGCAGTCCAATGGTTTATGGACGTGGGGACACGGATGACCTGTTTGCCACATACAGGAGAAATCCTTGGGCCCTTCACTGGCTCGCCATTCAGCTCCACGACGTCCACTCCTGGCCCTGGCCTTTGGCCGGTGCCCCATTCAACGTGTGCTCAGGAGCCATGTTTCTCCACCCATCGCTATCATTCTGCCACCAGGGGATATGTGAGTGTGGGAGTCACCATTTGTCACTGGCAGCAGCGTCACAACTCACTAGACTTCCAGGGACCCGCAGACCTAGGCTGCCTTCTGCCTCAGGCAAGGTCCCGAATCCTTTATCCCAGATGCTGACACCTGGCCACTGGCCGACATTCATTTTGATCAACACAGAGGTCTGAGTGAGGGTCAGCAGGCCGGGTAGGTGAAGCGAAGGCCAGGTGGGCGGGACTAAGGCTTCTTTGCCATCACCATGGAGACAGTCTCCCCACCGGAAGAGTAGGCGCAGCTTATGATGGGCCTGGTGACAAGACTCAGCCAATGGCAGAGATCCAGCCCGCCAGGCAGATGACACAGGGCCCTCCATTGTGACCCAGGACACCTAGTGGCCACAGGATTTGAGCACACCCTGGGAAAGGCTAGGCAGGCACAAGGGAGCCCCTGGTGCGGACTGCTTCAGGGCATTGGCACAGCAGGCCAGGGTCCAATTTTCCCACTTTCCTCAGGATATCAGTACGCAAGACATCCCCACTCAGCATCTCCTGCCTCTCTCTCTGTCTCTCTCTCTCTCTGTATGTGTTCATTCTCTGAAATCTCTTCCTTCTCCCCCCCAGGCGCTTCACAGCTTGGAGTGCCTGACAGAGTGTCTAGAGACGAAAGAGCAAAGGGGGAAGGCCTCTGGCTGTACTGGTTGCCCAAGGGCAGAGAAGATCTGGTAGTCTATCTGGAAGCACTAGGGAGTAGTGATTGATTGGGGAGCTACATCACGGGTGAACCCTGGCCGGGTGAAGCTTGTTGACACGGGGCAGCCTCTCCGGAGACTACTAATTCCGCTGATAACATTGTATTCAAATACCCGGCTGAGTGCCATGGGCAGAAAACATTGACACATACCTGCCAGAGGCCTATCCTGGGTCTGAAGAGTCCACCCTGGTCTCCAGCGACTCATCATCTCAGCACACACTTTGCCGGCACACATGGAATCCGCCTCTCTCCAGGAATGCTTCTCCTGCTAGGAAACACAGGATGGCACTCAGCCAAAGGAGAACACAGGCAAAGTCAAATGAAGCCCGCATTTTCAAGATTTTGCTTCTGCTGGGCCACAGCCCCCGGTGGCACACTGCATGCGCGTCACTTCTCCAAAGACAAGGCCGAAATCCGGGCGTCCAGGGCCCCAGCAGTCCAGAGTCTGCGGATGGCGGCATACTCTGCAGATGGTGCCACCTATTTGCCAAGTACAGGACGGAGGCCTGTGCCCTAGACTGGCTCCGCTAGGGCTCCACGACCTCAGCTATTTTCCGAGACCTTTGACCCGTGCCCTCGTGAGTGTGTGATCTCTAGTTACACTTCTCCTCCGACCACTCTCAATCCGCCACCTGCGGATACCTGAGCGTGGAAATCTACATCTATCACTAGCTGCAGTGTCACAGGTCACTAGGTGTTTAGGCTCAGGCTGACCTTGGCTGTCTTCTGCCCGGGCAAGGAGCGAAATCCTTCAAAGGAAATGAGGACACGTGGTCACTGGCCGACATCCTTTCTTTCATCCACACGGCGGTCCAGATGAGGGTAAAGAGGCCACGTAGGCCAGGTGAGGCTGAGTGCGGGGCCTAAGGCTTCTTCCCCAATCACCATGGAGACAGCCACCGGAAGGCTGGCCGGAACTTCTGACGGGGACGGGTCACAAACACTGAGCCAATAGGAGAAGTCCAGCCTAACAGGCCAGTTCTGCAGAGCTCTCCATGGTACCCATGGACACACAACAGGCCCTTGTGTCTTTGGCCACAAAATCGAGGGCACCAGGGAATAACTTCACAGTAGCCAATCCCTGATGCGGACACGTTCGACACACTGGGACAGCAGGCAGGTACCTCTTTACCACTTACGCTAGGATGTCAGTAGGCAAGGTGCCCTTCCTCAGCATCTATGGCCCCTCTCTGGATGTGTTCATTCAGAGGAATCTCTTCCTTCTACCCCTGAGACACATCACAAGTATGAGGGGCCTGACAGAGAGCCTGGAGATGAAACGGGGGAGGCTTCTGGCTGGACCGCTTCCCCGTGGGTAGACAATAGCAGGTAGTCTCTCTGGAAGGTCTTAGCTTCTGTTGATTGACATGGGCAATACAGTAGGGGCGGTCCCTGGCCAGGTGGAGCTTGTGGGCAGATGCAACCTCTCCGGCGACGAATAATCCCGCTGCTGCTTTGTTTGCTGAAAACCTCCCCCCGCCAACTCGGATGGGCAGAGAACATTCACCCACACCTGCCAGGGGCCTTTCCTGGGACTAAAGATCCCAACCTGGTCTCAACGTCGTCACCCTCTCAGCACACACCTTTCCTGCACACATAATCCTGCCTTTCTCCGTCAGTGCCTTATCCTACTAGGAAACAAAGCGTGCCGCTCAGATAGGCCGATGCCGGGGAAATCGAGGAGACACTGCCATTTTCCAAATTTTTGCTGTCTACATGTCCCCGCCCCCGGTGCAAGGCTGCGTATGTGGCCGGGCTCCGAAGGCAAGGCCGAAATCCTGGCAGCCTGGGCCCCGGCAGTCCAATGGTTTATGGACGTGGGGACACGGATGACCTGTTTGCCACATACAGGAGAAATCCTTGGGCCCTTCACTGGCTCGCCATTCAGCTCCACGACGTCCACTCCTGGCCCTGGCCTTTGGCCGGTGCCCCATTCAACGTGTGCTCAGGAGCCATGTTTCTCCACCCATCGCTATCATTCTGCCACCAGGGGATATGTGAGTGTGGGAGTCACCATTTGTCACTGGCAGCAGCGTCACAACTCACTAGACTTCCAGGGACCCGCAGACCTAGGCTGCCTTCTGCCTCAGGCAAGGTCCCGAATCCTTTATCCCAGATGCTGACACCTGGCCACTGGCCGACATTCATTTTGATCAACACAGAGGTCTGAGTGAGGGTCAGCAGGCCGGGTAGGTGAAGCGAAGGCCAGGTGGGCGGGACTAAGGCTTCTTTGCCATCACCATGGAGACAGTCTCCCCACCGGAAGAGTAGGCGCAGCTTATGATGGGCCTGGTGACAAGACTCAGCCAATGGCAGAGATCCAGCCCGCCAGGCAGATGACACAGGGCCCTCCATTGTGACCCAGGACACCTAGTGGCCACAGGATTTGAGCACACCCTGGGAAAGGCTAGGCAGGCACAAGGGAGCCCCTGGTGCGGACTGCTTCAGGGCATTGGCACAGCAGGCCAGGGTCCAATTTTCCCACTTTCCTCAGGATATCAGTACGCAAGACATCCCCACTCAGCATCTCCTGCCTCTCTCTCTGTCTCTCTCTCTCTCTGTATGTGTTCATTCTCTGAAATCTCTTCCTTCTCCCCCCCAGGCGCTTCACAGCTTGGAGTGCCTGACAGAGTGTCTAGAGACGAAAGAGCAAAGGGGGAAGGCCTCTGGCTGTACTGGTTGCCCAAGGGCAGAGAAGATCTGGTAGTCTATCTGGAAGGACTAGGGAGTAGTGATTGATTGGGGAGCTACATCACGGGTGAACCCTGGCCGGGTGAAGCTTGTTGACACGGGGCAGCCTCTCCGGAGACTACTAATTCCGCTGAGAACATTGTATTCAAATACCCGGCTGAGTGCCATGGGCAGAAAACATTGACACATACCTGCCAGAGGCCTATCCTGGGTCTGAAGAGTCCACCCTGGTCTCCAGCGACTCATCATCTCAGCACACACTTTGCCGGCACACATGGAATCCGCCTCTCTCCAGGAATGCTTCTCCTGCTAGGAAACACAGGATGGCACTCAGCCAAAGGAGAACACAGGCAAAGTCAAATGAAGCCCGCATTTTCAAGATTTTGCTTCTGCTGGGCCACAGCCCCCGGTGGCACACTGCATGCGCGTCACTTCTCCAAAGACAAGGCCGAAATCCGGGCGTCCAGGGCCCCAGCAGTCCAGAGTCTGCGGATGGCGGCATACTCTGCAGATGGTGCCACCTATTTGCCAAGTACAGGACGGAGGCCTGTGCCCTAGACTGGCTCCGCTAGGGCTCCACGACCTCAGCTATTTTCCGAGACCTTTGACCCGTGCCCTCGTGAGTGTGTGATCTCTAGTTACACTTCTCCTCCGACCACTCTCAATCCGCCACCTGCGGATACCTGAGCGTGGAAATCTACATCTATCACTAGCTGCAGTGTCACAGGTCACTAGGTGTTTAGGCTCAGGCTGACCTTGGCTGTCTTCTGCCCGGGCAAGGAGCGAAATCCTTCAAAGGAAATGAGGACACGTGGTCACTGGCCGACATCCTTTCTTTCATCCACACGGCGGTCCAGATGAGGGTAAAGAGGCCACGTAGGCCAGGTGAAGGCTGAGTGCGGGGCCTAAGGCTTCTTCCCCAATCACCATGGAGACAGCCACCGGAAGGCTGGCCGGAACTTCTGACGGGGACGGGTCACAAACACTGAGCCAATAGGAGAAGTCCAGCCTAACCGGCCAGTTCTGCAGAGCCCTCCATGGTACCCATGGACACACAACAGGCCCTTGTGTCTTTGGCCACAAAATCGAGGGCACCAGGGAATAACTTCACAGTAGCCAATCCCTGATGCGGACACGTTCGACACACTGGGACAGCAGGCAGGTACCTCTTTACCACTTACGCTAGGATGTCAGTAGGCAAGGTGCCCTTCCTCAGCATCTATGGCCCCTCTCTGGATGTGTTCATTCAGAGGAATCTCTTCCTTCTACCCCTGAGACACATCACAAGTATGAGGGGCCTGACAGAGAGCCTGGAGATGAAACGGGGGAGGCTTCTGGCTGGACCGCTTCCCCGTGGGTAGACAATAGCAGGTAGTCTCTCTGGAAGGTCTTAGCTTCTGTTGATTGACATGGGCAATACAGTAGGGGCGGTCCCTGGCCAGGTGGAGCTTGTGGGCAGATGCAACCTCTCCGGCGACGAATAATCCCGCTGCTGCTTTGTTTGCTGAAAACCTCCCCCCGCCAACTCGGATGGGCAGAGAACATTCACCCACACCTGCCAGGGGCCTTTCCTGGGACTAAAGATCCCAACCTGGTCTCAACGTCGTCACCCTCTCAGCACACACCTTTCCTGCACACATAATCCTGCCTTTCTCCGTCAGTGCCTTATCCTACTAGGAAACAAAGCGTGCCGCTCAGATAGGCCGATGCCGGGGAAATCGAGGAGACACTGCCATTTTCCAAATTTTTGCTGTCTACATGTCCCCGCCCCCGGTGCAAGGCTGCGTATGTGGCCGGGCTCCGAAGGCAAGGCCGAAATCCTGGCAGCCTGGGCCCCGGCAGTCCAATGGTTTATGGACGTGGGGACACGGATGACCTGTTTGCCACATACAGGAGAAATCCTTGGGCCCTTCACTGGCTCGCCATTCAGCTCCACGACGTCCACTCCTGGCCCTGGCCTTTGGCCGGTGCCCCATTCAACGTGTGCTCAGGAGCCATGTTTCTCCACCCATCGCTATCATTCTGCCACCAGGGGATATGTGAGTGTGGGAGTCACCATTTGTCACTGGCAGCAGCGTCACAACTCACTAGACTTCCAGGGACCTGCAGACCTAGGCTGCCTTCTGCCTCAGGCAAGGTCCCGAATCCTTTATCCCAGATGCTGACACCTGGCCACTGGCGGACATTCATTTTGATCAACACAGAGGTCTGAGTGAGGGTCAGCAGACCGGGTAGGTGAAGCGAAGGCCAGGTGGGCGGGACTAAGGCTTCTTTGCCATCACCATGGAGACAGTCTCCCCACCGGAAGAGTAGGCGCAGCTTATGATGGGCCTGGTGACAAGACTCAGCCAATGGCAGAGATCCAGCCCGCCAGGCAGATGACACAGGGCCCTCCATTGTGACCCAGGACACCTAGTGGCCACAGGATTTGAGCACACCCTGGGAAAGGCTAGGCAGGCACAAGGGAGCCCCTGGTGCGGACTGCTTCAGGGCATTGGCACAGCAGGCCAGGGTCCAATTTTCCCACTTTCCTCAGGATATCAGTACGCAAGACATCCCCACTCAGCATCTCCTGCCTCTCTCTCTGTCTCTCTCTCTCTCTGTATGTGTTCATTCTCTGAAATCTCTTCCTTCTCCCCCCCAGGCGCTTCACAGCTTGGAGTGCCTGACAGAGTGTCTAGAGACGAAAGAGCAAAGGGGGAAGGCCTCTGGCTGTACTGGTTGCCCAAGGGCAGAGAAGATCTGGTAGTCTATCTGGAAGGACTAGGGAGTAGTGATTGATTGGGGAGCTACATCACGGGTGAACCCTGGCCGGGTGAAGCTTGTTGACACGGGGCAGCCTCTCCGGAGACTACTAATTCCGCTGATAACATTGTATTCAAATACCCGGCTGAGTGCCATGGGCAGAAAACATTGACACATACCTGCCAGAGGCCTATCCTGGGTCTGAAGAGTCCACCCTGGTCTCCAGCGACTCATCATCTCAGCACACACTTTGCCGGCACACATGGAATCCGCCTCTCTCCAGGAATGCTTCTCCTGCTAGGAAACACAGGATGGCACTCAGCCAAAGGAGAACACAGGCAAAGTCAAATGAAGCCCGCATTTTCAAGATTTTGCTTCTGCTGGGCCACAGCCCCCGGTGGCACACTGCATGCGCGTCACTTCTCCAAAGACAAGGCCGAAATCCGGGCGTCCAGGGCCCCAGCAGTCCAGAGTCTGCGGATGGCGGCATACTCTGCAGATGGTGCCACCTATTTGCCAAGTACAGGACGGAGGCCTGTGCCCTAGACTGGCTCCGCTAGGGCTCCACGACCTCAGCTATTTTCCGAGACCTTTGACCCGTGCCCTCGTGAGTGTGTGATCTCTAGTTACACTTCTCCTCCGACCACTCTCAATCCGCCACCTGCGGATACCTGAGCGTGGAAATCTACATCTATCACTAGCTGCAGTGTCACAGGTCACTAGGTGTTTAGGCTCAGGCTGACCTTGGCTGTCTTCTGCCCGGGCAAGGAGCGAAATCCTTCAAAGGAAATGAGGACACGTGGTCACTGGCCGACATCCTTTCTTTCATCCACACGGCGGTCCAGATGAGGGTAAAGAGGCCACGTAGGCCAGGTGAGGCTGAGTGCGGGGCCTAAGGCTTCTTCCCCAATCACCATGGAGACAGCCACCGGAAGGCTGGCCGGAACTTCTGACGGGGACGGGTCACAAACACTGAGCCAATAGGAGAAGTCCAGCCTAACCGGCCAGTTCTGCAGAGCCCTCCATGGTACCCATGGACACACAACAGGCCCTTGTGTCTTTGGCCACAAAATCGAGGGCACCAGGGAATAACTTCACAGTAGCCAATCCCTGATGCGGACACGTTCGACACACTGGGACAGCAGGCAGGTACCTCTTTACCACTTACGCTAGGATGTCAGTAGGCAAGGTGCCCTTCCTCAGCATCTATGGCCCCTCTCTGGATGTGTTCATTCAGAGGAATCTCTTCCTTCTACCCCTGAGACACATCACAAGTATGAGGGGCCTGACAGAGAGCCTGGAGATGAAACGGGGGAGGCTTCTGGCTGGACCGCTTCCCCGTGGGTAGACAATAGCAGGTAGTCTCTCTGGAAGGTCTTAGCTTCTGTTGATTGACATGGGCAATACAGTAGGGGCGGTCCCTGGCCAGGTGGAGCTTGTGGGCAGATGCAACCTCTCCGGCGAGGAATAATCCCGCTGCTGCTTTGTTTGCTGAAAACCTCCCCCCGCCAACTCGGATGGGCAGAGAACATTCACCCACACCTGCCAGGGGCCTTTCCTGGGACTAAAGATCCCAACCTGGTCTCAACGTCGTCACCCTCTCAGCACACACCTTTCCTGCACACATAATCCTGCCTTTCTCCGTCAGTGCCTTATCCTACTCGGAAACAAAGCATGCCGCTCAAATAGGCCGATGCCGGGGAAATCGAGGAGACACTGCCATTTTCCAAATTTTTGCTGTCTACATGTCCCCGCCCCCAGTGCAAGGCTGCGTATGTGGCCGGGCTCCGAAGGCAAGGCCGAAATCCTGGCAGCCTGGGCCCCGGCAGTCCAATGGTTTATGGACGTGGGGACACGGA
This sequence comes from Loxodonta africana, assembly GCF_030014295.1. Lineage (NCBI taxonomy): Eukaryota > Metazoa > Chordata > Mammalia > Proboscidea > Elephantidae > Loxodonta > Loxodonta africana. The sequence continues at coordinate 160,466 of NW_026974895.1, read as the reverse complement.
TGACCTGTTTGCCACATACAGGAGAAATCCTTGGGCCCTTCACTGGCTCGCCATTCAGCTCCACGACGTCCACTCCTGGCCCTGGCCTTTGGCCGGTGCCCCATTCAACGTGTGCTCAGGAGCCATGTTTCTCCACCCATCGCTATCATTCTGCCACCAGGGGATATGTGAGTGTGGGAGTCACCATTTGTCACTGGCAGCAGCGTCACAACTCACTAGACTTCCAGGGACCCGCAGACCTAGGCTGCCTTCTGCCTCAGGCAAGGTCCCGAATCCTTTATCCCAGATGCTGACACCTGGCCACTGGCCGACATTCATTTTGATCAACACAGAGGTCTGAGTGAGGGTCAGCAGGCCGGGTAGGTGAAGTGAAGGCCAGGTGGGCGGGACTAAGGCTTCTTTGCCATCACCATGGAGACAGTCTCCCCACCGGAAGAGTAGGCGCAGCTTATGATGGGCCTGGTGACAAGACTCAGCCAATGGCAGAGATCCAGCCCGCCAGGCAGATGACACAGGGCCCTCCATTGTGACCCAGGACACCTAGTGGCCACAGGATTTGAGCACACCCTGGGAAAGGCTAGGCAGGCACAAGGGAGCCCCTGGTGCGGACTGCTTCAGGGCATTGGCACAGCAGGCCAGGGTCCAATTTTCCCACTTTCCTCAGGATATCAGTACGCAAGACATCCCCACTCAGCAACTCCTGCCTCTCTCTCTGTCTCTCTCTCTCTCTGTATGTGTTCATTCTCTGAAATCTCTTCCTTCTCCCCCCCAGGCACTTCACAGCTTGGAGTGCCTGACAGAGTGTCTAGAGACGAAAGAGCAAAGGGGGAAGGCCTCTGGCTGTACTGGTTGCCCAAGGGCAGAGAAGATCTGGTAGTCTATCTGGAAGGACTAGGGAGTAGTGATTGATTGGGGAGCTACATCACGGGTGAACCCTGGCCGGGTGAAGCTTGTTGACACGGGGCAGCCTCTCCGGAGACTACTAATTCCGCTGAGAACATTGTATTCAAATACCCGGCTGAGTGCCATGGGCAGAAAACATTGACACATACCTGCCAGAGGCCTATCCTGGGTCTGAAGAGTCCACCCTGGTCTCCAGCGACTCATCATCTCAGCACACACTTTGCCGGCACACATGGAATCCGCCTCTCTCCAGGAATGCTTCTCCTGCTAGGAAACACAGGATGGCACTCAGCCAAAGGAGAACACAGGCAAAGTCAAATGAAGCCCGCATTTTCAAGATTTTGCTTCTGCTGGGCCACAGCCCCCGGTGGCACACTGCATGCGCGTCACTTCTCCAAAGACAAGGCCGAAATCCGGGCGTCCAGGGCCCCAGCAGTCCAGAGTCTGCGGATGGCGGCATACTCTGCAGATGGTGCCACCTATTTGCCAAGTACAGGACGGAGGCCTGTGCCCTAGACTGGCTCCGCTAGGGCTCCACGACCTCAGCTATTTTCCGAGACCTTTGACCCGTGCCCTCGTGAGTGTGTGATCTCTAGTTACACTTCTCCTCCGACCACTCTCAATCCGCCACCTGCGGATACCTGAGCGTGGAAATCTACATCTATCACTAGCTGCAGTGTCACAGGTCACTAGGTGTTTAGGCTCAGGCTGACCTTGGCTGTCTTCTGCCCGGGCAAGGAGCGAAATCCTTCAAAGGAAATGAGGACACGTGGTCACTGGCCGACATCCTTTCTTTCATCCACACGGCGGTCCAGATGAGGGTAAAGAGGCCACGTAGGCCAGGTGAAGGCTGAGTGCGGGGCCTAAGGCTTCTTCCCCAATCACCATGGAGACAGCCACCGGAAGGCTGGCCGGAACTTCTGACGGGGACGGGTCACAAACACTGAGCCAATAGGAGAAGTCCAGCCTAACCGGCCAGTTCTGCAGAGCCCTCCATGGTACCCATGGACACACAACAGGCCCTTGTGTCTTTGGCCACAAAATCGAGGGCACCAGGGAATAACTTCACAGTAGCCAATCCCTGATGCGGACACGTTCGACACACTGGGACAGCAGGCAGGTACCTCTTTACCACTTACGCTAGGATGTCAGTAGGCAAGGTGCCCTTCCTCAGCATCTATGGCCCCTCTCTGGATGTGTTCATTCAGAGGAATCTCTTCCTTCTACCCCTGAGACACATCACAAGTATGAGGGGCCTGACAGAGAGCCTGGAGATGAAACGGGGGAGGCTTCTGGCTGGACCGCTTCCCCGTGGGTAGACAATAGCAGGTAGTCTCTCTGGAAGGTCTTAGCTTCTGTTGATTGACATGGGCAATACAGTAGGGGCGGTCCCTGGCCAGGTGGAGCTTGTGGGCAGATGCAACCTCTCCGGCGACGAATAATCCCGCTGCTGCTTTGTTTGCTGAAAACCTCCCCCCGCCAACTCGGATGGGCAGAGAACATTCACCCACACCTGCCAGGGGCCTTTCCTGGGACTAAAGATCCCAACCTGGTCTCAACGTCGTCACCCTCTCAGCACACACCTTTCCTGCACACATAATCCTGCCTTTCTCCGTCAGTGCCTTATCCTACTCGGAAACAAAGCATGCCGCTCAAATAGGCCGATGCCGGGGAAATCGAGGAGACACTGCCATTTTCCAAATTTTTGCTGTCTACATGTCCCCGCCCCCAGTGCAAGGCTGCGTATGTGGCCGGGCTCCGAAGGCAAGGCCGAAATCCTGGCAGCCTGGGCCCCGGCAGTCCAATGGTTTATGGACGTGGGGACACGGATGACCTGTTTGCCACATACAGGAGAAATCCTTGGGCCCTTCACTGGCTCGCCATTCAGCTCCACGACGTCCACTCCTGGCCCTGGCCTTTGGCCGGTGCCCCATTCAACGTGTGCTCAGGAGCCATGTTTCTCCACCCATCGCTATCATTCTGCCACCAGGGGATATGTGAGTGTGGGAGTCACCATTTGTCACTGGCAGCAGCGTCACAACTCACTAGACTTCCAGGGACCCGCAGACCTAGGCTGCCTTCTGCCTCAGGCAAGGTCCCGAATCCTTTATCCCAGATGCTGACACCTGGCCACTGGCCGACATTCATTTTGATCAACACAGAGGTCTGAGTGAGGGTCAGCAGGCCGGGTAGGTGAAGTGAAGGCCAGGTGGGCGGGACTAAGGCTTCTTTGCCATCACCATGGAGACAGTCTCCCCACCGGAAGAGTAGGCGCAGCTTATGATGGGCCTGGTGACAAGACTCAGCCAATGGCAGAGATCCAGCCCGCCAGGCAGATGACACAGGGCCCTCCATTGTGACCCAGGACACCTAGTGGCCACAGGATTTGAGCACACCCTGGGAAAGGCTAGGCAGGCACAAGGGAGCCCCTGGTGCGGACTGCTTCAGGGCATTGGCACAGCAGGCCAGGGTCCAATTTTCCCACTTTCCTCAGGATATCAGTACGCAAGACATCCCCACTCAGCAACTCCTGCCTCTCTCTCTGTCTCTCTCTCTCTCTCTGTATGTGTTCATTCTCTGAAATCTCTTCCTTCTCCCCCCCAGGCACTTCACAGCTTGGAGTGCCTGACAGAGTGTCTAGAGACGAAAGAGCAAAGGGGGAAGGCCTCTGGCTGTACTGGTTGCCCAAGGGCAGAGAAGATCTGGTAGTCTATCTGGAAGGACTAGGGAGTAGTGATTGATTGGGGAGCTACATCACGGGTGAACCCTGGCCGGGTGAAGCTTGTTGACACGGGGCAGCCTCTCCGGAGACTACTAATTCCGCTGATAACATTGTATTCAAATACCCGGCTGAGTGCCATGGGCAGAAAACATTGACACATACCTGCCAGAGGCCTATCCTGGGTCTGAAGAGTCCACCCTGGTCTCCAGCGACTCATCATCTCAGCACACACTTTGCCGGCACACAGGGAATCCGCCTCTCTCCAGGAAGGCTTCTCCTGCTAGGAAACACAGGATGGCACTCAGCCAAAGGAGAACACAGGCAAAGTCAAATGAAGCCCGCATTTTCAAGATTTTGCTTCTGCTGGGCCACAGCCCCCGGTGGCACACTGCATGCGCGTCACTTCTCCAAAGACAAGGCCGAAATCCGGGCGTCCAGGGCCCCAGCAGTCCAGAGTCTGCGGATGGCGGCATACTCTGCAGATGGTGCCACCTATTTGCCAAGTACAGGACGGAGGCCTGTGCCCTAGACTGGCTCCGCTAGGGCTCCACGACCTCAGCTATTTTCCGAGACCTTTGACCCGTGCCCTCGTGAGTGTGTGATCTCTAGTTACACTTCTCCTCCGACCACTCTCAATCCGCCACCTGCGGATACCTGAGCGTGGAAATCTACATCTATCACTAGCTGCAGTGTCACAGGTCACTAGGTGTTTAGGCTCAGGCTGACCTTGGCTGTCTTCTGCCCGGGCAAGGAGCGAAATCCTTCAAAGGAAATGAGGACACGTGGTCACTGGCCGACATCCTTTCTTTCATCCACACGGCGGTCCAGATGAGGGTAAAGAGGCCACGTAGGCCAGGTGAGGCTGAGTGCGGGGCCTAAGGCTTCTTCCCCAATCACCATGGAGACAGCCACCGGAAGGCTGGCCGGAACTTCTGACGGGGACGGGTCACAAACACTGAGCCAATAGGAGAAGTCCAGCCTAACAGGCCAGTTCTGCAGAGCTCTCCATGGTACCCATGGACACACAACAGGCCCTTGTGTCTTTGGCCACAAAATCGAGGGCACCAGGGAATAACTTCACAGTAGCCAATCCCTGATGCGGACACGTTCGACACACTGGGACAGCAGGCAGGTACCTCTTTACCACTTACGCTAGGATGTCAGTAGGCAAGGTGCCCTTCCTCAGCATCTATGGCCCCTCTCTGGATGTGTTCATTCAGAGGAATCTCTTCCTTCTACCCCTGAGACACATCACAAGTATGAGGGGCCTGACAGAGAGCCTGGAGATGAAACGGGGGAGGCTTCTGGCTGGACCGCTTCCCCGTGGGTAGACAATAGCAGGTAGTCTCTCTGGAAGGTCTTAGCTTCTGTTGATTGACATGGGCAATACAGTAGGGGCGGTCCCTGGCCAGGTGGAGCTTGTGGGCAGATGCAACCTCTCCGGCGACGAATAATCCCGCTGCTGCTTTGTTTGCTGAAAACCTCCCCCCGCCAACTCGGATGGGCAGAGAACATTCACCCACACCTGCCAGGGGCCTTTCCTGGGACTAAAGATCCCAACCTGGTCTCAACGTCGTCACCCTCTCAGCACACACCTTTCCTGCACACATAATCCTGCCTTTCTCCGTCAGTGCCTTATCCTACTCGGAAACAAAGCATGCCGCTCAAATAGGCCGATGCCGGGGAAATCGAGGAGACACTGCCATTTTCCAAATTTTTGCTGTCTACATGTCCCCGCCCCCAGTGCAAGGCTGCGTATGTGGCCGGGCTCCGAAGGCAAGGCCGAAATCCTGGCAGCCTGGGCCCCGGCAGTCCAATGGTTTATGGACGTGGGGACACGGATGACCTGTTTGCCACATACAGGAGAAATCCTTGGGCCCTTCACTGGCTCGCCATTCAGCTCCACGACGTCCACTCCTGGCCCTGGCCTTTGGCCGGTGCCCCATTCAACGTGTGCTCAGGAGCCATGTTTCTCCACCCATCGCTATCATTCTGCCACCAGGGGATATGTGAGTGTGGGAGTCACCATTTGTCACTGGCAGCAGCGTCACAACTCACTAGACTTCCAGGGACCCGCAGACCTAGGCTGCCTTCTGCCTCAGGCAAGGTCCCGAATCCTTTATCCCAGATGCTGACACCTGGCCACTGGCCGACATTCATTTTGATCAACACAGAGGTCTGAGTGAGGGTCAGCAGGCCGGGTAGGTGAAGTGAAGGCCAGGTGGGCGGGACTAAGGCTTCTTTGCCATCACCATGGAGACAGTCTCCCCACCGGAAGAGTAGGCGCAGCTTATGATGGGCCTGGTGACAAGACTCAGCCAATGGCAGAGATCCAGCCCGCCAGGCAGATGACACAGGGCCCTCCATTGTGACCCAGGACACCTAGTGGCCACAGGATTTGAGCACACCCTGGGAAAGGCTAGGCAGGCACAAGGGAGCCCCTGGTGCGGACTGCTTCAGGGCATTGGCACAGCAGGCCAGGGTCCAATTTTCCCACTTTCCTCAGGATATCAGTACGCAAGACATCCCCACTCAGCAACTCCTGCCTCTCTCTCTGTCTCTCTCTCTCTCTCTGTATGTGTTCATTCTCTGAAATCTCTTCCTTCTCCCCCCCAGGCACTTCACAGCTTGGAGTGCCTGACAGAGTGTCTAGAGACGAAAGAGCAAAGGGGGAAGGCCTCTGGCTGTACTGGTTGCCCAAGGGCAGAGAAGATCTGGTAGTCTATCTGGAAGGACTAGGGAGTAGTGATTGATTGGGGAGCTACATCACGGGTGAACCCTGGCCGGGTGAAGCTTGTTGACACGGGGCAGCCTCTCCGGAGACTACTAATTCCGCTGATAACATTGTATTCAAATACCCGGCTGAGTGCCATGGGCAGAAAACATTGACACATACCTGCCAGAGGCCTATCCTGGGTCTGAAGAGTCCACCCTGGTCTCCAGCGACTCATCATCTCAGCACACACTTTGCCGGCACACATGGAATCCGCCTCTCTCCAGGAAGGCTTCTCCTGCTAGGAAACACAGGATGGCACTCAGCGAAAGGAGAACACAGGCAAAGTCAAATGAAGCCCGCATTTTCAAGATTTTGCTTCTGCTGGGCCACAGCCCCCGGTGGCACACTGCATGCGCGTCACTTCTCCAAAGACAAGGCCGAAATCCGGGCGTCCAGGGCCCCAGCAGTCCAGAGTCTGCGGATGGCGGCATACTCTGCAGATGGTGCCACCTATTTGCCAAGTACAGGACGGAGGCCTGTGCCCTAGACTGGCTCCGCTAGGGCTCCACGACCTCAGCTATTTTCCGAGACCTTTGACCCGTGCCCTCGTGAGTGTGTGATCTCTAGTTACACTTCTCCTCCGACCACTCTCAATCCGCCACCTGCGGATACCTGAGCGTGGAAATCTACATCTATCACTAGCTGCAGTGTCACAGGTCACTAGGTGTTTAGGCTCAGGCTGACCTTGGCTGTCTTCTGCCCGGGCAAGGAGCGAAATCCTTCAAAGGAAATGAGGACACGTGGTCACTGGCCGACATCCTTTCTTTCATCCACACGGCGGTCCAGATGAGGGTAAAGAGGCCACGTAGGCCAGGTGAAGGCTGAGTGCGGGGCCTAAGGCTTCTTCCCCAATCACCATGGAGACAGCCACCGGAAGGCTGGCCGGAACTTCTGACGGGGACGGGTCACAAACACTGAGCCAATAGGAGAAGTCCAGCCTAACCGGCCAGTTCTGCAGAGCCCTCCATGGTACCCATGGACACACAACAGGCCCTTGTGTCTTTGGCCACAAAATCGAGGGCACCAGGGAATAACTTCACAGTAGCCAATCCCTGATGCGGACACGTTCGACACACTGGGACAGCAGGCAGGTACCTCTTTACCACTTACGCTAGGATGTCAGTAGGCAAGGTGCCCTTCCTCAGCATCTATGGCCCCTCTCTGGATGTGTTCATTCAGAGGAATCTCTTCCTTCTACCCCTGAGACACATCACAAGTATGAGGGGCCTGACAGAGAGCCTGGAGATGAAACGGGGGAGGCTTCTGGCTGGACCGCTTCCCCGTGGGTAGACAATAGCAGGTAGTCTCTCTGGAAGGTCTTAGCTTCTGTTGATTGACATGGGCAATACAGTAGGGGCGGTCCCTGGCCAGGTGGAGCTTGTGGGCAGATGCAACCTCTCCGGCGACGAATAATCCCGCTGCTGCTTTGTTTGCTGAAAACCTCCCCCCGCCAACTCGGATGGGCAGAGAACATTCACCCACACCTGCCAGGGGCCTTTCCTGGGACTAAAGATCCCAACCTGGTCTCAACGTCGTCACCCTCTCAGCACACACCTTTCCTGCACACATAATCCTGCCTTTCTCCGTCAGTGCCTTATCCTACTCGGAAACAAAGCATGCCGCTCAAATAGGCCGATGCCGGGGAAATCGAGGAGACACTGCCATTTTCCAAATTTTTGCTGTCTACATGTCCCCGCCCCCAGTGCAAGGCTGCGTATGTGGCCGGGCTCCGAAGGCAAGGCCGAAATCCTGGCAGCCTGGGCCCCGGCAGTCCAATGGTTTATGGACGTGGGGACACGGATGACCTGTTTGCCACATACAGGAGAAATCCTTGGGCCCTTCACTGGCTCGCCATTCAGCTCCACGACGTCCACTCCTGGCCCTGGCCTTTGGCCGGTGCCCCATTCAACGTGTGCTCAGGAGCCATGTTTCTCCACCCATCGCTATCATTCTGCCACCAGGGGATATGTGAGTGTGGGAGTCACCATTTGTCACTGGCAGCAGCGTCACAACTCACTAGACTTCCAGGGACCCGCAGACCTAGGCTGCCTTCTGCCTCAGGCAAGGTCCCGAATCCTTTATCCCAGATGCTGACACCTGGCCACTGGCCGACATTCATTTTGATCAACACAGAGGTCTGAGTGAGGGTCAGCAGGCCGGGTAGGTGAAGTGAAGGCCAGGTGGGCGGGACTAAGGCTTCTTTGCCATCACCATGGAGACAGTCTCCCCACCGGAAGAGTAGGCGCAGCTTATGATGGGCCTGGTGACAAGACTCAGCCAATGGCAGAGATCCAGCCCGCCAGGCAGATGACACAGGGCCCTCCATTGTGACCCAGGACACCTAGTGGCCACAGGATTTGAGCACACCCTGGGAAAGGCTAGGCAGGCACAAGGGAGCCCCTGGTGCGGACTGCTTCAGGGCATTGGCACAGCAGGCCAGGGTCCAATTTTCCCACTTTCCTCAGGATATCAGTACGCAAGACATCCCCACTCAGCAACTCCTGCCTCTCTCTCTGTCTCTCTCTCTCTCTGTATGTGTTCATTCTCTGAAATCTCTTCCTTCTCCCCCCCAGGCACTTCACAGCTTGGAGTGCCTGACAGAGTGTCTAGAGACGAAAGAGCAAAGGGGGAAGGCCTCTGGCTGTACTGGTTGCCCAAGGGCAGAGAAGATCTGGTAGTCTATCTGGAAGGACTAGGGAGTAGTGATTGATTGGGGAGCTACATCACGGGTGAACCCTGGCCGGGTGAAGCTTGTTGACACGGGGCAGCCTCTCCGGAGACTACTAATTCCGCTGAGAACATTGTATTCAAATACCCGGCTGAGTGCCATGGGCAGAAAACATTGACACATACCTGCCAGAGGCCTATCCTGGGTCTGAAGAGTCCACCCTGGTCTCCAGCGACTCATCATCTCAGCACACACTTTGCCGGCACACATGGAATCCGCCTCTCTCCAGGAAGGCTTCTCCTGCTAGGAAACACAGGATGGCACTCAGCGAAAGGAGAACACAGGCAAAGTCAAATGAAGCCCGCATTTTCAAGATTTTGCTTCTGCTGGGCCACAGCCCCCGGTGGCACACTGCATGCGCGTCACTTCTCCAAAGACAAGGCCGAAATCCGGGCGTCCAGGGCCCCAGCAGTCCAGAGTCTGCGGATGGCGGCATACTCTGCAGATGGTGCCACCTATTTGCCAAGTACAGGACGGAGGCCTGTGCCCTAGACTGGCTCCGCTAGGGCTCCACGACCTCAGCTATTTTCCGAGACCTTTGACCCGTGCCCTCGTGAGTGTGTGATCTCTAGTTACACTTCTCCTCCGACCACTCTCAATCCGCCACCTGCGGATACCTGAGCGTGGAAATCTACATCTATCACTAGCTGCAGTGTCACAGGTCACTAGGTGTTTAGGCTCAGGCTGACCTTGGCTGTCTTCTGCCCGGGCAAGGAGCGAAATCCTTCAAAGGAAATGAGGACACGTGGTCACTGGCCGACATCCTTTCTTTCATCCACACGGCGGTCCAGATGAGGGTAAAGAGGCCACGTAGGCCAGGTGAGGCTGAGTGCGGGGCCTAAGGCTTCTTCCCCAATCACCATGGAGACAGCCACCGGAAGGCTGGCCGGAACTTCTGACGGGGACGGGTCACAAACACTGAGCCAATAGGAGAAGTCCAGCCTAACAGGCCAGTTCTGCAGAGCTCTCCATGGTACCCATGGACACACAACAGGCCCTTGTGTCTTTGGCCACAAAATCGAGGGCACCAGGGAATAACTTCACAGTAGCCAATCCCTGATGCGGACACGTTCGACACACTGGGACAGCAGGCAGGTACCTCTTTACCACTTACGCTAGGATGTCAGTAGGCAAGGTGCCCTTCCTCAGCATCTATGGCCCCTCTCTGGATGTGTTCATTCAGAGGAATCTCTTCCTTCTACCCCTGAGACACATCACAAGTATGAGGGGCCTGACAGAGAGCCTGGAGATGAAACGGGGGAGGCTTCTGGCTGGACCGCTTCCCCGTGGGTAGACAATAGCAGGTAGTCTCTCTGGAAGGTCTTAGCTTCTGTTGATTGACATGGGCAATACAGTAGGGGCGGTCCCTGGCCAGGTGGAGCTTGTGGGCAGATGCAACCTCTCCGGCGACGAATAATCCCGCTGCTGCTTTGTTTGCTGAAAACCTCCCCCCGCCAACTCGGATGGGCAGAGAACATTCACCCACACCTGCCAGGGGCCTTTCCTGGGACTAAAGATCCCAACCTGGTCTCAACGTCGTCACCCTCTCAGCACACACCTTTCCTGCACACATAATCCTGCCTTTCTCCGTCAGTGCCTTATCCTACTAGGAAACAAAGCGTGCCGCTCAGATAGGCCGATGCCGGGGAAATCGAGGAGACACTGCCATTTTCCAAATTTTTGCTGTCTACATGTCCCCGCCCCCGGTGCAAGGCTGCGTATGTGGCCGGGCTCCGAAGGCAAGGCCGAAATCCTGGCAGCCTGGGCCCCGGCAGTCCAATGGTTTATGGACGTGGGGACACGGATGACCTGTTTGCCACATACAGGAGAAATCCTTGGGCCCTTCACTGGCTCGCCATTCAGCTCCACGACGTCCACTCCTGGCCCTGGCCTTTGGCCGGTGCCCCATTCAACGTGTGCTCAGGAGCCATGTTTCTCCACCCATCGCTATCATTCTGCCACCAGGGGATATGTGAGTGTGGGAGTCACCATTTGTCACTGGCAGCAGCGTCACAACTCACTAGACTTCCAGGGACCCGCAGACCTAGGCTGCCTTCTGCCTCAGGCAAGGTCCCGAATCCTTTATCCCAGATGCTGACACCTGGCCACTGGCCGACATTCATTTTGATCAACACAGAGGTCTGAGTGAGGGTCAGCAGGCCGGGTAGGTGAAGCGAAGGCCAGGTGGGCGGGACTAAGGCTTCTTTGCCATCACCATGGAGACAGTCTCCCCACCGGAAGAGTAGGCGCAGCTTATGATGGGCCTGGTGACAAGACTCAGCCAATGGCAGAGATCCAGCCCGCCAGGCAGATGACACAGGGCCCTCCATTGTGACCCAGGACACCTAGTGGCCACAGGATTTGAGCACACCCTGGGAAAGGCTAGGCAGGCACAAGGGAGCCCCTGGTGCGGACTGCTTCAGGGCATTGGCACAGCAGGCCAGGGTCCAATTTTCCCACTTTCCTCAGGATATCAGTACGCAAGACATCCCCACTCAGCATCTCCTGCCTCTCTCTCTGTCTCTCTCTCTCTCTGTATGTGTTCATTCTCTGAAATCTCTTCCTTCTCCCCCCCAGGCGCTTCACAGCTTGGAGTGCCTGACAGAGTGTCTAGAGACGAAAGAGCAAAGGGGGAAGGCCTCTGGCTGTACTGGTTGCCCAAGGGCAGAGAAGATCTGGTAGTCTATCTGGAAGCACTAGGGAGTAGTGATTGATTGGGGAGCTACATCACGGGTGAACCCTGGCCGGGTGAAGCTTGTTGACACGGGGCAGCCTCTCCGGAGACTACTAATTCCGCTGATAACATTGTATTCAAATACCCGGCTGAGTGCCATGGGCAGAAAACATTGACACATACCTGCCAGAGGCCTATCCTGGGTCTGAAGAGTCCACCCTGGTCTCCAGCGACTCATCATCTCAGCACACACTTTGCCGGCACACATGGAATCCGCCTCTCTCCAGGAATGCTTCTCCTGCTAGGAAACACAGGATGGCACTCAGCCAAAGGAGAACACAGGCAAAGTCAAATGAAGCCCGCATTTTCAAGATTTTGCTTCTGCTGGGCCACAGCCCCCGGTGGCACACTGCATGCGCGTCACTTCTCCAAAGACAAGGCCGAAATCCGGGCGTCCAGGGCCCCAGCAGTCCAGAGTCTGCGGATGGCGGCATACTCTGCAGATGGTGCCACCTATTTGCCAAGTACAGGACGGAGGCCTGTGCCCTAGACTGGCTCCGCTAGGGCTCCACGACCTCAGCTATTTTCCGAGACCTTTGACCCGTGCCCTCGTGAGTGTGTGATCTCTAGTTACACTTCTCCTCCGACCACTCTCAATCCGCCACCTGCGGATACCTGAGCGTGGAAATCTACATCTATCACTAGCTGCAGTGTCACAGGTCACTAGGTGTTTAGGCTCAGGCTGACCTTGGCTGTCTTCTGCCCGGGCAAGGAGCGAAATCCTTCAAAGGAAATGAGGACACGTGGTCACTGGCCGACATCCTTTCTTTCATCCACACGGCGGTCCAGATGAGGGTAAAGAGGCCACGTAGGCCAGGTGAGGCTGAGTGCGGGGCCTAAGGCTTCTTCCCCAATCACCATGGAGACAGCCACCGGAAGGCTGGCCGGAACTTCTGACGGGGACGGGTCACAAACACTGAGCCAATAGGAGAAGTCCAGCCTAACAGGCCAGTTCTGCAGAGCTCTCCATGGTACCCATGGACACACAACAGGCCCTTGTGTCTTTGGCCACAAAATCGAGGGCACCAGGGAATAACTTCACAGTAGCCAATCCCTGATGCGGACACGTTCGACACACTGGGACAGCAGGCAGGTACCTCTTTACCACTTACGCTAGGATGTCAGTAGGCAAGGTGCCCTTCCTCAGCATCTATGGCCCCTCTCTGGATGTGTTCATTCAGAGGAATCTCTTCCTTCTACCCCTGAGACACATCACAAGTATGAGGGGCCTGACAGAGAGCCTGGAGATGAAACGGGGGAGGCTTCTGGCTGGACCGCTTCCCCGTGGGTAGACAATAGCAGGTAGTCTCTCTGGAAGGTCTTAGCTTCTGTTGATTGACATGGGCAATACAGTAGGGGCGGTCCCTGGCCAGGTGGAGCTTGTGGGCAGATGCAACCTCTCCGGCGACGAATAATCCCGCTGCTGCTTTGTTTGCTGAAAACCTCCCCCCGCCAACTCGGATGGGCAGAGAACATTCACCCACACCTGCCAGGGGCCTTTCCTGGGACTAAAGATCCCAACCTGGTCTCAACGTCGTCACCCTCTCAGCACACACCTTTCCTGCACACATAATCCTGCCTTTCTCCGTCAGTGCCTTATCCTACTAGGAAACAAAGCGTGCCGCTCAGATAGGCCGATGCCGGGGAAATCGAGGAGACACTGCCATTTTCCAAATTTTTGCTGTCTACATGTCCCCGCCCCCGGTGCAAGGCTGCGTATGTGGCCGGGCTCCGAAGGCAAGGCCGAAATCCTGGCAGCCTGGGCCCCGGCAGTCCAATGGTTTATGGACGTGGGGACACGGATGACCTGTTTGCCACATACAGGAGAAATCCTTGGGCCCTTCACTGGCTCGCCATTCAGCTCCACGACGTCCACTCCTGGCCCTGGCCTTTGGCCGGTGCCCCATTCAACGTGTGCTCAGGAGCCATGTTTCTCCACCCATCGCTATCATTCTGCCACCAGGGGATATGTGAGTGTGGGAGTCACCATTTGTCACTGGCAGCAGCGTCACAACTCACTAGACTTCCAGGGACCCGCAGACCTAGGCTGCCTTCTGCCTCAGGCAAGGTCCCGAATCCTTTATCCCAGATGCTGACACCTGGCCACTGGCCGACATTCATTTTGATCAACACAGAGGTCTGAGTGAGGGTCAGCAGGCCGGGTAGGTGAAGCGAAGGCCAGGTGGGCGGGACTAAGGCTTCTTTGCCATCACCATGGAGACAGTCTCCCCACCGGAAGAGTAGGCGCAGCTTATGATGGGCCTGGTGACAAGACTCAGCCAATGGCAGAGATCCAGCCCGCCAGGCAGATGACACAGGGCCCTCCATTGTGACCCAGGACACCTAGTGGCCACAGGATTTGAGCACACCCTGGGAAAGGCTAGGCAGGCACAAGGGAGCCCCTGGTGCGGACTGCTTCAGGGCATTGGCACAGCAGGCCAGGGTCCAATTTTCCCACTTTCCTCAGGATATCAGTACGCAAGACATCCCCACTCAGCATCTCCTGCCTCTCTCTCTGTCTCTCTCTCTCTCTGTATGTGTTCATTCTCTGAAATCTCTTCCTTCTCCCCCCCAGGCGCTTCACAGCTTGGAGTGCCTGACAGAGTGTCTAGAGACGAAAGAGCAAAGGGGGAAGGCCTCTGGCTGTACTGGTTGCCCAAGGGCAGAGAAGATCTGGTAGTCTATCTGGAAGGACTAGGGAGTAGTGATTGATTGGGGAGCTACATCACGGGTGAACCCTGGCCGGGTGAAGCTTGTTGACACGGGGCAGCCTCTCCGGAGACTACTAATTCCGCTGAGAACATTGTATTCAAATACCCGGCTGAGTGCCATGGGCAGAAAACATTGACACATACCTGCCAGAGGCCTATCCTGGGTCTGAAGAGTCCACCCTGGTCTCCAGCGACTCATCATCTCAGCACACACTTTGCCGGCACACATGGAATCCGCCTCTCTCCAGGAATGCTTCTCCTGCTAGGAAACACAGGATGGCACTCAGCCAAAGGAGAACACAGGCAAAGTCAAATGAAGCCCGCATTTTCAAGATTTTGCTTCTGCTGGGCCACAGCCCCCGGTGGCACACTGCATGCGCGTCACTTCTCCAAAGACAAGGCCGAAATCCGGGCGTCCAGGGCCCCAGCAGTCCAGAGTCTGCGGATGGCGGCATACTCTGCAGATGGTGCCACCTATTTGCCAAGTACAGGACGGAGGCCTGTGCCCTAGACTGGCTCCGCTAGGGCTCCACGACCTCAGCTATTTTCCGAGACCTTTGACCCGTGCCCTCGTGAGTGTGTGATCTCTAGTTACACTTCTCCTCCGACCACTCTCAATCCGCCACCTGCGGATACCTGAGCGTGGAAATCTACATCTATCACTAGCTGCAGTGTCACAGGTCACTAGGTGTTTAGGCTCAGGCTGACCTTGGCTGTCTTCTGCCCGGGCAAGGAGCGAAATCCTTCAAAGGAAATGAGGACACGTGGTCACTGGCCGACATCCTTTCTTTCATCCACACGGCGGTCCAGATGAGGGTAAAGAGGCCACGTAGGCCAGGTGAAGGCTGAGTGCGGGGCCTAAGGCTTCTTCCCCAATCACCATGGAGACAGCCACCGGAAGGCTGGCCGGAACTTCTGACGGGGACGGGTCACAAACACTGAGCCAATAGGAGAAGTCCAGCCTAACCGGCCAGTTCTGCAGAGCCCTCCATGGTACCCATGGACACAGAACAGGCCCTTGTGTCTTTGGCCACAAAATCGAGGGCACCAGGGAATAACTTCACAGTAGCCAATCCCTGATGCGGACACGTTCGACACACTGGGACAGCAGGCAGGTACCTCTTTACCACTTACGCTAGGATGTCAGTAGGCAAGGTGCCCTTCCTCAGCATCTATGGCCCCTCTCTGGATGTGTTCATTCAGAGGAATCTCTTCCTTCTACCCCTGAGACACATCACAAGTATGAGGGGCCTGACAGAGAGCCTGGAGATGAAACGGGGGAGGCTTCTGGCTGGACCGCTTCCCCGTGGGTAGACAATAGCAGGTAGTCTCTCTGGAAGGTCTTAGCTTCTGTTGATTGACATGGGCAATACAGTAGGGGCGGTCCCTGGCCAGGTGGAGCTTGTGGGCAGATGCAACCTCTCCGGCGACGAATAATCCCGCTGCTGCTTTGTTTGCTGAAAACCTCCCCCCGCCAACTCGGATGGGCAGAGAACATTCACCCACACCTGCCAGGGGCCTTTCCTGGGACTAAAGATCCCAACCTGGTCTCAACGTCGTCACCCTCTCAGCACACACCTTTCCTGCACACATAATCCTGCCTTTCTCCGTCAGTGCCTTATCCTACTAGGAAACAAAGCGTGCCGCTCAGATAGGCCGATGCCGGGGAAATCGAGGAGACACTGCCATTTTCCAAATTTTTGCTGTCTACATGTCCCCGCCCCCGGTGCAAGGCTGCGTATGTGGCCGGGCTCCGAAGGCAAGGCCGAAATCCTGGCAGCCTGGGCCCCGGCAGTCCAATGGTTTATGGACGTGGGGACACGGATGACCTGTTTGCCACATACAGGAGAAATCCTTGGGCCCTTCACTGGCTCGCCATTCAGCTCCACGACGTCCACTCCTGGCCCTGGCCTTTGGCCGGTGCCCCATTCAACGTGTGCTCAGGAGCCATGTTTCTCCACCCATCGCTATCATTCTGCCACCAGGGGATATGTGAGTGTGGGAGTCACCATTTGTCACTGGCAGCAGCGTCACAACTCACTAGACTTCCAGGGACCTGCAGACCTAGGCTGCCTTCTGCCTCAGGCAAGGTCCCGAATCCTTTATCCCAGATGCTGACACCTGGCCACTGGCGGACATTCATTTTGATCAACACAGAGGTCTGAGTGAGGGTCAGCAGACCGGGTAGGTGAAGCGAAGGCCAGGTGGGCGGGACTAAGGCTTCTTTGCCATCACCATGGAGACAGTCTCCCCACCGGAAGAGTAGGCGCAGCTTATGATGGGCCTGGTGACAAGACTCAGCCAATGGCAGAGATCCAGCCCGCCAGGCAGATGACACAGGGCCCTCCATTGTGACCCAGGACACCTAGTGGCCACAGGATTTGAGCACACCCTGGGAAAGGCTAGGCAGGCACAAGGGAGCCCCTGGTGCGGACTGCTTCAGGGCATTGGCACAGCAGGCCAGGGTCCAATTTTCCCACTTTCCTCAGGATATCAGTACGCAAGACATCCCCACTCAGCATCTCCTGCCTCTCTCTCTGTCTCTCTCTCTCTCTGTATGTGTTCATTCTCTGAAATCTCTTCCTTCTCCCCCCCAGGCGCTTCACAGCTTGGAGTGCCTGACAGAGTGTCTAGAGACGAAAGAGCAAAGGGGGAAGGCCTCTGGCTGTACTGGTTGCCCAAGGGCAGAGAAGATCTGGTAGTCTATCTGGAAGGACTAGGGAGTAGTGATTGATTGGGGAGCTACATCACGGGTGAACCCTGGCCGGGTGAAGCTTGTTGACACGGGGCAGCCTCTCCGGAGACTACTAATTCCGCTGATAACATTGTATTCAAATACCCGGCTGAGTGCCATGGGCAGAAAACATTGACACATACCTGCCAGAGGCCTATCCTGGGTCTGAAGAGTCCACCCTGGTCTCCAGCGACTCATCATCTCAGCACACACTTTGCCGGCACACATGGAATCCGCCTCTCTCCAGGAATGCTTCTCCTGCTAGGAAACACAGGATGGCACTCAGCCAAAGGAGAACACAGGCAAAGTCAAATGAAGCCCGCATTTTCAAGATTTTGCTTCTGCTGGGCCACAGCCCCCGGTGGCACACTGCATGCGCGTCACTTCTCCAAAGACAAGGCCGAAATCCGGGCGTCCAGGGCCCCAGCAGTCCAGAGTCTGCGGATGGCGGCATACTCTGCAGATGGTGCCACCTATTTGCCAAGTACAGGACGGAGGCCTGTGCCCTAGACTGGCTCCGCTAGGGCTCCACGACCTCAGCTATTTTCCGAGACCTTTGACCCGTGCCCTCGTGAGTGTGTGATCTCTAGTTACACTTCTCCTCCGACCACTCTCAATCCGCCACCTGCGGATACCTGAGCGTGGAAATCTACATCTATCACTAGCTGCAGTGTCACAGGTCACTAGGTGTTTAGGCTCAGGCTGACCTTGGCTGTCTTCTGCCCGGGCAAGGAGCGAAATCCTTCAAAGGAAATGAGGACACGTGGTCACTGGCCGACATCCTTTCTTTCATCCACACGGCGGTCCAGATGAGGGTAAAGAGGCCACGTAGGCCAGGTGAAGGCTGAGTGCGGGGCCTAAGGCTTCTTCCCCAATCACCATGGAGACAGCCACCGGAAGGCTGGCCGGAACTTCTGACGGGGACGGGTCACAAACACTGAGCCAATAGGAGAAGTCCAGCCTAACCGGCCAGTTCTGCAGAGCCCTCCATGGTACCCATGGACACACAACAGGCCCTTGTGTCTTTGGCCACAAAATCGAGGGCACCAGGGAATAACTTCACAGTAGCCAATCCCTGATGCGGACACGTTCGACACACTGGGACAGCAGGCAGGTACCTCTTTACCACTTACGCTAGGATGTCAGTAGGCAAGGTGCCCTTCCTCAGCATCTATGGCCCCTCTCTGGATGTGTTCATTCAGAGGAATCTCTTCCTTCTACCCCTGAGACACATCACAAGTATGAGGGGCCTGACAGAGAGCCTGGAGATGAAACGGGGGAGGCTTCTGGCTGGACCGCTTCCCCGTGGGTAGACAATAGCAGGTAGTCTCTCTGGAAGGTCTTAGCTTCTGTTGATTGACATGGGCAATACAGTAGGGGCGGTCCCTGGCCAGGTGGAGCTTGTGGGCAGATGCAACCTCTCCGGCGACGAATAATCCCGCTGCTGCTTTGTTTGCTGAAAACCTCCCCCCGCCAACTCGGATGGGCAGAGAACATTCACCCACACCTGCCAGGGGCCTTTCCTGGGACTAAAGATCCCAACCTGGTCTCAACGTCGTCACCCTCTCAGCACACACCTTTCCTGCACACATAATCCTGCCTTTCTCCGTCAGTGCCTTATCCTACTAGGAAACAAAGCGTGCCGCTCAGATAGGCCGATGCCGGGGAAATCGAGGAGACACTGCCATTTTCCAAATTTTTGCTGTCTACATGTCCCCGCCCCCGGTGCAAGGCTGCGTATGTGGCCGGGCTCCGAAGGCAAGGCCGAAATCCTGGCAGCCTGGGCCCCGGCAGTCCAATGGTTTATGGACGTGGGGACACGGATGACCTGTTTGCCACATACAGGAGAAATCCTTGGGCCCTTCACTGGCTCGCCATTCAGCTCCACGACGTCCACTCCTGGCCCTGGCCTTTGGCCGGTGCCCCATTCAACGTGTGCTCAGGAGCCATGTTTCTCCACCCATCGCTATCATTCTGCCACCAGGGGATATGTGAGTGTGGGAGTCACCATTTGTCACTGGCAGCAGCGTCACAACTCACTAGACTTCCAGGGACCTGCAGACCTAGGCTGCCTTCTGCCTCAGGCAAGGTCCCGAATCCTTTATCCCAGATGCTGACACCTGGCCACTGGCGGACATTCATTTTGATCAACACAGAGGTCTGAGTGAGGGTCAGCAGGCCGGGTAGGTGAAGCGAAGGCCAGGTGGGCGGGACTAAGGCTTCTTTGCCATCACCATGGAGACAGTCTCCCCACCGGAAGAGTAGGCGCAGCTTATGATGGGCCTGGTGACAAGACTCAGCCAATGGCAGAGATCCAGCCCGCCAGGCAGATGACACAGGGCCCTCCATTGTGACCCAGGACACCTAGTGGCCACAGGATTTGAGCACACCCTGGGAAAGGCTAGGCAGGCACAAGGGAGCCCCTGGTGCGGACTGCTTCAGGGCATTGGCACAGCAGGCCAGGGTCCAATTTTCCCACTTTCCTCAGGATATCAGTACGCAAGACATCCCCACTCAGCATCTCCTGCCTCTCTCTCTGTCTCTCTCTCTCTCTGTATGTGTTCATTCTCTGAAATCTCTTCCTTCTCCCCCCCAGGCGCTTCACAGCTTGGAGTGCCTGACAGAGTGTCTAGAGACGAAAGAGCAAAGGGGGAAGGCCTCTGGCTGTACTGGTTGCCCAAGGGCAGAGAAGATCTGGTAGTCTATCTGGAAGGACTAGGGAGTAGTGATTGATTGGGGAGCTACATCACGGGTGAACCCTGGCCGGGTGAAGCTTGTTGACACGGGGCAGCCTCTCCGGAGACTACTAATTCCGCTGAGAACATTGTATTCAAATACCCGGCTGAGTGCCATGGGCAGAAAACATTGACACATACCTGCCAGAGGCCTATCCTGGGTCTGAAGAGTCCACCCTGGTCTCCAGCGACTCATCATCTCAGCACACACTTTGCCGGCACACATGGAATCCGCCTCTCTCCAGGAATGCTTCTCCTGCTAGGAAACACAGGATGGCACTCAGCCAAAGGAGAACACAGGCAAAGTCAAATGAAGCCCGCATTTTCAAGATTTTGCTTCTGCTGGGCCACAGCCCCCGGTGGCACACTGCATGCGCGTCACTTCTCCAAAGACAAGGCCGAAATCCGGGCGTCCAGGGCCCCAGCAGTCCAGAGTCTGCGGATGGCGGCATACTCTGCAGATGGTGCCACCTATTTGCCAAGTACAGGACGGAGGCCTGTGCCCTAGACTGGCTCCGCTAGGGCTCCACGACCTCAGCTATTTTCCGAGACCTTTGACCCGTGCCCTCGTGAGTGTGTGATCTCTAGTTACACTTCTCCTCCGACCACTCTCAATCCGCCACCTGCGGATACCTGACCGTGGAAATCTACATCTATCACTAGCTGCAGTGTCACAGGTCACTAGGTGTTTAGGCTCAGGCTGACCTTGGCTGTCTTCTGCCCGGGCAAGGAGCGAAATCCTTCAAAGGAAATGAGGACACGTGGTCACTGGCCGACATCCTTTCTTTCATCCACACGGCGGTCCAGATGAGGGTAAAGAGGCCACGTAGGCCAGGTGAGGCTGAGTGCGGGGCCTAAGGCTTCTTCCCCAATCACCATGGAGACAGCCACCGGAAGGCTGGCCGGAACTTCTGACGGGGACGGGTCACAAACACTGAGCCAATAGGAGAAGTCCAGCCTAACAGGCCAGTTCTGCAGAGCTCTCCATGGTACCCATGGACACACAACAGGCCCTTGTGTCTTTGGCCACAAAATCGAGGGCACCAGGGAATAACTTCACAGTAGCCAATCCCTGATGCGGACACGTTCGACACACTGGGACAGCAGGCAGGTACCTCTTTACCACTTACGCTAGGATGTCAGTAGGCAAGGTGCCCTTCCTCAGCATCTATGGCCCCTCTCTGGATGTGTTCATTCAGAGGAATCTCTTCCTTCTACCCCTGAGACACATCACAAGTATGAGGGGCCTGACAGAGAGCCTGGAGATGAAACGGGGGAGGCTTCTGGCTGGACCGCTTCCCCGTGGGTAGACAATAGCAGGTAGTCTCTCTGGAAGGTCTTAGCTTCTGTTGATTGACATGGGCAATACAGTAGGGGCGGTCCCTGGCCAGGTGGAGCTTGTGGGCAGATGCAACCTCTCCGGCGACGAATAATCCCGCTGCTGCTTTGTTTGCTGAAAACCTCCCCCCGCCAACTCGGATGGGCAGAGAACATTCACCCACACCTGCCAGGGGCCTTTCCTGGGACTAAAGATCCCAACCTGGTCTCAACGTCGTCACCCTCTCAGCACACACCTTTCCTGCACACATAATCCTGCCTTTCTCCGTCAGTGCCTTATCCTACTAGGAAACAAAGCGTGCCGCTCAGATAGGCCGATGCCGGGGAAATCGAGGAGACACTGCCATTTTCCAAATTTTTGCTGTCTACATGTCCCCGCCCCCGGTGCAAGGCTGCGTATGTGGCCGGGCTCCGAAGGCAAGGCCGAAATCCTGGCAGCCTGGGCCCCGGCAGTCCAATGGTTTATGGACGTGGGGACACGGATGACCTGTTTGCCACATACAGGAGAAATCCTTGGGCCCTTCACTGGCTCGCCATTCAGCTCCACGACGTCCACTCCTGGCCCTGGCCTTTGGCCGGTGCCCCATTCAACGAGTGCTCAGGAGCCATGTTTCTCCACCCATCGCTATCATTCTGCCACCAGGGGATATGTGAGTGTGGGAGTCACCATTTGTCACTGGCAGCAGCGTCACAACTCACTAGACTTCCAGGGACCCGCAGACCTAGGCTGCCTTCTGCCTCAGGCAAGGTCCCGAATCCTTTATCCCAGATGCTGACACCTGGCCACTGGCCGACATTCATTTTGATCAACACAGAGGTCTGAGTGAGGGTCAGCAGGCCGGGTAGGTGAAGCGAAGGCCAGGTGGGCGGGACTAAGGCTTCTTTGCCATCACCATGGAGACAGTCTCCCCACCGGAAGAGTAGGCGCAGCTTATGATGGGCCTGGTGACAAGACTCAGCCAATGGCAGAGATCCAGCCCGCCAGGCAGATGACACAGGGCCCTCCATTGTGACCCAGGACACCTAGTGGCCACAGGATTTGAGCACACCCTGGGAAAGGCTAGGCAGGCACAAGGGAGCCCCTGGTGCGGACTGCTTCAGGGCATTGGCACAGCAGGCCAGGGTCCAATTTTCCCACTTTCCTCAGGATATCAGTACGCAAGACATCCCCACTCAGCATCTCCTGCCTCTCTCTCTGTCTCTCTCTCTCTCTGTATGTGTTCATTCTCTGAAATCTCTTCCTTCTCCCCCCCAGGCGCTTCACAGCTTGGAGTGCCTGACAGAGTGTCTAGAGACGAAAGAGCAAAGGGGGAAGGCCTCTGGCTGTACTGGTTGCCCAAGGGCAGAGAAGATCTGGTAGTCTATCTGGAAGGACTAGGGAGTAGTGATTGATTGGGGAGCTACATCACGGGTGAACCCTGGCCGGGTGAAGCTTGTTGACACGGGGCAGCCTCTCCGGAGACTACTAATTCCGCTGATAACATTGTATTCAAATACCCGGCTGAGTGCCATGGGCAGAAAACATTGACACATACCTGCCAGAGGCCTATCCTGGGTCTGAAGAGTCCACCCTGGTCTCCAGCGACTCATCATCTCAGCACACACTTTGCCGGCACACATGGAATCCGCCTCTCTCCAGGAAGGCTTCTCCTGCTAGGAAACACAGGATGGCACTCAGCCAAAGGAGAACACAGGCAAAGTCAAATGAAGCCCGCATTTTCAAGATTTTGCTTCTGCTGGGCCACAGCCCCCGGTGGCACACTGCATGCGCGTCACTTCTCCAAAGACAAGGCCGAAATCCGGGCGTCCAGGGCCCCAGCAGTCCAGAGTCTGCGGATGGCGGCATACTCTGCAGATGGTGCCACCTATTTGCCAAGTACAGGACGGAGGCCTGTGCCCTAGACTGGCTCCGCTAGGGCTCCACGACCTCAGCTATTTTCCGAGACCTTTGACCCGTGCCCTCGTGAGTGTGTGATCTCTAGTTACACTTCTCCTCCGACCACTCTCAATCCGCCACCTGCGGATACCTGAGCGTGGAAATCTACATCTATCACTAGCTGCAGTGTCACAGGTCACTAGGTGTTTAGGCTCAGGCTGACCTTGGCTGTCTTCTGCCCGGGCAAGGAGCGAAATCCTTCAAAGGAAATGAGGACACGTGGTCACTGGCCGACATCCTTTCTTTCATCCACACGGCGGTCCAGATGAGGGTAAAGAGGCCACGTAGGCCAGGTGAAGGCTGAGTGCGGGGCCTAAGGCTTCTTCCCCAATCACCATGGAGACAGCCACCGGAAGGCTGGCCGGAACTTCTGACGGGGACGGGTCACAAACACTGAGCCAATAGGAGAAGTCCAGCCTAACCGGCCAGTTCTGCAGAGCCCTCCATGGTACCCATGGACACACAACAGGCCCTTGTGTCTTTGGCCACAAAATCGAGGGCACCAGGGAATAACTTCACAGTAGCCAATCCCTGATGCGGACACGTTCGACACACTGGGACAGCAGGCAGGTACCTCTTTACCACTTACGCTAGGATGTCAGTAGGCAAGGTGCCCTTCCTCAGCATCTATGGCCCCTCTCTGGATGTGTTCATTCAGAGGAATCTCTTCCTTCTACCCCTGAGACACATCACAAGTATGAGGGGCCTGACAGAGAGCCTGGAGATGAAACGGGGGAGGCTTCTGGCTGGACCGCTTCCCCGTGGGTAGACAATAGCAGGTAGTCTCTCTGGAAGGTCTTAGCTTCTGTTGATTGACATGGGCAATACAGTAGGGGCGGTCCCTGGCCAGGTGGAGCTTGTGGGCAGATGCAACCTCTCCGGCGACGAATAATCCCGCTGCTGCTTTGTTTGCTGAAAACCTCCCCCCGCCAACTCGGATGGGCAGAGAACATTCACCCACACCTGCCAGGGGCCTTTCCTGGGACTAAAGATCCCAACCTGGTCTCAACGTCGTCACCCTCTCAGCACACACCTTTCCTGCACACATAATCCTGCCTTTCTCCGTCAGTGCCTTATCTTACTAGGAAACAAAGCGTGCCGCTCAGATAGGCCGATGCCGGGGAAATCGAGGAGACACTGCCATTTTCCAAATTTTTGCTGTCTACATGTCCCCGCCTCCGGTGCAAGGCCGCGTATGTGGCCGGGCTCCGAAGGCAAGGCCGAAATCCTGGCAGCCTGGGCCCCGGCAGTCCAATGGTTTATGGACGTGGGGACACGGATGACCTGTTTGCCACATACAGGAGAAATCCTTGGGCCCTTCACTGGCTCGCCATTCAGCTCCACGACGTCCACTCCTGGCCCTGGCCTTTGGCCGGTGCCCCATTCAACGTGTGCTCAGGAGCCATGTTTCTCCACCCATCGCTATCATTCTGCCACCAGGGGATATGTGAGTGTGGGAGTCACCATTTGTCACTGGCAGCAGCGTCACAACTCACTAGACTTCCAGGGACCCGCAGACCTAGGCTGCCTTCTGCCTCAGGCAAGGTCCCGAATCCTTTATCCCAGATGCTGACACCTGGCCACTGGCCGACATTCATTTTGATCAACACAGAGGTCTGAGTGAGGGTCAGCAGGCCGGGTAGGTGAAGCGAAGGCCAGGTGGGCGGGACTAAGGCTTCTTTGCCATCACCATGGAGACAGTCTCCCCACCGGAAGAGTAGGCGCAGCTTATGATGGGCCTGGTGACAAGACTCAGCCAATGGCAGAGATCCAGCCCGCCAGGCAGATGACACAGGGCCCTCCATTGTGACCCAGGACACCTAGTGGCCACAGGATTTGAGCACACCCTGGGAAAGGCTAGGCAGGCACAAGGGAGCCCCTGGTGCGGACTGCTTCAGGGCATTGGCACAGCAGGCCAGGGTCCAATTTTCCCACTTTCCTCAGGATATCAGTACGCAAGACATCCCCACTCAGCATCTCCTGCCTCTCTCTCTGTCTCTCTCTCTCTCTGTATGTGTTCATTCTCTGAAATCTCTTCCTTCTCCCCCCCAGGCGCTTCACAGCTTGGAGTGCCTGACAGAGTGTCTAGAGACGAAAGAGCAAAGGGGGAAGGCCTCTGGCTGTACTGGTTGCCCAAGGGCAGAGAAGATCTGGTAGTCTATCTGGAAGCACTAGGGAGTAGTGATTGATTGGGGAGCTACATCACGGGTGAACCCTGGCCGGGTGAAGCTTGTTGACACGGGGCAGCCTCTCCGGAGACTACTAGTTCCGCTGATAACATTGTATTCAAATACCCGGCTGAGTGCCATGGGCAGAAAACATTGACACATACCTGCCAGAGGCCTATCCTGGGTCTGAAGAGTCCACCCTGGTCTCCAGCGACTCATCATCTCAGCACACACTTTGCCGGCACACATGGAATCCGCCTCTCTCCAGGAATGCTTCTCCTGCTAGGAAACACAGGATGGCACTCAGCCAAAGGAGAACACAGGCAAAGTCAAATGAAGCCCGCATTTTCAAGATTTTGCTTCTGCTGGGCCACAGCCCCCGGTGGCACACTGCATGCGCGTCACTTCTCCAAAGACAAGGCCGAAATCCGGGCGTCCAGGGCCCCAGCAGTCCAGAGTCTGCGGATGGCGGCATACTCTGCAGATGGTGCCACCTATTTGCCAAGTACAGGACGGAGGCCTGTGCCCTAGACTGGCTCCGCTAGGGCTCCACGACCTCAGCTATTTTCCGAGACCTTTGACCCGTGCCCTCGTGAGTGTGTGATCTCTAGTTACACTTCTCCTCCGACCACTCTCAATCCGCCACCTGCGGATACCTGACCGTGGAAATCTACATCTATCACTAGCTGCAGTGTCACAGGTCACTAGGTGTTTAGGCTCAGGCTGACCTTGGCTGTCTTCTGCCCGGGCAAGGAGCGAAATCCTTCAAAGGAAATGAGGACACGTGGTCACTGGCCGACATCCTTTCTTTCATCCACACGGCGGTCCAGATGAGGGTAAAGAGGCCACGTAGGCCAGGTGAAGGCTGAGTGCGGGGCCTAAGGCTTCTTCCCCAATCACCATGGAGACAGCCACCGGAAGGCTGGCCGGAACTTCTGACGGGGACGGGTCACAAACACTGAGCCAATAGGAGAAGTCCAGCCTAACCGGCCAGTTCTGCAGAGCCCTCCATGGTACCCATGGACACACAACAGGCCCTTGTGTCTTTGGCCACAAAATCGAGGGCACCAGGGAATAACTTCACAGTAGCCAATCCCTGATGCGGACACGTTCGACACACTGGGACAGCAGGCAGGTACCTCTTTACCACTTACGCTAGGATGTCAGTAGGCAAGGTGCCCTTCCTCAGCATCTATGGCCCCTCTCTGGATGTGTTCATTCAGAGGAATCTCTTCCTTCTACCCCTGAGACACATCACAAGTATGAGGGGCCTGACAGAGAGCCTGGAGATGAAACGGGGGAGGCTTCTGGCTGGACCGCTTCCCCGTGGGTAGACAATAGCAGGTAGTCTCTCTGGAAGGTCTTAGCTTCTGTTGATTGACATGGGCAATACAGTAGGGGCGGTCCCTGGCCAGGTGGAGCTTGTGGGCAGATGCAACCTCTCCGGCGACGAATAATCCCGCTGCTGCTTTGTTTGCTGAAAACCTCCCCCCGCCAACTCGGATGGGCAGAGAACATTCACCCACACCTGCCAGGGGCCTTTCCTGGGACTAAAGATCCCAACCTGGTCTCAACGTCGTCACCCTCTCAGCACACACCTTTCCTGCACACATAATCCTGCCTTTCTCCGTCAGTGCCTTATCCTACTAGGAAACAAAGCGTGCCGCTCAGATAGGCCGATGCCGGGGAAATCGAGGAGACACTGCCATTTTCCAAATTTTTGCTGTCTACATGTCCCCGCCCCCGGTGCAAGGCTGCGTATGTGGCCGGGCTCCGAAGGCAAGGCCGAAATCCTGGCAGCCTGGGCCCCGGCAGTCCAATGGTTTATGGACGTGGGGACACGGATGACCTGTTTGCCACATACAGGAGAAATCCTTGGGCCCTTCACTGGCTCGCCATTCAGCTCCACGACGTCCACTCCTGGCCCTGGCCTTTGGCCGGTGCCCCATTCAACGTGTGCTCAGGAGCCATGTTTCTCCACCCATCGCTATCATTCTGCCACCAGGGGATATGTGAGTGTGGGAGTCACCATTTGTCACTGGCAGCAGCGTCACAACTCACTAGACTTCCAGGGACCCGCAGACCTAGGCTGCCTTCTGCCTCAGGCAAGGTCCCGAATCCTTTATCCCAGATGCTGACACCTGGCCACTGGCGGACATTCATTTTGATCAACACAGAGGTCTGAGTGAGGGTCAGCAGGCCGGGTAGGTGAAGCGAAGGCCAGGTGGGCGGGACTAAGGCTTCTTTGCCATCACCATGGAGACAGTCTCCCCACCGGAAGAGTAGGCGCAGCTTATGATGGGCCTGGTGACAAGACTCAGCCAATGGCAGAGATCCAGCCCGCCAGGCAGATGACACAGGGCCCTCCATTGTGACCCAGGACACCTAGTGGCCACAGGATTTGAGCACACCCTGGGAAAGGCTAGGCAGGCACAAGGGAGCCCCTGGTGCGGACTGCTTCAGGGCATTGGCACAGCAGGCCAGGGTCCAATTTTCCCACTTTCCTCAGGATATCAGTACGCAAGACATCCCCACTCAGCATCTCCTGCCTCTCTCTCTGT
The DNA here is from genome assembly GCF_030014295.1 of Loxodonta africana. Lineage (NCBI taxonomy): Eukaryota > Metazoa > Chordata > Mammalia > Proboscidea > Elephantidae > Loxodonta > Loxodonta africana. Next base: position 132,420 of record NW_026974895.1, on the reverse strand, counting down.
CTCTCTCTCTCTCTGTATGTGTTCATTCTCTGAAATCTCTTCCTTCTCCCCCCCAGGCGCTTCACAGCTTGGAGTGCCTGACAGAGTGTCTAGAGACGAAAGAGCAAAGGGGGAAGGCCTCTGGCTGTACTGGTTGCCCAAGGGCAGAGAAGATCTGGTAGTCTATCTGGAAGGACTAGGGAGTAGTGATTGATTGGGGAGCTACATCACGGGTGAACCCTGGCCGGGTGAAGCTTGTTGACACGGGGCAGCCTCTCCGGAGACTACTAATTCCGCTGATAACATTGTATTCAAATACCCGGCTGAGTGCCATGGGCAGAAAACATTGACACATACCTGCCAGAGGCCTATCCTGGGTCTGAAGAGTCCACCCTGGTCTCCAGCGACTCATCATCTCAGCACACACTTTGCCGGCACACATGGAATCCGCCTCTCTCCAGGAATGCTTCTCCTGCTAGGAAACACAGGATGGCACTCAGCCAAAGGAGAACACAGGCAAAGTCAAATGAAGCCCGCATTTTCAAGATTTTGCTTCTGCTGGGCCACAGCCCCCGGTGGCACACTGCATGCGCGTCACTTCTCCAAAGACAAGGCCGAAATCCGGGCGTCCAGGGCCCCAGCAGTCCAGAGTCTGCGGATGGCGGCATACTCTGCAGATGGTGCCACCTATTTGCCAAGTACAGGACGGAGGCCTGTGCCCTAGACTGGCTCCGCTAGGGCTCCACGACCTCAGCTATTTTCCGAGACCTTTGACCCGTGCCCTCGTGAGTGTGTGATCTCTAGTTACACTTCTCCTCCGACCACTCTCAATCCGCCACCTGCGGATACCTGAGCGTGGAAATCTACATCTATCACTAGCTGCAGTGTCACAGGTCACTAGGTGTTTAGGCTCAGGCTGACCTTGGCTGTCTTCTGCCCGGGCAAGGAGCGAAATCCTTCAAAGGAAATGAGGACACGTGGTCACTGGCCGACATCCTTTCTTTCATCCACACGGCGGTCCAGATGAGGGTAAAGAGGCCACGTAGGCCAGGTGAAGGCTGAGTGCGGGGCCTAAGGCTTCTTCCCCAATCACCATGGAGACAGCCACCGGAAGGCTGGCCGGAACTTCTGACGGGGACGGGTCACAAACACTGAGCCAATAGGAGAAGTCCAGCCTAACCGGCCAGTTCTGCAGAGCCCTCCATGGTACCCATGGACACACAACAGGCCCTTGTGTCTTTGGCCACAAAATCGAGGGCACCAGGGAATAACTTCACAGTAGCCAATCCCTGATGCGGACACGTTCGACACACTGGGACAGCAGGCAGGTACCTCTTTACCACTTACGCTAGGATGTCAGTAGGCAAGGTGCCCTTCCTCAGCATCTATGGCCCCTCTCTGGATGTGTTCATTCAGAGGAATCTCTTCCTTCTACCCCTGAGACACATCACAAGTATGAGGGGCCTGACAGAGAGCCTGGAGATGAAACGGGGGAGGCTTCTGGCTGGACCGCTTCCCCGTGGGTAGACAATAGCAGGTAGTCTCTCTGGAAGGTCTTAGCTTCTGTTGATTGACATGGGCAATACAGTAGGGGCGGTCCCTGGCCAGGTGGAGCTTGTGGGCAGATGCAACCTCTCCGGCGACGAATAATCCCGCTGCTGCTTTGTTTGCTGAAAACCTCCCCCCGCCAACTCGGATGGGCAGAGAACATTCACCCACACCTGCCAGGGGCCTTTCCTGGGACTAAAGATCCCAACCTGGTCTCAACGTCGTCACCCTCTCAGCACACACCTTTCCTGCACACATAATCCTGCCTTTCTCCGTCAGTGCCTTATCCTACTAGGAAACAAAGCGTGCCGCTCAGATAGGCCGATGCCGGGGAAATCGAGGAGACACTGCCATTTTCCAAATTTTTGCTGTCTACATGTCCCCGCCCCCGGTGCAAGGCTGCGTATGTGGCCGGGCTCCGAAGGCAAGGCCGAAATCCTGGCAGCCTGGGCCCCGGCAGTCCAATGGTTTATGGACGTGGGGACACGGATGACCTGTTTGCCACATACAGGAGAAATCCTTGGGCCCTTCACTGGCTCGCCATTCAGCTCCACGACGTCCACTCCTGGCCCTGGCCTTTGGCCGGTGCCCCATTCAACGTGTGCTCAGGAGCCATGTTTCTCCACCCATCGCTATCATTCTGCCACCAGGGGATATGTGAGTGTGGGAGTCACCATTTGTCACTGGCAGCAGCGTCACAACTCACTAGACTTCCAGGGACCCGCAGACCTAGGCTGCCTTCTGCCTCAGGCAAGGTCCCGAATCCTTTATCCCAGATGCTGACACCTGGCCACTGGCGGACATTCATTTTGATCAACACAGAGGTCTGAGTGAGGGTCAGCAGGCCGGGTAGGTGAAGCGAAGGCCAGGTGGGCGGGACTAAGGCTTCTTTGCCATCACCATGGAGACAGTCTCCCCACCGGAAGAGTAGGCGCAGCTTATGATGGGCCTGGTGACAAGACTCAGCCAATGGCAGAGATCCAGCCCGCCAGGCAGATGACACAGGGCCCTCCATTGTGACCCAGGACACCTAGTGGCCACAGGATTTGAGCACACCCTGGGAAAGGCTAGGCAGGCACAAGGGAGCCCCTGGTGCGGACTGCTTCAGGGCATTGGCACAGCAGGCCAGGGTCCAATTTTCCCACTTTCCTCAGGATATCAGTACGCAAGACATCCCCACTCAGCATCTCCTGCCTCTCTCTCTGTCTCTCTCTCTCTCTGTATGTGTTCATTCTCTGAAATCTCTTCCTTCTCCCCCCCAGGCGCTTCACAGCTTGGAGTGCCTGACAGAGTGTCTAGAGACGAAAGAGCAAAGGGGGAAGGCCTCTGGCTGTACTGGTTGCCCAAGGGCAGAGAAGATCTGGTAGTCTATCTGGAAGGACTAGGGAGTAGTGATTGATTGGGGAGCTACATCACGGGTGAACCCTGGCCGGGTGAAGCTTGTTGACACGGGGCAGCCTCTCCGGAGACTACCAATTCCGCTGATAACATTGTATTCAAATACCCGGCTGAGTGCCATGGGCAGAAAACATTGACACATACCTGCCAGAGGCCTATCCTGGGTCTGAAGAGTCCACCCTGGTCTCCAGCGACTCATCATCTCAGCACACACTTTGCCGGCACACATGGAATCCGCCTCTCTCCAGGAAGGCTTCTCCTGCTAGGAAACACAGGATGGCACTCAGCCAAAGGAGAACACAGGCAAAGTCAAATGAAGCCCGCATTTTCAAGATTTTGCTTCTGCTGGGCCACAGCCCCCGGTGGCACACTGCATGCGCGTCACTTCTCCAAAGACAAGGCCGAAATCCGGGCGTCCAGGGCCCCAGCAGTCCAGAGTCTGCGGATGGCGGCATACTCTGCAGATGGTGCCACCTATTTGCCAAGTACAGGACGGAGGCCTGTGCCCTAGACTGGCTCCGCTAGGGCTCCACGACCTCAGCTATTTTCCGAGACCTTTGACCCGTGCCCTCGTGAGTGTGTGATCTCTAGTTACACTTCTCCTCCGACCACTCTCAATCCGCCACCTGCGGATACCTGAGCGTGGAAATCTACATCTATCACTAGCTGCAGTGTCACAGGTCACTAGGTGTTTAGGCTCAGGCTGACCTTGGCTGTCTTCTGCCCGGGCAAGGAGCGAAATCCTTCAAAGGAAATGAGGACACGTGGTCACTGGCCGACATCCTTTCTTTCATCCACACGGCGGTCCAGATGAGGGTAAAGAGGCCACGTAGGCCAGGTGAGGCTGAGTGCGGGGCCTAAGGCTTCTTCCCCAATCACCATGGAGACAGCCACCGGAAGGCTGGCCGGAACTTCTGACGGGGACGGGTCACAAACACTGAGCCAATAGGAGAAGTCCAGCCTAACAGGCCAGTTCTGCAGAGCTCTCCATGGTACCCATGGACACACAACAGGCCCTTGTGTCTTTGGCCACAAAATCGAGGGCACCAGGGAATAACTTCACAGTAGCCAATCCCTGATGCGGACACGTTCGACACACTGGGACAGCAGGCAGGTACCTCTTTACCACTTACGCTAGGATGTCAGTAGGCAAGGTGCCCTTCCTCAGCATCTATGGCCCCTCTCTGGATGTGTTCATTCAGAGGAATCTCTTCCTTCTACCCCTGAGACACATCACAAGTATGAGGGGCCTGACAGAGAGCCTGGAGATGAAACGGGGGAGGCTTCTGGCTGGACCGCTTCCCCGTGGGTAGACAATAGCAGGTAGTCTCTCTGGAAGGTCTTAGCTTCTGTTGATTGACATGGGCAATACAGGAGGGGCGGTCCCTGGCCAGGTGGAGCTTGTGGGCAGATGCAACCTCTCCGGCGACGAATAATCCCGCTGCTGCTTTGTTTGCTGAAAACCTCCCCCCGCCAACTCGGATGGGCAGAGAACATTCACCCACACCTGCCAGGGGCCTTTCCTGGGACTAAAGATCCCAACCTGGTCTCAACGTCGTCACCCTCTCAGCACACACCTTTCCTGCACACATAATCCTGCCTTTCTCCGTCAGTGCCTTATCCTACTAGGAAACAAAGCGTGCCGCTCAGATAGGCCGATGCCGGGGAAATCGAGGAGACACTGCCATTTTCCAAATTTTTGCTGTCTACATGTCCCCGCCCCCGGTGCAAGGCTGCGTATGTGGCCGGGCTCCGAAGGCAAGGCCGAAATCCTGGCAGCCTGGGCCCCGGCAGTCCAATGGTTTATGGACGTGGGGACACGGATGACCTGTTTGCCACATACAGGAGAAATCCTTGGGCCCTTCACTGGCTCGCCATTCAGCTCCACGACGTCCACTCCTGGCCCTGGCCTTTGGCCGGTGCCCCATTCAACGTGTGCTCAGGAGCCATGTTTCTCCACCCATCGCTATCATTCTGCCACCAGGGGATATGTGAGTGTGGGAGTCACCATTTGTCACTGGCAGCAGCGTCACAACTCACTAGACTTCCAGGGACCCGCAGACCTAGGCTGCCTTCTGCCTCAGGCAAGGTCCCGAATCCTTTATCCCAGATGCTGACACCTGGCCACTGGCCGACATTCATTTTGATCAACACAGAGGTCTGAGTGAGGGTCAGCAGGCCGGGTAGGTGAAGCGTAGGCCAGGTGGGCGGGACTAAGGCTTCTTTGCCATCACCATGGAGACAGTCTCCCCACCGGAAGAGTAGGCGCAGCTTATGATGGGCCTGGTGACAAGACTCAGCCAATGGCAGAGATCCAGCCCGCCAGGCAGATGACACAGGGCCCTCCATTGTGACCCAGGACACCTAGTGGCCACAGGATTTGAGCACACCCTGGGAAAGGCTAGGCAGGCACAAGGGAGCCCCTGGTGCGGACTGCTTCAGGGCATTGGCACAGCAGGCCAGGGTCCAATTTTCCCACTTTCCTCAGGATATCAGTACGCAAGACATCCCCACTCAGCATCTCCTGCCTCTCTCTCTGTCTCTCTCTCTCTCTGTATGTGTTCATTCTCTGAAATCTCTTCCTTCTCCCCCCCAGGCGCTTCACAGCTTGGAGTGCCTGACAGAGTGTCTAGAGACGAAAGAGCAAAGGGGGAAGGCCTCTGGCTGTACTGGTTGCCCAAGGGCAGAGAAGATCTGGTAGTCTATCTGGAAGGACTAGGGAGTAGTGATTGATTGGGGAGCTACATCACGGGTGAACCCTGGCCGGGTGAAGCTTGTTGACACGGGGCAGCCTCTCCGGAGACTACCAATTCCGCTGATAACATTGTATTCAAATACCCGGCTGAGTGCCATGGGCAGAAAACATTGACACATACCTGCCAGAGGCCTATCCTGGGTCTGAAGAGTCCACCCTGGTCTCCAGCGACTCATCATCTCAGCACACACTTTGCCGGCACACATGGAATCCGCCTCTCTCCAGGAAGGCTTCTCCTGCTAGGAAACACAGGATGGCACTCAGCCAAAGGAGAACACAGGCAAAGTCAAATGAAGCCCGCATTTTCAAGATTTTGCTTCTGCTGGGCCACAGCCCCCGGTGGCACACTGCATGCGCGTCACTTCTCCAAAGACAAGGCCGAAATCCGGGCGTCCAGGGCCCCAGCAGTCCAGAGTCTGCGGATGGCGGCATACTCTGCAGATGGTGCCACCTATTTGCCAAGTACAGGACGGAGGCCTGTGCCCTAGACTGGCTCCGCTAGGGCTCCACGACCTCAGCTATTTTCCGAGACCTTTGACCCGTGCCCTCGTGAGTGTGTGATCTCTAGTTACACTTCTCCTCCGACCACTCTCAATCCGCCACCTGCGGATACCTGACCGTGGAAATCTACATCTATCACTAGCTGCAGTGTCACAGGTCACTAGGTGTTTAGGCTCAGGCTGACCTTGGCTGTCTTCTGCCCGGGCAAGGAGCGAAATCCTTCAAAGGAAATGAGGACACGTGGTCACTGGCCGACATCCTTTCTTTCATCCACACGGCGGTCCAGATGAGGGTAAAGAGGCCACGTAGGCCAGGTGAGGCTGAGTGCGGGGCCTAAGGCTTCTTCCCCAATCACCATGGAGACAGCCACCGGAAGGCTGGCCGGAACTTCTGACGGGGACGGGTCACAAACACTGAGCCAATAGGAGAAGTCCAGCCTAACAGGCCAGTTCTGCAGAGCTCTCCATGGTACCCATGGACACACAACAGGCCCTTGTGTCTTTGGCCACAAAATCGAGGGCACCAGGGAATAACTTCACAGTAGCCAATCCCTGATGCGGACACGTTCGACACACTGGGACAGCAGGCAGGTACCTCTTTACCACTTACGCTAGGATGTCAGTAGGCAAGGTGCCCTTCCTCAGCATCTATGGCCCCTCTCTGGATGTGTTCATTCAGAGGAATCTCTTCCTTCTACCCCTGAGACACATCACAAGTATGAGGGGCCTGACAGAGAGCCTGGAGATGAAACGGGGGAGGCTTCTGGCTGGACCGCTTCCCCGTGGGTAGACAATAGCAGGTAGTCTCTCTGGAAGGTCTTAGCTTCTGTTGATTGACATGGGCAATACAGGAGGGGCGGTCCCTGGCCAGGTGGAGCTTGTGGGCAGATGCAACCTCTCCGGCGACGAATAATCCCGCTGCTGCTTTGTTTGCTGAAAACCTCCCCCCGCCAACTCGGATGGGCAGAGAACATTCACCCACACCTGCCAGGGGCCTTTCCTGGGACTAAAGATCCCAACCTGGTCTCAACGTCGTCACCCTCTCAGCACACACCTTTCCTGCACACATAATCCTGCCTTTCTCCGTCAGTGCCTTATCCTACTAGGAAACAAAGCGTGCCGCTCAGATAGGCCGATGCCGGGGAAATCGAGGAGACACTGCCATTTTCCAAATTTTTGCTGTCTACATGTCCCCGCCCCCGGTGCAAGGCTGCGTATGTGGCCGGGCTCCGAAGGCAAGGCCGAAATCCTGGCAGCCTGGGCCCCGGCAGTCCAATGGTTTATGGACGTGGGGACACGGATGACCTGTTTGCCACATACAGGAGAAATCCTTGGGCCCTTCACTGGCTCGCCATTCAGCTCCACGACGTCCACTCCTGGCCCTGGCCTTTGGCCGGTGCCCCATTCAACGTGTGCTCAGGAGCCATGTTTCTCCACCCATCGCTATCATTCTGCCACCAGGGGATATGTGAGTGTGGGAGTCACCATTTGTCACTGGCAGCAGCGTCACAACTCACTAGACTTCCAGGGACCCGCAGACCTAGGCTGCCTTCTGCCTCAGGCAAGGTCCCGAATCCTTTATCCCAGATGCTGACACCTGGCCACTGGCCGACATTCATTTTGATCAACACAGAGGTCTGAGTGAGGGTCAGCAGGCCGGGTAGGTGAAGCGAAGGCCAGGTGGGCGGGACTAAGGCTTCTTTGCCATCACCATGGAGACAGTCTCCCCACCGGAAGAGTAGGCGCAGCTTATGATGGGCCTGGTGACAAGACTCAGCCAATGGCAGAGATCCAGCCCGCCAGGCAGATGACACAGGGCCCTCCATTGTGACCCAGGACACCTAGTGGCCACAGGATTTGAGCACACCCTGGGAAAGGCTAGGCAGGCACAAGGGAGCCCCTGGTGCGGACTGCTTCAGGGCATTGGCACAGCAGGCCAGGGTCCAATTTTCCCACTTTCCTCAGGATATCAGTACGCAAGACATCCCCACTCAGCATCTCCTGCCTCTCTCTCTGTCTCTCTCTCTCTCTGTATGTGTTCATTCTCTGAAATCTCTTCCTTCTCCCCCCCAGGCGCTTCACAGCTTGGAGTGCCTGACAGAGTGTCTAGAGACGAAAGAGCAAAGGGGGAAGGCCTCTGGCTGTACTGGTTGCCCAAGGGCAGAGAAGATCTGGTAGTCTATCTGGAAGCACTAGGGAGTAGTGATTGATTGGGGAGCTACATCACGGGTGAACCCTGGCCGGGTGAAGCTTGTTGACACGGGGCAGCCTCTCCGGAGACTACCAATTCCGCTGATAACATTGTATTCAAATACCCGGCTGAGTGCCATGGGCAGAAAACATTGACACATACCTGCCAGAGGCCTATCCTGGGTCTGAAGAGTCCACCCTGGTCTCCAGCGACTCATCATCTCAGCACACACTTTGCCGGCACACATGGAATCCGCCTCTCTCCAGGAAGGCTTCTCCTGCTAGGAAACACAGGATGGCACTCAGCCAAAGGAGAACACAGGCAAAGTCAAATGAAGCCCGCATTTTCAAGATTTTGCTTCTGCTGGGCCACAGCCCCCGGTGGCACACTGCATGCGCGTCACTTCTCCAAAGACAAGGCCGAAATCCGGGCGTCCAGGGCCCCAGCAGTCCAGAGTCTGCGGATGGCGGCATACTCTGCAGATGGTGCCACCTATTTGCCAAGTACAGGACGGAGGCCTGTGCCCTAGACTGGCTCCGCTAGGGCTCCACGACCTCAGCTATTTTCCGAGACCTTTGACCCGTGCCCTCGTGAGTGTGTGATCTCTAGTTACACTTCTCCTCCGACCACTCTCAATCCGCCACCTGCGGATACCTGACCGTGGAAATCTACATCTATCACTAGCTGCAGTGTCACAGGTCACTAGGTGTTTAGGCTCAGGCTGACCTTGGCTGTCTTCTGCCCGGGCAAGGAGCGAAATCCTTCAAAGGAAATGAGGACACGTGGTCACTGGCCGACATCCTTTCTTTCATCCACACGGCGGTCCAGATGAGGGTAAAGAGGCCACGTAGGCCAGGTGAGGCTGAGTGCGGGGCCTAAGGCTTCTTCCCCAATCACCATGGAGACAGCCACCGGAAGGCTGGCCGGAACTTCTGACGGGGACGGGTCACAAACACTGAGCCAATAGGAGAAGTCCAGCCTAACAGGCCAGTTCTGCAGAGCTCTCCATGGTACCCATGGACACACAACAGGCCCTTGTGTCTTTGGCCACAAAATCGAGGGCACCAGGGAATAACTTCACAGTAGCCAATCCCTGATGCGGACACGTTCGACACACTGGGACAGCAGGCAGGTACCTCTTTACCACTTACGCTAGGATGTCAGTAGGCAAGGTGCCCTTCCTCAGCATCTATGGCCCCTCTCTGGATGTGTTCATTCAGAGGAATCTCTTCCTTCTACCCCTGAGACACATCACAAGTATGAGGGGCCTGACAGAGAGCCTGGAGATGAAACGGGGGAGGCTTCTGGCTGGACCGCTTCCCCGTGGGTAGACAATAGCAGGTAGTCTCTCTGGAAGGTCTTAGCTTCTGTTGATTGACATGGGCAATACAGGAGGGGCGGTCCCTGGCCAGGTGGAGCTTGTGGGCAGATGCAACCTCTCCGGCGACGAATAATCCCGCTGCTGCTTTGTTTGCTGAAAACCTCCCCCCGCCAACTCGGATGGGCAGAGAACATTCACCCACACCTGCCAGGGGCCTTTCCTGGGACTAAAGATCCCAACCTGGTCTCAACGTCGTCACCCTCTCAGCACACACCTTTCCTGCACACATAATCCTGCCTTTCTCCGTCAGTGCCTTATCCTACTAGGAAACAAAGCGTGCCGCTCAGATAGGCCGATGCCGGGGAAATCGAGGAGACACTGCCATTTTCCAAATTTTTGCTGTCTACATGTCCCCGCCCCCGGTGCAAGGCTGCGTATGTGGCCGGGCTCCGAAGGCAAGGCCGAAATCCTGGCAGCCTGGGCCCCGGCAGTCCAATGGTTTATGGACGTGGGGACACGGATGACCTGTTTGCCACATACAGGAGAAATCCTTGGGCCCTTCACTGGCTCGCCATTCAGCTCCACGACGTCCACTCCTGGCCCTGGCCTTTGGCCGGTGCCCCATTCAACGTGTGCTCAGGAGCCATGTTTCTCCACCCATCGCTATCATTCTGCCACCAGGGGATATGTGAGTGTGGGAGTCACCATTTGTCACTGGCAGCAGCGTCACAACTCACTAGACTTCCAGGGACCCGCAGACCTAGGCTGCCTTCTGCCTCAGGCAAGGTCCCGAATCCTTTATCCCAGATGCTGACACCTGGCCACTGGCCGACATTCATTTTGATCAACACAGAGGTCTGAGTGAGGGTCAGCAGGCCGGGTAGGTGAAGCGAAGGCCAGGTGGGCGGGACTAAGGCTTCTTTGCCATCACCATGGAGACAGTCTCCCCACCGGAAGAGTAGGCGCAGCTTATGATGGGCCTGGTGACAAGACTCAGCCAATGGCAGAGATCCAGCCCGCCAGGCAGATGACACAGGGCCCTCCATTGTGACCCAGGACACCTAGTGGCCACAGGATTTGAGCACACCCTGGGAAAGGCTAGGCAGGCACAAGGGAGCCCCTGGTGCGGACTGCTTCAGGGCATTGGCACAGCAGGCCAGGGTCCAATTTTCCCACTTTCCTCAGGATATCAGTACGCAAGACATCCCCACTCAGCATCTCCTGCCTCTCTCTCTGTCTCTCTCTCTCTCTGTATGTGTTCATTCTCTGAAATCTCTTCCTTCTCCCCCCCAGGCGCTTCACAGCTTGGAGTGCCTGACAGAGTGTCTAGAGACGAAAGAGCAAAGGGGGAAGGCCTCTGGCTGTACTGGTTGCCCAAGGGCAGAGAAGATCTGGTAGTCTATCTGGAAGGACTAGGGAGTAGTGATTGATTGGGGAGCTACATCACGGGTGAACCCTGGCCGGGTGAAGCTTGTTGACACGGGGCAGCCTCTCCGGAGACTACTAATTCTGCTGATAACATTGTATTCAAATACCCGGCTGAGTGCCATGGGCAGAAAACATTGACACATACCTGCCAGAGGCCTATCCTGGGTCTGAAGAGTCCACCCTGGTCTCCAGCGACTCATCATCTCAGCACACACTTTGCCGGCACACATGGAATCCGCCTCTCTCCAGGAAGGCTTCTCCTGCTAGGAAACACAGGATGGCACTCAGCCAAAGGAGAACACAGGCAAAGTCAAATGAAGCCCGCATTTTCAAGATTTTGCTTCTGCTGGGCCACAGCCCCCGGTGGCACACTGCATGCGCGTCACTTCTCCAAAGACAAGGCCGAAATCCGGGCGTCCAGGGCCCCAGCAGTCCAGAGTCTGCGGATGGCGGCATACTCTGCAGATGGTGCCACCTATTTGCCAAGTACAGGACGGAGGCCTGTGCCCTAGACTGGCTCTGCTAGGGCTCCACGACCTCAGCTATTTTCCGAGACCTTTGACCCGTGCCCTCGTGAGTGTGTGATCTCTAGTTACACTTCTCCTCCGACCACTCTCAATCCGCCACCTGCGGATACCTGACCGTGGAAATCTACATCTATCACTAGCTGCAGTGTCACAGGTCACTAGGTGTTTAGGCTCAGGCTGACCTTGGCTGTCTTCTGCCCGGGCAAGGAGCGAAATCCTTCAAAGGAAATGAGGACACGTGGTCACTGGCCGACATCCTTTCTTTCATCCACACGGCGGTCCAGATGAGGGTAAAGAGGCCACGTAGGCCAGGTGAGGCTGAGTGCGGGGCCTAAGGCTTCTTCCCCAATCACCATGGAGACAGCCACCGGAAGGCTGGCCGGAACTTCTGACGGGGACGGGTCACAAACACTGAGCCAATAGGAGAAGTCCAGCCTAACAGGCCAGTTCTGCAGAGCTCTCCATGGTACCCACGGACACACAACAGGCCCTTGTGTCTTTGGCCACAAAATCGAGGGCACCAGGGAATAACTTCACAGTAGCCAATCCCTGATGCGGACACGTTCGACACACTGGGACAGCAGGCAGGTACCTCTTTACCACTTACGCTAGGATGTCAGTAGGCAAGGTGCCCTTCCTCAGCATCTATGGCCCCTCTCTGGATGTGTTCATTCAGAGGAATCTCTTCCTTCTACCCCTGAGACACATCACAAGTATGAGGGGCCTGACAGAGAGCCTGGAGATGAAACGGGGGAGGCTTCTGGCTGGACCGCTTCCCCGTGGGTAGACAATAGCAGGTAGTCTCTCTGGAAGGTCTTAGCTTCTGTTGATTGACATGGGCAATACAGGAGGGGCGGTCCCTGGCCAGGTGGAGCTTGTGGGCAGATGCAACCTCTCCGGCGACGAATAATCCCGCTGCTGCTTTGTTTGCTGAAAACCTCCCCCCGCCAACTCGGATGGGCAGAGAACATTCACCCACACCTGCCAGGGGCCTTTCCTGGGACTAAAGATCCCAACCTGGTCTCAACGTCGTCACCCTCTCAGCACACACCTTTCCTGCACACATAATCCTGCCTTTCTCCGTCAGTGCCTTATCCTACTAGGAAACAAAGCGTGCCGCTCAGATAGGCCGATGCCGGGGAAATCGAGGAGACACTGCCATTTTCCAAATTTTTGCTGTCTACATGTCCCCGCCCCCGGTGCAAGGCTGCGTATGTGGCCGGGCTCCGAAGGCAAGGCCGAAATCCTGGCAGCCTGGGCCCCGGCAGTCCAATGGTTTATGGACGTGGGGACACGGATGACCTGTTTGCCACATACAGGAGAAATCCTTGGGCCCTTCACTGGCTCGCCATTCAGCTCCACGACGTCCACTCCTGGCCCTGGCCTTTGGCCGGTGCCCCATTCAACGTGTGCTCAGGAGCCATGTTTCTCCACCCATCGCTATCATTCTGCCACCAGGGGATATGTGAGTGTGGGAGTCACCATTTGTCACTGGCAGCAGCGTCACAACTCACTAGACTTCCAGGGACCCGCAGACCTAGGCTGCCTTCTGCCTCAGGCAAGGTCCCGAATCCTTTATCCCAGATGCTGACACCTGGCCACTGGCCGACATTCATTTTGATCAACACAGAGGTCTGAGTGAGGGTCAGCAGGCCGGGTAGGTGAAGCGAAGGCCAGGTGGGCGGGACTAAGGCTTCTTTGCCATCACCATGGAGACAGTCTCCCCACCGGAAGAGTAGGCGCAGCTTATGATGGGCCTGGTGACAAGACTCAGCCAATGGCAGAGATCCAGCCCGCCAGGCAGATGACACAGGGCCCTCCATTGTGACCCAGGACACCTAGTGGCCACAGGATTTGAGCACACCCTGGGAAAGGCTAGGCAGGCACAAGGGAGCCCCTGGTGCGGACTGCTTCAGGGCATTGGCACAGCAGGCCAGGGTCCAATTTTCCCACTTTCCTCAGGATATCAGTACGCAAGACATCCCCACTCAGCATCTCCTGCCTCTCTCTCTGTCTCTCTCTCTCTCTGTATGTGTTCATTCTCTGAAATCTCTTCCTTCTCCCCCCCAGGCGCTTCACAGCTTGGAGTGCCTGACAGAGTGTCTAGAGACGAAAGAGCAAAGGGGGAAGGCCTCTGGCTGTACTGGTTGCCCAAGGGCAGAGAAGATCTGGTAGTCTATCTGGAAGGACTAGGGAGTAGTGATTGATTGGGGAGCTACATCACGGGTGAACCCTGGCCGGGTGAAGCTTGTTGACACGGGGCAGCCTCTCCGGAGACTACCAATTCCGCTGATAACATTGTATTCAAATACCCGGCTGAGTGCCATGGGCAGAAAACATTGACACATACCTGCCAGAGGCCTATCCTGGGTCTGAAGAGTCCACCCTGGTCTCCAGCGACTCATCATCTCAGCACACACTTTGCCGGCACACATGGAATCCGCCTCTCTCCAGGAAGGCTTCTCCTGCTAGGAAACACAGGATGGCACTCAGCCAAAGGAGAACACAGGCAAAGTCAAATGAAGCCCGCATTTTCAAGATTTTGCTTCTGCTGGGCCACAGCCCCCGGTGGCACACTGCATGCGCGTCACTTCTCCAAAGACAAGGCCGAAATCCGGGCGTCCAGGGCCCCAGCAGTCCAGAGTCTGCGGATGGCGGCATACTCTGCAGATGGTGCCACCTATTTGCCAAGTACAGGACGGAGGCCTGTGCCCTAGACTGGCTCCGCTAGGGCTCCACGACCTCAGCTATTTTCCGAGACCTTTGACCCGTGCCCTCGTGAGTGTGTGATCTCTAGTTACACTTCTCCTCCGACCACTCTCAATCCGCCACCTGCGGATACCTGACCGTGGAAATCTACATCTATCACTAGCTGCAGTGTCACAGGTCACTAGGTGTTTAGGCTCAGGCTGACCTTGGCTGTCTTCTGCCCGGGCAAGGAGCGAAATCCTTCAAAGGAAATGAGGACACGTGGTCACTGGCCGACATCCTTTCTTTCATCCACACGGCGGTCCAGATGAGGGTAAAGAGGCCACGTAGGCCAGGTGAGGCTGAGTGCGGGGCCTAAGGCTTCTTCCCCAATCACCATGGAGACAGCCACCGGAAGGCTGGCCGGAACTTCTGACGGGGACGGGTCACAAACACTGAGCCAATAGGAGAAGTCCAGCCTAACAGGCCAGTTCTGCAGAGCTCTCCATGGTACCCATGGACACACAACAGGCCCTTGTGTCTTTGGCCACAAAATCGAGGGCACCAGGGAATAACTTCACAGTAGCCAATCCCTGATGCGGACACGTTCGACACACTGGGACAGCAGGCAGGTACCTCTTTACCACTTACGCTAGGATGTCAGTAGGCAAGGTGCCCTTCCTCAGCATCTATGGCCCCTCTCTGGATGTGTTCATTCAGAGGAATCTCTTCCTTCTACCCCTGAGACACATCACAAGTATGAGGGGCCTGACAGAGAGCCTGGAGATGAAACGGGGGAGGCTTCTGGCTGGACCGCTTCCCCGTGGGTAGACAATAGCAGGTAGTCTCTCTGGAAGGTCTTAGCTTCTGTTGATTGACATGGGCAATACAGGAGGGGCGGTCCCTGGCCAGGTGGAGCTTGTGGGCAGATGCAACCTCTCCGGCGACGAATAATCCCGCTGCTGCTTTGTTTGCTGAAAACCTCCCCCCGCCAACTCGGATGGGCAGAGAACATTCACCCACACCTGCCAGGGGCCTTTCCTGGGACTAAAGATCCCAACCTGGTCTCAACGTCGTCACCCTCTCAGCACACACCTTTCCTGCACACATAATCCTGCCTTTCTCCGTCAGTGCCTTATCCTACTAGGAAACAAAGCGTGCCGCTCAGATAGGCCGATGCCGGGGAAATCGAGGAGACACTGCCATTTTCCAAATTTTTGCTGTCTACATGTCCCCGCCCCCGGTGCAAGGCTGCGTATGTGGCCGGGCTCCGAAGGCAAGGCCGAAATCCTGGCAGCCTGGGCCCCGGCAGTCCAATGGTTTATGGACGTGGGGACACGGATGACCTGTTTGCCACATACAGGAGAAATCCTTGGGCCCTTCACTGGCTCGCCATTCAGCTCCACGACGTCCACTCCTGGCCCTGGCCTTTGGCCGGTGCCCCATTCAACGTGTGCTCAGGAGCCATGTTTCTCCACCCATCGCTATCATTCTGCCACCAGGGGATATGTGAGTGTGGGAGTCACCATTTGTCACTGGCAGCAGCGTCACAACTCACTAGACTTCCAGGGACCCGCAGACCTAGGCTGCCTTCTGCCTCAGGCAAGGTCCCGAATCCTTTATCCCAGATGCTGACACCTGGCCACTGGCCGACATTCATTTTGATCAACACAGAGGTCTGAGTGAGGGTCAGCAGGCCGGGTAGGTGAAGCGAAGGCCAGGTGGGCGGGACTAAGGCTTCTTTGCCATCACCATGGAGACAGTCTCCCCACCGGAAGAGTAGGCGCAGCTTATGATGGGCCTGGTGACAAGACTCAGCCAATGGCAGAGATCCAGCCCGCCAGGCAGATGACACAGGGCCCTCCATTGTGACCCAGGACACCTAGTGGCCACAGGATTTGAGCACACCCTGGGAAAGGCTAGGCAGGCACAAGGGAGCCCCTGGTGCGGACTGCTTCAGGGCATTGGCACAGCAGGCCAGGGTCCAATTTTCCCACTTTCCTCAGGATATCAGTACGCAAGACATCCCCACTCAGCATCTCCTGCCTCTCTCTCTGTCTCTCTCTCTCTCTGTATGTGTTCATTCTCTGAAATCTCTTCCTTCTCCCCCCCAGGCGCTTCACAGCTTGGAGTGCCTGACAGAGTGTCTAGAGACGAAAGAGCAAAGGGGGAAGGCCTCTGGCTGTACTGGTTGCCCAAGGGCAGAGAAGATCTGGTAGTCTATCTGGAAGGACTAGGGAGTAGTGATTGATTGGGGAGCTACATCACGGGTGAACCCTGGCCGGGTGAAGCTTGTTGACACGGGGCAGCCTCTCCGGAGACTACTAATTCTGCTGATAACATTGTATTCAAATACCCGGCTGAGTGCCATGGGCAGAAAACATTGACACATACCTGCCAGAGGCCTATCCTGGGTCTGAAGAGTCCACCCTGGTCTCCAGCGACTCATCATCTCAGCACACACTTTGCCGGCACACATGGAATCCGCCTCTCTCCAGGAAGGCTTCTCCTGCTAGGAAACACAGGATGGCACTCAGCCAAAGGAGAACACAGGCAAAGTCAAATGAAGCCCGCATTTTCAAGATTTTGCTTCTGCTGGGCCACAGCCCCCGGTGGCACACTGCATGCGCGTCACTTCTCCAAAGACAAGGCCGAAATCCGGGCGTCCAGGGCCCCAGCAGTCCAGAGTCTGCGGATGGCGGCATACTCTGCAGATGGTGCCACCTATTTGCCAAGTACAGGACGGAGGCCTGTGCCCTAGACTGGCTCTGCTAGGGCTCCACGACCTCAGCTATTTTCCGAGACCTTTGACCCGTGCCCTCGTGAGTGTGTGATCTCTAGTTACACTTCTCCTCCGACCACTCTCAATCCGCCACCTGCGGATACCTGAGCGTGGAAATCTACATCTATCACTAGCTGCAGTGTCACAGGTCACTAGGTGTTTAGGCTCAGGCTGACCTTGGCTGTCTTCTGCCCGGGCAAGGAGCGAAATCCTTCAAAGGAAATGAGGACACGTGGTCACTGGCCGACATCCTTTCTTTCATCCACACGGCGGTCCAGATGAGGGTAAAGAGGCCACGTAGGCCAGGTGAGGCTGAGTGCGGGGCCTAAGGCTTCTTCCCCAATCACCATGGAGACAGCCACCGGAAGGCTGGCCGGAACTTCTGACGGGGACGGGTCACAAACACTGAGCCAATAGGAGAAGTCCAGCCTAACAGGCCAGTTCTGCAGAGCTCTCCATGGTACCCACGGACACACAACAGGCCCTTGTGTCTTTGGCCACAAAATCGAGGGCACCAGGGAATAACTTCACAGTAGCCAATCCCTGATGCGGACACGTTCGACACACTGGGACAGCAGGCAGGTACCTCTTTACCACTTACGCTAGGATGTCAGTAGGCAAGGTGCCCTTCCTCAGCATCTATGGCCCCTCTCTGGATGTGTTCATTCAGAGGAATCTCTTCCTTCTACCCCTGAGACACATCACAAGTATGAGGGGCCTGACAGAGAGCCTGGAGATGAAACGGGGGAGGCTTCTGGCTGGACCGCTTCCCCGTGGGTAGACAATAGCAGGTAGTCTCTCTGGAAGGTCTTAGCTTCTGTTGATTGACATGGGCAATACAGGAGGGGCGGTCCCTGGCCAGGTGGAGCTTGTGGGCAGATGCAACCTCTCCGGCGACGAATAATCCCGCTGCTGCTTTGTTTGCTGAAAACCTCCCCCCGCCAACTCGGATGGGCAGAGAACATTCACCCACACCTGCCAGGGGCCTTTCCTGGGACTAAAGATCCCAACCTGGTCTCAACGTCGTCACCCTCTCAGCACACACCTTTCCTGCACACATAATCCTGCCTTTCTCCGTCAGTGCCTTATCCTACTAGGAAACAAAGCGTGCCGCTCAGATAGGCCGATGCCGGGGAAATCGAGGAGACACTGCCATTTTCCAAATTTTTGCTGTCTACATGTCCCCGCCCCCGGTGCAAGGCTGCGTATGTGGCCGGGCTCCGAAGGCAAGGCCGAAATCCTGGCAGCCTGGGCCCCGGCAGTCCAATGGTTTATGGACGTGGGGACACGGATGACCTGTTTGCCACATACAGGAGAAATCCTTGGGCCCTTCACTGGCTCGCCATTCAGCTCCACGACGTCCACTCCTGGCCCTGGCCTTTGGCCGGTGCCCCATTCAACGTGTGCTCAGGAGCCATGTTTCTCCACCCATCGCTATCATTCTGCCACCAGGGGATATGTGAGTGTGGGAGTCACCATTTGTCACTGGCAGCAGCGTCACAACTCACTAGACTTCCAGGGACCCGCAGACCTAGGCTGCCTTCTGCCTCAGGCAAGGTCCCGAATCCTTTATCCCAGATGCTGACACCTGGCCACTGGCCGACATTCATTTTGATCAACACAGAGGTCTGAGTGAGGGTCAGCAGGCCGGGTAGGTGAAGCGAAGGCCAGGTGGGCGGGACTAAGGCTTCTTTGCCATCACCATGGAGACAGTCTCCCCACCGGAAGAGTAGGCGCAGCTTATGATGGGCCTGGTGACAAGACTCAGCCAATGGCAGAGATCCAGCCCGCCAGGCAGATGACACAGGGCCCTCCATTGTGACCCAGGACACCTAGTGGCCACAGGATTTGAGCACACCCTGGGAAAGGCTAGGCAGGCACAAGGGAGCCCCTGGTGCGGACTGCTTCAGGGCATTGGCACAGCAGGCCAGGGTCCAATTTTCCCACTTTCCTCAGGATATCAGTACGCAAGACATCCCCACTCAGCATCTCCTGCCTCTCTCTCTGTCTCTCTCTCTCTCTGTATGTGTTCATTCTCTGAAATCTCTTCCTTCTCCCCCCCAGGCGCTTCACAGCTTGGAGTGCCTGACAGAGTGTCTAGAGACGAAAGAGCAAAGGGGGAAGGCCTCTGGCTGTACTGGTTGCCCAAGGGCAGAGAAGATCTGGTAGTCTATCTGGAAGGACTAGGGAGTAGTGATTGATTGGGGAGCTACATCACGGGTGAACCCTGGCCGGGTGAAGCTTGTTGACACGGGGCAGCCTCTCCGGAGACTACCAATTCCGCTGATAACATTGTATTCAAATACCCGGCTGAGTGCCATGGGCAGAAAACATTGACACATACCTGCCAGAGGCCTATCCTGGGTCTGAAGAGTCCACCCTGGTCTCCAGCGACTCATCATCTCAGCACACACTTTGCCGGCACACATGGAATCCGCCTCTCTCCAGGAAGGCTTCTCCTGCTAGGAAACACAGGATGGCACTCAGCCAAAGGAGAACACAGGCAAAGTCAAATGAAGCCCGCATTTTCAAGATTTTGCTTCTGCTGGGCCACAGCCCCCGGTGGCACACTGCATGCGCGTCACTTCTCCAAAGACAAGGCCGAAATCCGGGCGTCCAGGGCCCCAGCAGTCCAGAGTCTGCGGATGGCGGCATACTCTGCAGATGGTGCCACCTATTTGCCAAGTACAGGACGGAGGCCTGTGCCCTAGACTGGCTCCGCTAGGGCTCCACGACCTCAGCTATTTTCCGAGACCTTTGACCCGTGCCCTCGTGAGTGTGTGATCTCTAGTTACACTTCTCCTCCGACCACTCTCAATCCGCCACCTGCGGATACCTGAGCGTGGAAATCTACATCTATCACTAGCTGCAGTGTCACAGGTCACTAGGTGTTTAGGCTCAGGCTGACCTTGGCTGTCTTCTGCCCGGGCAAGGAGCGAAATCCTTCAAAGGAAATGAGGACACGTGGTCACTGGCCGACATCCTTTCTTTCATCCACACGGCGGTCCAGATGAGGGTAAAGAGGCCACGTAGGCCAGGTGAGGCTGAGTGCGGGGCCTAAGGCTTCTTCCCCAATCACCATGGAGACAGCCACCGGAAGGCTGGCCGGAACTTCTGACGGGGACGGGTCACAAACACTGAGCCAATAGGAGAAGTCCAGCCTAACAGGCCAGTTCTGCAGAGCTCTCCATGGTACCCATGGACACACAACAGGCCCTTGTGTCTTTGGCCACAAAATCGAGGGCACCAGGGAATAACTTCACAGTAGCCAATCCCTGATGCGGACACGTTCGACACACTGGGACAGCAGGCAGGTACCTCTTTACCACTTACGCTAGGATGTCAGTAGGCAAGGTGCCCTTCCTCAGCATCTATGGCCCCTCTCTGGATGTGTTCATTCAGAGGAATCTCTTCCTTCTACCCCTGAGACACATCACAAGTATGAGGGGCCTGACAGAGAGCCTGGAGATGAAACGGGGGAGGCTTCTGGCTGGACCGCTTCCCCGTGGGTAGACAATAGCAGGTAGTCTCTCTGGAAGGTCTTAGCTTCTGTTGATTGACATGGGCAATACAGGAGGGGCGGTCCCTGGCCAGGTGGAGCTTGTGGGCAGATGCAACCTCTCCGGCGACGAATAATCCCGCTGCTGCTTTGTTTGCTGAAAACCTCCCCCCGCCAACTCGGATGGGCAGAGAACATTCACCCACACCTGCCAGGGGCCTTTCCTGGGACTAAAGATCCCAACCTGGTCTCAACGTCGTCACCCTCTCAGCACACACCTTTCCTGCACACATAATCCTGCCTTTCTCCGTCAGTGCCTTATCCTACTAGGAAACAAAGCGTGCCGCTCAGATAGGCCGATGCCGGGGAAATCGAGGAGACACTGCCATTTTCCAAATTTTTGCTGTCTACATGTCCCCGCCCCCGGTGCAAGGCTGCGTATGTGGCCGGGCTCCGAAGGCAAGGCCGAAATCCTGGCAGCCTGGGCCCCGGCAGTCCAATGGTTTATGGACGTGGGGACACGGATGACCTGTTTGCCACATACAGGAGAAATCCTTGGGCCCTTCACTGGCTCGCCATTCAGCTCCACGACGTCCACTCCTGGCCCTGGCCTTTGGCCGGTGCCCCATTCAACGTGTGCTCAGGAGCCATGTTTCTCCACCCATCGCTATCATTCTGCCACCAGGGGATATGTGAGTGTGGGAGTCACCATTTGTCACTGGCAGCAGCGTCACAACTCACTAGACTTCCAGGGACCCGCAGACCTAGGCTGCCTTCTGCCTCAGGCAAGGTCCCGAATCCTTTATCCCAGATGCTGACACCTGGCCACTGGCCGACATTCATTTTGATCAACACAGAGGTCTGAGTGAGGGTCAGCAGGCCGGGTAGGTGAAGCGAAGGCCAGGTGGGCGGGACTAAGGCTTCTTTGCCATCACCATGGAGACAGTCTCCCCACCGGAAGAGTAGGCGCAGCTTATGATGGGCCTGGTGACAAGACTCAGCCAATGGCAGAGATCCAGCCCGCCAGGCAGATGACACAGGGCCCTCCATTGTGACCCAGGACACCTAGTGGCCACAGGATTTGAGCACACCCTGGGAAAGGCTAGGCAGGCACAAGGGAGCCCCTGGTGCGGACTGCTTCAGGGCATTGGCACAGCAGGCCAGGGTCCAATTTTCCCACTTTCCTCAGGATATCAGTACGCAAGACATCCCCACTCAGCATCTCCTGCCTCTCTCTCTGTCTCTCTCTCTCTCTGTATGTGTTCATTCTCTGAAATCTCTTCCTTCTTCCCCCCAGGCGCTTCACAGCTTGGAGTGCCTGACAGAGTGTCTAGAGACGAAAGAGCAAAGGGGGAAGGCCTCTGGCTGTACTGGTTGCCCAAGGGCAGAGAAGATCTGGTAGTCTATCTGGAAGGACTAGGGAGTAGTGATTGATTGGGGAGCTACATCACGGGTGAACCCTGGCCGGGTGAAGCTTGTTGACACGGGGCAGCCTCTCCGGAGACTACTAATTCCGCTGATAACATTGTATTCAAATACCCGGCTGAGTGCCATGGGCAGAAAACATTGACACATACCTGCCAGAGGCCTATCCTGGGTCTGAAGAGTCCACCCTGGTCTCCAGCGACTCATCATCTCAGCACACACTTTGCCGGCACACATGGAATCCGCCTCTCTCCAGGAAGGCTTCTCCTGCTAGGAAACACAGGATGGCACTCAGCCAAAGGAGAACACAGGCAAAGTCAAATGAAGCCCGCATTTTCAAGATTTTGCTTCTGCTGGGCCACAGCCCCCGGTGGCACACTGCATGCGCGTCACTTCTCCAAAGACAAGGCCGAAATCCGGGCGTCCAGGGCCCCAGCAGTCCAGAGTCTGCGGATGGCGGCATACTCTGCAGATGGTGCCACCTATTTGCCAAGTACAGGACGGAGGCCTGTGCCCTAGACTGGCTCTGCTAGGGCTCCACGACCTCAGCTATTTTCCGAGACCTTTGACCCGTGCCCTCGTGAGTGTGTGATCTCTAGTTACACTTCTCCTCCGACCACTCTCAATCCGCCACCTGCGGATACCTGAGCGTGGAAATCTACATCTATCACTAGCTGCAGTGTCACAGGTCACTAGGTGTTTAGGCTCAGGCTGACCTTGGCTGTCTTCTGCCCGGGCAAGGAGCGAAATCCTTCAAAGGAAATGAGGACACGTGGTCACTGGCCGACATCCTTTCTTTCATCCACACGGCGGTCCAGATGAGGGTAAAGAGGCCACGTAGGCCAGGTGAGGCTGAGTGCGGGGCCTAAGGCTTCTTCCCCAATCACCATGGAGACAGCCACCGGAAGGCTGGCCGGAACTTCTGACGGGGACGGGTCACAAACACTGAGCCAATAGGAGAAGTCCAGCCTAACAGGCCAGTTCTGCAGAGCCCTCCATGGTACCCATGGACACACAACAGGCCCTTGTGTCTTTGGCCACAAAATCGAGGGCACCAGGGAATAACTTCACAGTAGCCAATCCCTGATGCGGACACGTTCGACACACTGGGACAGCAGGCAGGTACCTCTTTACCACTTACGCTAGGATGTCAGTAGGCAAGGTGCCCTTCCTCAGCATCTATGGCCCCTCTCTGGATGTGTTCATTCAGAGGAATCTCTTCCTTCTACCCCTGAGACACATCACAAGTATGAGGGGCCTGACAGAGAGCCTGGAGATGAAACGGGGGAGGCTTCTGGCTGGACCGCTTCCCCGTGGGTAGACAATAGCAGGTAGTCTCTCTGGAAGGTCTTAGCTTCTGTTGATTGACATGGGCAATACAGTAGGGGCGGTCCCTGGCCAGGTGGAGCTTGTGGGCAGATGCAACCTCTCCGGCGACGAATAATCCCGCTGCTGCTTTGTTTGCTGAAAACCTCCCCCCGCCAACTCGGATGGGCAGAGAACATTCACCCACACCTGCCAGGGGCCTTTCCTGGGACTAAAGATCCCAACCTGGTCTCAACGTCGTCACCCTCTCAGCACACACCTTTCCTGCACACATAATCCTGCCTTTCTCCGTCAGTGCCTTATCCTACTAGGAAACAAAGCGTGCCGCTCAGATAGGCCGATGCCGGGGAAATCGAGGAGACACTGCCATTTTCCAAATTTTTGCTGTCTACATGTCCCCGCCCCCGGTGCAAGGCTGCGTATGTGGCCGGGCTCCGAAGGCAAGGCCGAAATCCTGGCAGCCTGGGCCCCGGCAGTCCAATGGTTTATGGACGTGGGGACACGGATGACCTGTTTGCCACATACAGGAGAAATCCTTGGGCCCTTCACTGGCTCGCCATTCAGCTCCACGACATCCACTCCTGGCCCTGGCCTTTGGCCGGTGCCCCATTCAACGTGTGCTCAGGAGCCATGTTTCTCCACCCATCGCTATCATTCTGCCACCAGGGGATATGTGAGTGTGGGAGTCACCATTTGTCACTGGCAGCAGCGTCACAACTCACTAGACTTCCAGGGACCCGCAGACCTAGGCTGCCTTCTGCCTCAGGCAAGGTCCCGAATCCTTTATCCCAGATGCTGACACCTGGCCACTGGCCGACATTCATTTTGATCAACACAGAGGTCTGAGTGAGGGTCAGCAGGCCGGGTAGGTGAAGCGAAGGCCAGGTGGGCGGGACTAAGGCTTCTTTGCCATCACCATGGAGACAGTCTCCCCACCGGAAGAGTAGGCGCAGCTTATGATGGGCCTGGTGACAAGACTCAGCCAATGGCAGAGATCCAAATACTATCTCTCTATGCACAGGGCCCTCCATTGTGACCCAGGACACCTAGTGGCCACAGGATTTGAGCACACCCTGGGAAAGGCTAGGCAGGCACAAGGGAGCCCCTGGTGCAGACTGCTTCAGGGCATTGGCACAGCAGGCCAGGGTCCAATTTTCCCACTTTCCTCAGGATATCAGTACGCAAGACATCCCCACTCAGCATCTCCTGCCTCTCTCTCTGTCTCTCTCTCTCTCTGTATGTGTTCATTCTCTGAAATCTCTTCCTTCTCCCCCCCAGGCGCTTCACAGCTTGGAGTGCCTGACAGAGTGTCTAGAGACGAAAGAGCAAAGGGGGAAGGCCTCTGGCTGTACTGGTTGCCCAAGGGCAGAGAAGATCTGGTAGTCTATCTGGAAGGACTAGGGAGTAGTGATTGATTGGGGAGCTACATCACGGGTGAACCCTGGCCGGGTGAAGCTTGTTGACACGGGGCAGCCTCTCCGGAGACTACCAATTCCGCTGATAACATTGTATTCAAATACCCGCCTGAGTGCCATGGGCAGAAAACATTGACACATACCTGCCAGAGGCCTATCCTGGGTCTGAAGAGTCCACCCTGGTCTCCAGCGACTCATCATCTCAGCACACACTTTGCCGGCACACATGGAATCCGCCTCTCTCCAGGAATGCTTCTCCTGCTAGGAAACACAGGATGGCACTCAGCCAAAGGAGAACACAGGCAAAGTCAAATGAAGCCCGCATTTTCAAGATTTTGCTTCTGCTGGGCCACAGCCCCCGGTGGCACACTGCATGCGCGTCACTTCTCCAAAGACAAGGCCGAAATCTGGGCGTCCAGGGCCCCAGCAGTCCAGAGTCTGCGGATGGCGGCATACTCTGCAGATGGTGCCACCTATTTGCCAAGTACAGGACGGAGGCCTGTGCCCTAGACTGGCTCCGCTAGGGCTCCACGACCTCAGCTATTTTCCGAGACCTTTGACCCGTGCCCTCGTGAGTGTGTGATCTCTAGTTACACTTCTCCTCCGACCACTCTCAATCCGCCACCTGCGGATACCTGAGCGTGGAAATCTACATCTATCACTAGCTGCAGTGTCACAGGTCACTAGGTGTTTAGGCTCAGGCTGACCTTGGCTGTCTTCTGCCCGGGCAAGGAGCGAAATCCTTCAAAGGAAATGAGGACACGTGGTCACTGGCCGACATCCTTTCTTTCATCCACACGGCGGTCCAGATGAGGGTAAAGAGGCCACGTAGGCCAGGTGAGGCTGAGTGCGGGGCCTAAGGCTTCTTCCCCAATCACCATGGAGACAGCCACCGGAAGGCTGGCCGGAACTTCTGACGGGGACGGGTCACAAACACTGAGCCAATAGGAGAAGTCCAGCCTAACAGGCCAGTTCTGCAGAGCTCTCCATGGTACCCATGGACACACAACAGGCCCTTGTGTCTTTGGCCACAAAATCGAGGGCACCAGGGAATAACTTCACAGTAGCCAATCCCTGATGCGGACACGTTCGACACACTGGGACAGCAGGCAGGTACCTCTTTACCACTTACGCTAGGATGTCAGTAGGCAAGGTGCCCTTCCTCAGCATCTACGGCCCCTCTCTGGATGTGTTCATTCAGAGGAATCTCTTCCTTCTACCCCTGAGACACATCACAAGTATGAGGGGCCTGACAGAGAGCCTGGAGATGAAACGGGGGAGGCTTCTGGCTGGACCGCTTCCCCGTGGGTAGACAATAGCAGGTAGTCTCTCTGGAAGGTCTTAGCTTCTGTTGATTGACATGGGCAATACAGTAGGGGCGGTCCCTGGCCAGGTGGAGCTTGTGGGCAGATGCAACCTCTCCGGCGACGAATAATCCCGCTGCTGCTTTGTTTGCTGAAAACCTCCCCCCGCCAACTCGGATGGGCAGAGAACATTCACCCACACCTGCCAGGGGCCTTTCCTGGGACTAAAGATCCCAACCTGGTCTCAACGTCGTCACCCTCTCAGCACACACCTTTCCTGCACACATAATCCTGCCTTTCTCCGTCAGTGCCTTATCCTACTAGGAAACAAAGCGTGCCGCTCAGATAGGCCGATGCCGGGGAAATCGAGGAGACACTGCCATTTTCCAAATTTTTGCTGTCTACATGTCCCCGCCCCCGGTGCAAGGCTGCGTATGTGGCCGGGCTCCGAAGGCAAGGCCGAAATCCTGGCAGCCTGGGCCCCGGCAGTCCAATGGTTTATGGACGTGGGGACACGGATGACCTGTTTGCCACATACAGGAGAAATCCTTGGGCCCTTCACTGGCTCGCCATTCAGCTCCACGACGTCCACTCCTGGCCCTGGCCTTTGGCCGGTGCCCCATTCAACGTGTGCTCAGGAGCCATGTTTCTCCACCCATCGCTATCATTCTGCCACCAGGGGATATGTGAGTGTGGGAGTCACCATTTGTCACTGGCAGCAGCGTCACAACTCACTAGACTTCCAGGGACCCGCAGACCTAGGCTGCCTTCTGCCTCAGGCAAGGTCCCGAATCCTTTATCCCAGATGCTGACACCTGGCCACTGGCCGACATTCATTTTGATCAACACAGAGGTCTGAGTGAGGGTCAGCAGGCCGGGTAGGTGAAGCGAAGGCCAGGTGGGCGGGACTAAGGCTTCTTTGCCATCACCATGGAGACAGTCTCCCCACCGGAAGAGTAGGCGCAGCTTATGATGGGCCTGGTGACAAGACTCAGCCAATGGCAGAGATCCAGCCCGCCAGGCAGATGACACAGGGCCCTCCATTGTGACCCAGGACACCTAGTGGCCACAGGATTTGAGCACACCCTGGGAAAGGCTAGGCAGGCACAAGGGAGCCCCTGGTGCGGACTGCTTCAGGGCATTGGCACAGCAGGCCAGGGTCCAATTTTCCCACTTTCCTCAGGATATCAGTACGCAAGACATCCCCACTCAGCATCTCCTGCCTCTCTCTCTGTCTCTCTCTCTCTCTGTATGTGTTCATTCTCTGAAATCTCTTCCTTCTCCCCCCCCAGGCGCTTCACAGCTTGGAGTGCCTGACAGAGTGTCTAGAGACGAAAGAGCAAAGGGGGAAGGCCTCTGGCTGTACTGGTTGCCCAAGGGCAGAGAAGATCTGGTAGTCTATCTGGAAGGACTAGGGAGTAGTGATTGATTGGGGAGCTACATCACGGGTGAACCCTGGCCGGGTGAAGCTTGTTGACACGGGGCAGCCTCTCCGGAGACTACTAATTCCGCTGATAACATTGTATTCAAATACCCGGCTGAGTGCCATGGGCAGAAAACATTGACACATACCTGCCAGAGGCCTATCCTGGGTCTGAAGAGTCCACCCTGGTCTCCAGCGACTCATCATCTCAGCACACACTTTGCCGGCACACATGGAATCCGCCTCTCTCCAGGAAGGCTTCTCCTGCTAGGAAACACAGGATGGCACTCAGCCAAAGGAGAACACAGGCAAAGTCAAATGAAGCCCGCATTTTCAAGATTTTGCTTCTGCTGGGCCACAGCCCCCGGTGGCACACTGCATGCGCGTCACTTCTCCAAAGACAAGGCCGAAATCCGGGCGTCCAGGGCCCCAGCAGTCCAGAGTCTGCGGATGGCGGCATACTCTGCAGATGGTGCCACCTATTTGCCAAGTACAGGACGGAGGCCTGTGCCCTAGACTGGCTCCGCTAGGGCTCCACGACCTCAGCTATTTTCCGAGACCTTTGACCCGTGCCCTCGTGAGTGTGTGATCTCTAGTTACACTTCTCCTCCGACCACTCTCAATCCGCCACCTGCGGATACCTGACCGTGGAAATCTACATCTATCACTAGCTGCAGTGTCACAGGTCACTAGGTGTTTAGGCTCAGGCTGACCTTGGCTGTCTTCTGCCCGGGCAAGGAGCGAAATCCTTCAAAGGAAATGAGGACACGTGGTCACTGGCCGACATCCTTTCTTTCATCCACACGGCGGTCCAGATGAGGGTAAGGAGGCCACGTAGGCCAGGTGAAGGCTGAGTGCGGGGCCTAAGGCTTCTTCCCCAATCACCATGGAGACAGCCACCGGAAGGCTGGCCGGAACTTCTGACGGGGATGGGTCACAAACACTGAGCCAATAGGAGAAGTCCAGCCTAACCGGCCAGTTCTGCAGAGCCCTCCATGGTACCCATGGACACACAACAGGCCCTTGTGTCTTTGGCCACAAAATCGAGGGCACCAGGGAATAACTTCACAGTAGCCAATCCCTGATGCGGACACGTTCGACACACTGGGACAGCAGGCAGGTACCTCTTTACCACTTACGCTAGGATGTCAGTAGGCAAGGTGCCCTTCCTCAGCATCTATGGCCCCTCTCTGGATGTGTTCATTCAGAGAAATCTCTTCCTTCTACCCCTGAGACACATCACAAGTATGAGGGGCCTGACAGAGAGCCTGGAGATGAAACGGGGGAGGCTTCTGGCTGGACCGCTTCCCCGTGGGTAGACAATAGCAGGTAGTCTCTCTGGAAGGTCTTAGCTTCTGTTGATTGACATGGGCAATACAGTAGGGCGGTCCCTGGCCAGGTGGAGCTTGTGGGCAGATGCAACCTCTCCGGCGACGAATAATCCCGCTGCTGCTTTGTTTGCTGAAAACCTCCCCCCGCCAACTCGGATGGGCAGAGAACATTCACCCACACCTGCCAGGGGCCTTTCCTGGGACTAAAGATCCCAACCTGGTCTCAACGTCGTCACCCTCTCAGCACACACCTTTCCTGCACACATAATCCTGCCTTTCTCCGTCAGTGCCTTATCCTACTAGGAAACAAAGCATGCCGCTCAGATAGGCCGATGCCGGGGAAATCGAGGAGACACTGCCATTTTCCAAATTTTTGCTGTCTACATGTCCCCGCCCCCGGTGCAAGGCTGCGTATGTGGCCGGGCTCCGAAGGCAAGGCCGAAATCCTGGCAGCCTGGGCCCCGGCAGTCCAATGGTTTATGGACGTGGGGACACGGATGACCTGTTTGCCACATACAGGAGAAATCCTTGGGCCCTTCACTGGCTCGCCATTCAGCTCCACGACGTCCACTCCTGGCCCTGGCCTTTGGCCGGTGCCCCATTCAACGTGTGCTCAGGAGCCATGTTTCTCCACCCATCGCTATCATTCTGCCACCAGGGGATATGTGAGTGTGGGAGTCACCATTTGTCACTGGCAGCAGCGTCACAACTCACTAGACTTCCAGGGACCCGCAGACCTAGGCTGCCTTCTGCCTCAGGCAAGGTCCCGAATCCTTTATCCCAGATGCTGACACCTGGCCACTGGCCGACATTCATTTTGATCAACACAGAGGTCTGAGTGAGGGTCAGCAGGCCGGGTAGGTGAAGCGAAGGCCAGGTGGGCGGGACTAAGGCTTCTTTGCCATCACCATGGAGACAGTCTCCCCACCGGAAGAGTAGGCGCAGCTTATGATGGGCCTGGTGACAAGACTCAGCCAATGGCAGAGATCCAGCCTGCCAGGCAGATGACACAGGGCCCTCCATTGTGACCCAGGACACCTAGTGGCCACAGGATTTGAGCACACCCTGGGAAAGGCTACGCAGGCACAAGGGAGCCCCTGGTGCGGACTGCTTCAGGGCATTGGCACAGCAGGCCAGGGTCCAATTTTCCCACTTTCCTCAGGATATCAGTACGCAAGACATCCCCACTCAGCATCTCCTGCCTCTCTCTCTGTCTCTCTCTCTCTCTGTATGTGTTCATTCTCTGAAATCTCTTCCTTCTCCCCCCCAGGCGCTTCACAGCTTGGAGTGCCTGACAGAGTGTCTAGAGACGAAAGAGCAAAGGGGGAAGGCCTCTGGCTGTACTGGTTGCCCAAGGGCAGAGAAGATCTGGTAGTCTATCTGGAAGGACTAGGGAGTAGTGATTGATTGGGGAGCTACATCACGGGTGAACCCTGGCCGGGTGAAGCTTGTTGACACGGGGCAGCCTCTCCGGAGACTACTAATTCCGCTGATAACATTGTATTCAAATACCCGGCTGAGTGCCATGGGCAGAAAACATTGACACATACCTGCCAGAGGCCTATCCTGGGTCTGAAGAGTCCACCCTGGTCTCCAGCGACTCATCATCTCAGCACACACTTTGCCGGCACACATGGAATCCGCCTCTCTCCAGGAATGCTTCTCCTGCTAGGAAACACAGGATGGCACTCAGCCAAAGGAGAACACAGGCAAAGTCAAATGAAGCCCGCATTTTCAAGATTTTGCTTCTGCTGGGCCACAGCCCCCGGTGGCACACTGCATGCGCGTCACTTCTCCAAAGACAAGGCCGAAATCTGGGCGTCCAGGGCCCCAGCAGTCCAGAGTCTGCGGATGGCGGCATACTCTGCAGATGGTGCCACCTATTTGCCAAGTACAGGACGGAGGCCTGTGCCCTAGACTGGCTCCGCTAGGGCTCCACGACCTCAGCTATTTTCCGAGACCTTTGACCCGTGCCCTCGTGAGTGTGTGATCTCTAGTTACACTTCTCCTCCGACCACTCTCAATCCGCCACCTGCGGATACCTGAGCGTGGAAATCTACATCTATCACTAGCTGCAGTGTCACAGGTCACTAGGTGTTTAGGCTCAGGCTGACCTTGGCTGTCTTCTGCCCGGGCAAGGAGCGAAATCCTTCAAAGGAAATGAGGACACGTGGTCACTGGCCGACATCCTTTCTTTCATCCACACGGCGGTCCAGATGAGGGTAAAGAGGCCACGTAGGCCAGGTGAGGCTGAGTGCGGGGCCTAAGGCTTCTTCCCCAATCACCATGGAGACAGCCACCGGAAGGCTGGCCGGAACTTCTGACGGGGACGGGTCACAAACACTGAGCCAATAGGAGAAGTCCAGCCTAACAGGCCAGTTCTGCAGAGCTCTCCATGGTACCCATGGACACACAACAGGCCCTTGTGTCTTTGGCCACAAAATCGAGGGCACCAGGGAATAACTTCACAGTAGCCAATCCCTGATGCGGACACGTTCGACACACTGGGACAGCAGGCAGGTACCTCTTTACCACTTACGCTAGGATGTCAGTAGGCAAGGTGCCCTTCCTCAGCATCTACGGCCCCTCTCTGGATGTGTTCATTCAGAGGAATCTCTTCCTTCTACCCCTGAGACACATCACAAGTATGAGGGGCCTGACAGAGAGCCTGGAGATGAAACGGGGGAGGCTTCTGGCTGGACCGCTTCCCCGTGGGTAGACAATAGCAGGTAGTCTCTCTGGAAGGTCTTAGCTTCTGTTGATTGACATGGGCAATACAGGAGGGGCGGTCCCTGGCCAGGTGGAGCTTGTGGGCAGATGCAACCTCTCCGGCGACGAATAATCCCGCTGCTGCTTTGTTTGCTGAAAACCTCCCCCCGCCAACTCGGATGGGCAGAGAACATTCACCCACACCTGCCAGGGGCCTTTCCTGGGACTAAAGATCCCAACCTGGTCTCAACGTCGTCACCCTCTCAGCACACACCTTTCCTGCACACATAATCCTGCCTTTCTCCGTCAGTGCCTTATCCTACTAGGAAACAAAGCGTGCCGCTCAGATAGGCCGATGCCGGGGAAATCGAGGAGACACTGCCATTTTCCAAATTTTTGCTGTCTACATGTCCCCGCCCCCGGTGCAAGGCTGCGTATGTGGCCGGGCTCCGAAGGCAAGGCCGAAATCCTGGCAGCCTGGGCCCCGGCAGTCCAATGGTTTATGGACGTGGGGACACGGATGACCTGTTTGCCACATACAGGAGAAATCCTTGGGCCCTTCACTGGCTCGCCATTCAGCTCCACGACGTCCACTCCTGGCCCTGGCCTTTGGCCGGTGCCCCATTCAACGTGTGCTCAGGAGCCATGTTTCTCCACCCATCGCTATCATTCTGCCACCAGGGGATATGTGAGTGTGGGAGTCACCATTTGTCACTGGCAGCAGCGTCACAACTCACTAGACTTCCAGGGACCCGCAGACCTAGGCTGCCTTCTGCCTCAGGCAAGGTCCCGAATCCTTTATCCCAGATGCTGACACCTGGCCACTGGCCGACATTCATTTTGATCAACACAGAGGTCTGAGTGAGGGTCAGCAGGCCGGGTAGGTGAAGCGAAGGCCAGGTGGGCGGGACTAAGGCTTCTTTGCCATCACCATGGAGACAGTCTCCCCACCGGAAGAGTAGGCGCAGCTTATGATGGGCCTGGTGACAAGACTCAGCCAATGGCAGAGATCCAGCCTGCCAGGCAGATGACACAGGGCCCTCCATTGTGACCCAGGACACCTAGTGGCCACAGGATTTGAGCACACCCTGGGAAAGGCTACGCAGGCACAAGGGAGCCCCTGGTGCGGACTGCTTCAGGGCATTGGCACAGCAGGCCAGGGTCCAATTTTCCCACTTTCCTCAGGATATCAGTACGCAAGACATCCCCACTCAGCATCTCCTGCCTCTCTCTCTGTCTCTCTCTCTCTCTGTATGTGTTCATTCTCTGAAATCTCTTCCTTCTCCCCCCCAGGCGCTTCACAGCTTGGAGTGCCTGACAGAGTGTCTAGAGACGAAAGAGCAAAGGGGGAAGGCCTCTGGCTGTACTGGTTGCCCAAGGGCAGAGAAGATCTGGTAGTCTATCTGGAAGGACTAGGGAGTAGTGATTGATTGGGGAGCTACATCACGGGTGAACCCTGGCCGGGTGAAGCTTGTTGACACGGGGCAGCCTCTCCGGAGACTACTAATTCCGCTGATAACATTGTATTCAAATACCCGGCTGAGTGCCATGGGCAGAAAACATTGACACATACCTGCCAGAGGCCTATCCTGGGTCTGAAGAGTCCACCCTGGTCTCCAGCGACTCATCATCTCAGCACACACTTTGCCGGCACACATGGAATCCGCCTCTCTCCAGGAATGCTTCTCCTGCTAGGAAACACAGGATGGCACTCAGCCAAAGGAGAACACAGGCAAAGTCAAATGAAGCCCGCATTTTCAAGATTTTGCTTCTGCTGGGCCACAGCCCCCGGTGGCACACTGCATGCGCGTCACTTCTCCAAAGACAAGGCCGAAATCTGGGCGTCCAGGGCCCCAGCAGTCCAGAGTCTGCGGATGGCGGCATACTCTGCAGATGGTGCCACCTATTTGCCAAGTACAGGACGGAGGCCTGTGCCCTAGACTGGCTCCGCTAGGGCTCCACGACCTCAGCTATTTTCCGAGACCTTTGACCCGTGCCCTCGTGAGTGTGTGATCTCTAGTTACACTTCTCCTCCGACCACTCTCAATCCGCCACCTGCGGATACCTGAGCGTGGAAATCTACATCTATCACTAGCTGCAGTGTCACAGGTCACTAGGTGTTTAGGCTCAGGCTGACCTTGGCTGTCTTCTGCCCGGGCAAGGAGCGAAATCCTTCAAAGGAAATGAGGACACGTGGTCACTGGCCGACATCCTTTCTTTCATCCACACGGCGGTCCAGATGAGGGTAAAGAGGCCACGTAGGCCAGGTGAGGCTGAGTGCGGGGCCTAAGGCTTCTTCCCCAATCACCATGGAGACAGCCACCGGAAGGCTGGCCGGAACTTCTGACGGGGACGGGTCACAAACACTGAGCCAATAGGAGAAGTCCAGCCTAACAGGCCAGTTCTGCAGAGCTCTCCATGGTACCCATGGACACACAACAGGCCCTTGTGTCTTTGGCCACAAAATCGAGGGCACCAGGGAATAACTTCACAGTAGCCAATCCCTGATGCGGACACGTTCGACACACTGGGACAGCAGGCAGGTACCTCTTTACCACTTACGCTAGGATGTCAGTAGGCAAGGTGCCCTTCCTCAGCATCTACGGCCCCTCTCTGGATGTGTTCATTCAGAGGAATCTCTTCCTTCTACCCCTGAGACACATCACAAGTATGAGGGGCCTGACAGAGAGCCTGGAGATGAAACGGGGGAGGCTTCTGGCTGGACCGCTTCCCCGTGGGTAGACAATAGCAGGTAGTCTCTCTGGAAGGTCTTAGCTTCTGTTGATTGACATGGGCAATACAGGAGGGGCGGTCCCTGGCCAGGTGGAGCTTGTGGGCAGATGCAACCTCTCCGGCGACGAATAATCCCGCTGCTGCTTTGTTTGCTGAAAACCTCCCCCCGCCAACTCGGATGGGCAGAGAACATTCACCCACACCTGCCAGGGGCCTTTCCTGGGACTAAAGATCCCAACCTGGTCTCAACGTCGTCACCCTCTCAGCACACACCTTTCCTGCACACATAATCCTGCCTTTCTCCGTCAGTGCCTTATCCTACTAGGAAACAAAGCGTGCCGCTCAGATAGGCCGATGCCGGGGAAATCGAGGAGACACTGCCATTTTCCAAATTTTTGCTGTCTACATGTCCCCGCCCCCGGTGCAAGGCTGCGTATGTGGCCGGGCTCCGAAGGCAAGGCCGAAATCCTGGCAGCCTGGGCCCCGGCAGTCCAATGGTTTATGGACGTGGGGACACGGATGACCTGTTTGCCACATACAGGAGAAATCCTTGGGCCCTTCACTGGCTCGCCATTCAGCTCCACGACGTCCACTCCTGGCCCTGGCCTTTGGCCGGTGCCCCATTCAACGTGTGCTCAGGAGCCATGTTTCTCCACCCATCGCTATCATTCTGCCACCAGGGGATATGTGAGTGTGGGAGTCACCATTTGTCACTGGCAGCAGCGTCACAACTCACTAGACTTCCAGGGACCCGCAGACCTAGGCTGCCTTCTGCCTCAGGCAAGGTCCCGAATCCTTTATCCCAGATGCTGACACCTGGCCACTGGCCGACATTCATTTTGATCAACACAGAGGTCTGAGTGAGGGTCAGCAGGCCGGGTAGGTGAAGCGAAGGCCAGGTGGGCGGGACTAAGGCTTCTTTGCCATCACCATGGAGACAGTCTCCCCACCGGAAGAGTAGGCGCAGCTTATGATGGGCCTGGTGACAAGACTCAGCCAATGGCAGAGATCCAGCCCGCCAGGCAGATGACACAGGGCCCTCCATTGTGACCCAGGACACCTAGTGGCCACAGGATTTGAGCACACCCTGGGAAAGGCTAGGCAGGCACAAGGGAGCCCCTGGTGCGGACTGCTTCAGGGCATTGGCACAGCAGGCCAGGGTCCAATTTTCCCACTTTCCTCAGGATATCAGTACGCAAGACATCCCCACTCAGCATCTCCTGCCTCTCTCTCTGTCTCTCTCTCTCTCTGTATGTGTTCATTCTCTGAAATCTCTTCCTTCTCCCCCCCCAGGCGCTTCACAGCTTGGAGTGCCTGACAGAGTGTCTAGAGACGAAAGAGCAAAGGGGGAAGGCCTCTGGCTGTACTGGTTGCCCAAGGGCAGAGAAGATCTGGTAGTCTATCTGGAAGGACTAGGGAGTAGTGATTGATTGGGGAGCTACATCACGGGTGAACCCTGGCCGGGTGAAGCTTGTTGACACGGGGCAGCCTCTCCGGAGACTACTAATTCCGCTGATAACATTGTATTCAAATACCCGGCTGAGTGCCATGGGCAGAAAACATTGACACATACCTGC
Source organism: Loxodonta africana (assembly GCF_030014295.1). Classification (NCBI taxonomy): domain Eukaryota; kingdom Metazoa; phylum Chordata; class Mammalia; order Proboscidea; family Elephantidae; genus Loxodonta; species Loxodonta africana. The sequence continues at coordinate 96,561 of NW_026974895.1, read as the reverse complement.
CAGAGGCCTATCCTGGGTCTGAAGAGTCCACCCTGGTCTCCAGCGACTCATCATCTCAGCACACACTTTGCCGGCACACATGGAATCCGCCTCTCTCCAGGAAGGCTTCTCCTGCTAGGAAACACAGGATGGCACTCAGCCAAAGGAGAACACAGGCAAAGTCAAATGAAGCCCGCATTTTCAAGATTTTGCTTCTGCTGGGCCACAGCCCCCGGTGGCACACTGCATGCGCGTCACTTCTCCAAAGACAAGGCCGAAATCCGGGCGTCCAGGGCCCCAGCAGTCCAGAGTCTGCGGATGGCGGCATACTCTGCAGATGGTGCCACCTATTTGCCAAGTACAGGACGGAGGCCTGTGCCCTAGACTGGCTCCGCTAGGGCTCCACGACCTCAGCTATTTTCCGAGACCTTTGACCCGTGCCCTCGTGAGTGTGTGATCTCTAGTTACACTTCTCCTCCGACCACTCTCAATCCGCCACCTGCGGATACCTGAGCGTGGAAATCTACATCTATCACTAGCTGCAGTGTCACAGGTCACTAGGTGTTTAGGCTCAGGCTGACCTTGGCTGTCTTCTGCCCGGGCAAGGAGCGAAATCCTTCAAAGGAAATGAGGACACGTGGTCACTGGCCGACATCCTTTCTTTCATCCACACGGCGGTCCAGATGAGGGTAAGGAGGCCACGTAGGCCAGGTGAAGGCTGAGTGCGGGGCCTAAGGCTTCTTCCCCAATCACCATGGAGACAGCCACCGGAAGGCTGGCCGGAACTTCTGACGGGGATGGGTCACAAACACTGAGCCAATAGGAGAAGTCCAGCCTAACCGGCCAGTTCTGCAGAGCCCTCCATGGTACCCATGGACACACAACAGGCCCTTGTGTCTTTGGCCACAAAATCGAGGGCACCAGGGAATAACTTCACAGTAGCCAATCCCTGATGCGGACACGTTCGACACACTGGGACAGCAGGCAGGTACCTCTTTACCACTTACGCTAGGATGTCAGTAGGCAAGGTGCCCTTCCTCAGCATCTATGGCCCCTCTCTGGATGTGTTCATTCAGAGAAATCTCTTCCTTCTACCCCTGAGACACATCACAAGTATGAGGGGCCTGACAGAGAGCCTGGAGATGAAACGGGGGAGGCTTCTGGCTGGACCGCTTCCCCGTGGGTAGACAATAGCAGGTAGTCTCTCTGGAAGGTCTTAGCTTCTGTTGATTGACATGGGCAATACAGTAGGGCGGTCCCTGGCCAGGTGGAGCTTGTGGGCAGATGCAACCTCTCCGGCGACGAATAATCCCGCTGCTGCTTTGTTTGCTGAAAACCTCCCCCCGCCAACTCGGATGGGCAGAGAACATTCACCCACACCTGCCAGGGGCCTTTCCTGGGACTAAAGATCCCAACCTGGTCTCAACGTCGTCACCCTCTCAGCACACACCTTTCCTGCACACATAATCCTGCCTTTCTCCGTCAGTGCCTTATCCTACTAGAAAACAAAGCATGCCGCTCAGATAGGCCGATGCCGGGGAAATCGAGGAGACACTGCCATTTTCCAAATTTTTGCTGTCTACATGTCCCCGCCCCCGGTGCAAGGCTGCGTATGTGGCCGGGCTCCGAAGGCAAGGCCGAAATCCTGGCAGCCTGGGCCCCGGCAGTCCAATGGTTTATGGACGTGGGGACACGGATGACCTGTTTGCCACATACAGGAGAAATCCTTGGGCCCTTCACTGGCTCGCCATTCAGCTCCACGACGTCCACTCCTGGCCCTGGCCTTTGGCCGGTGCCCCATTCAACGTGTGCTCAGGAGCCATGTTTCTCCACCCATCGCTATCATTCTGCCACCAGGGGATATGTGAGTGTGGGAGTCACCATTTGTCACTGGCAGCAGCGTCACAACTCACTAGACTTCCAGGGACCCGCAGACCTAGGCTGCCTTCTGCCTCAGGCAAGGTCCCGAATCCTTTATCCCAGATGCTGACACCTGGCCACTGGCCGACATTCATTTTGATCAACACAGAGGTCTGAGTGAGGGTCAGCAGGCCGGGTAGGTGAAGTGAAGGCCAGGTGGGCGGGACTAAGGCTTCTTTGCCATCACCATGGAGACAGTCTCCCCACCGGAAGAGTAGGCGCAGCTTATGATGGGCCTGGTGACAAGACTCAGCCAATGGCAGAGATCCAGCCTGCCAGGCAGATGACACAGGGCCCTCCATTGTGACCCAGGACACCTAGTGGCCACAGGATTTGAGCACACCCTGGGAAAGGCTACGCAGGCACAAGGGAGCCCCTGGTGCGGACTGCTTCAGGGCATTGGCACAGCAGGCCAGGGTCCAATTTTCCCACTTTCCTCAGGATATCAGTACGCAAGACATCCCCACTCAGCATCTCCTGCTTCTCTCTCTGTCTCTCTCTCTCTCTGTATGTGTTCATTCTCTGAAATCTCTTCCTTCTCCCCCCCAGGCGCTTCACAGCTTGGAGTGCCTGACAGAGTGTCTAGAGACGAAAGAGCAAAGGGGGAAGGCCTCTGGCTGTACTGGTTGCCCAAGGGCAGAGAAGATCTGGTAGTCTATCTGGAAGGACTAGGGAGTAGTGATTGATTGGGGAGCTACATCACGGGTGAACCCTGGCCGGGTGAAGCTTGTTGACACGGGGCAGCCTCTCCGGAGACTACTAATTCCGCTGATAACATTGTATTCAAATACCCGGCTGAGTGCCATGGGCAGAAAACATTGACACATACCTGCCAGAGGCCTATCCTGGGTCTGAAGAGTCCACCCTGGTCTCCAGCGACTCATCATCTCAGCACACACTTTGCCGGCACACATGGAATCCGCCTCTCTCCAGGAAGGCTTCTCCTGCTAGGAAACACAGGATGGCACTCAGCCAAAGGAGAACACAGGCAAAGTCAAATGAAGCCCGCATTTTCAAGATTTTGCTTCTGCTGGGCCACAGCCCCCGGTGGCACACTGCATGCGCGTCACTTCTCCAAAGACAAGGCCGAAATCTGGGCGTCCAGGGCCCCAGCAGTCCAGAGTCTGCGGATGGCGGCATACTCTGCAGATGGTGCCACCTATTTGCCAAGTACAGGACGGAGGCCTGTGCCCTAGACTGGCTCCGCTAGGGCTCCACGACCTCAGCTATTTTCCGAGACCTTTGACCCGTGCCCTCGTGAGTGTGTGATCTCTAGTTACACTTCTCCTCCGACCACTCTCAATCCGCCACCTGCGGATACCTGAGCGTGGAAATCTACATCTATCACTAGCTGCAGTGTCACAGGTCACTAGGTGTTTAGGCTCAGGCTGACCTTGGCTGTCTTCTGCCCGGGCAAGGAGCGAAATCCTTCAAAGGAAATGAGGACACGTGGTCACTGGCCGACATCCTTTCTTTCATCCACACGGCGGTCCAGATGAGGGTAAAGAGGCCACGTAGGCCAGGTGAGGCTGAGTGCGGGGCCTAAGGCTTCTTCCCCAATCACCATGGAGACAGCCACCGGAAGGCTGGCCGGAACTTCTGACGGGGACGGGTCACAAACACTGAGCCAATAGGAGAAGTCCAGCCTAACAGGCCAGTTCTGCAGAGCTCTCCATGGTACCCATGGACACACAACAGGCCCTTGTGTCTTTGGCCACAAAATCGAGGGCACCAGGGAATAACTTCACAGTAGCCAATCCCTGATGCGGACACGTTCGACACACTGGGACAGCAGGCAGGTACCTCTTTACCACTTACGCTAGGATGTCAGTAGGCAAGGTGCCCTTCCTCAGCATCTACGGCCCCTCTCTGGATGTGTTCATTCAGAGGAATCTCTTCCTTCTACCCCTGAGACACATCACAAGTATGAGGGGCCTGACAGAGAGCCTGGAGATGAAACGGGGGAGGCTTCTGGCTGCACCGCTTCCCCGTGGGTAGACAATAGCAGGTAGTCTCTCTGGAAGGTCTTAGCTTCTGTTGATTGACATGGGCAATACAGTAGGGGCGGTCCCTGGCCAGGTGGAGCTTGTGGGCAGATGCAACCTCTCCGGCGACGAATAATCCCGCTGCTGCTTTGTTTGCTGAAAACCTCCCCCCGCCAACTCGGATGGGCAGAGAACATTCACCCACACCTGCCAGGGGCCTTTCCTGGGACTAAAGATCCCAACCTGGTCTCAACGTCGTCACCCTCTCAGCACACACCTTTCCTGCACACATAATCCTGCCTTTCTCCGTCAGTGCCTTATCCTACTAGGAAACAAAGCGTGCCGCTCAGATAGGCCGATGCCGGGGAAATCGAGGAGACACTGCCATTTTCCAAATTTTTGCTGTCTACATGTCCCCGCCCCCGGTGCAAGGCTGCGTATGTGGCCGGGCTCCGAAGGCAAGGCCGAAATCCTGGCAGCCTGGGCCCCGGCAGTCCAATGGTTTATGGACGTGGGGACACGGATGACCTGTTTGCCACATACAGGAGAAATCCTTGGGCCCTTCACTGGCTCGCCATTCAGCTCCACGACGTCCACTCCTGGCCCTGGCCTTTGGCCGGTGCCCCATTCAACGTGTGCTCAGGAGCCATGTTTCTCCACCCATCGCTATCATTCTGCCACCAGGGGATATGTGAGTGTGGGAGTCACCATTTGTCACTGGCAGCAGCGTCACAACTCACTAGACTTCCAGGGACCCGCAGACCTAGGCTGCCTTCTGCCTCAGGCAAGGTCCCGAATCCTTTATCCCAGATGCTGACACCTGGCCACTGGCCGACATTCATTTTGATCAACACAGAGGTCTGAGTGAGGGTCAGCAGGCCGGGTAGGTGAAGCGAAGGCCAGGTGGGCGGGACTAAGGCTTCTTTGCCATCACCATGGAGACAGTCTCCCCACCGGAAGAGTAGGCGCAGCTTATGATGGGCCTGGTGACAAGACTCAGCCAATGGCAGAGATCCAGCCCGCCAGGCAGATGACACAGGGCCCTCCATTGTGACCCAGGACACCTAGTGGCCACAGGATTTGAGCACACCCTGGGAAAGGCTACGCAGGCACAAGGGAGCCCCTGGTGCGGACTGCTTCAGGGCATTGGCACAGCAGGCCAGGGTCCAATTTTCCCACTTTCCTCAGGATATCAGTACGCAAGACATCCCCACTCAGCATCTCCTGCCTCTCTCTCTGTCTCTCTCTCTCTCTGTATGTGTTCATTCTCTGAAATCTCTTCCTTCTCCCCCCCAGGCGCTTCACAGCTTGGAGTGCCTGACAGAGTGTCTAGAGACGAAAGAGCAAAGGGGGAAGGCCTCTGGCTGTACTGGTTGCCCAAGGGCAGAGAAGATCTGGTAGTCTATCTGGAAGGACTAGGGAGTAGTGATTGATTGGGGAGCTACATCACGGGTGAACCCTGGCCGGGTGAAGCTTGTTGACACGGGGCAGCCTCTCCGGAGACTACTAATTCCGCTGATAACATTGTATTCAAATACCCGGCTGAGTGCCATGGGCAGAAAACATTGACACATACCTGCCAGAGGCCTATCCTGGGTCTGAAGAGTCCACCCTGGTCTCCAGCGACTCATCATCTCAGCACACACTTTGTCGGCACACATGGAATCCGCCTCTCTCCAGGAATGCTTCTCCTGCTAGGAAACACAGGATGGCACTCAGCCAAAGGAGAACACAGGCAAAGTCAAATGAAGCCCGCATTTTCAAGATTTTGCTTCTGCTGGGCCACAGCCCCCGGTGGCACACTGCATGCGCGTCACTTCTCCAAAGACAAGGCCGAAATCCGGGCGTCCAGGGCCCCAGCAGTCCAGAGTCTGCGGATGGCGGCATACTCTGCAGATGGTGCCACCTATTTGCCAAGTACAGGACGGAGGCCTGTGCCCTAGACTGGCTCCGCTAGGGCTCCACGACCTCAGCTATTTTCCGAGACCTTTGACCCGTGCCCTCGTGAGTGTGTGATCTCTAGTTACACTTCTCCTCCGACCACTCTCAATCTGCCACCTGCGGATACCTGAGCGTGGAAATGTACATCTATCACTAGCTGCAGTGTCACAGGTCACTAGGTGTTTAGGCTCAGGCTGACCTTGGCTGTCTTCTGCCCGGGCAAGGAGCGAAATCCTTCAAAGGAAATGAGGACACGTGGTCACTGGCCGACATCCTTTCTTTCATCCACACGGCGGTCCAGATGAGGGTAAAGAGGCCACGTAGGCCAGGTGAGGCTGAGTGCGGGGCCTAAGGCTTCTTCCCCAATCACCATGGAGACAGCCACCGGAAGGCTGGCCGGAACTTCTGACGGGGACGGGTCACAAACACTGAGCCAATAGGAGAAGTCCAACCTAACAGGCCAGTTCTGCAGAGCTCTCCATGGTACCCATGGACACACAACAGGCCCTTGTGTCTTTGGCCACAAAATCGAGGGCACCAGGGAATAACTTCACAGTAGCCAATCCCTGATGCGGACACGTTCGACACACTGGGACAGCAGGCAGGTACCTCTTTACCACTTACGCTAGGATGTCAGTAGGCAAGGTGCCCTTCCTCAGCATCTATGGCCCCTCTCTGGATGTGTTCATTCAGAGGAATCTCTTCCTTCTACCCCTGAGACACATCACAAGTATGAGGGGCCTGACAGAGAGCCTGGAGATGAAACGGGGGAGGCTTCTGGCTGGACCGCTTCCCCGTGGGTAGACAATAGCAGGTAGTCTCTCTGGAAGGTCTTAGCTTCTGTTGATTGACATGGGCAATACAGTAGGGGCGGTCCCTGGCCAGGTGGAGCTTGTGGGCAGATGCAACCTCTCCGGCGACGAATAATCCCGCTGCTGCTTTGTTTGCTGAAAACCTCCCCCCGCCAACTCGGATGGGCAGAGAACATTCACCCACACCTGCCAGGGGCCTTTCCTGGGACTAAAGATCCCAACCTGGTCTCAACGTCGTCACCCTCTCAGCACACACCTTTCCTGCACACATAATCCTGCCTTTCTCCGTCAGTGCCTTATCCTACTAGGAAACAAAGCGTGCCGCTCAGATAGGCCGATGCCGGGGAAATCGAGGAGACACTGCCATTTTCCAAATTTTTGCTGTCTACATGTCCCCGCCCCCAGTGCAAGGCTGCGTATGTGGCCGGGCTCCGAAGGCAAGGCCGAAATCCTGGCAGCCTGGGCCCCGGCAGTCCAATGGTTTATGGACGTGGGGACACGGATGACCTGTTTGCCACATACAGGAGAAATCCTTGGGCCCTTCACTGGCTCGCCATTCAGCTCCACGACGTCCACTCCTGGCCCTGGCCTTTGGCCGGTGCCCCATTCAACGTGTGCTCAGGAGCCATGTTTCTCCACCCATCGCTATCATTCTGCCACCAGGGGATATGTGAGTGTGGGAGTCACCATTTGTCACTGGCAGCAGCGTCACAACTCACTAGACTTCCAGGGACCCGCAGACCTAGGCTGCCTTCTGCCTCAGGCAAGGTCCCGAATCCTTTATCCCAGATGCTGACACCTGGCCACTGGCCGACATTCATTTTGATCAACACAGAGGTCTGAGTGAGGGTCAGCAGGCCGGGTAGGTGAAGTGAAGGCCAGGTGGGCGGGACTAAGGCTTCTTTGCCATCACCATGGAGACAGTCTCCCCACCGGAAGAGTAGGCGCAGCTTATGATGGGCCTGGTGACAAGGCTCAGCCAATGGCAGAGATCCAGCCCGCCAGGCAGATGACACAGGGCCCTCCATTGTGACCCAGGACACCTAGTGGCCACAGGATTTGAGCACACCCTGGGAAAGGCTACGCAGGCACAAGGGAGCCCCTGGTGCGGACTGCTTCAGGGCATTGGCACAGCAGGCCAGGGTCCAATTTTCCCACTTTCCTCAGGATATCAGTACGCAAGACATCCCCACTCAGCATCTCCTGCCTCTCTCTCTGTCTCTGTCTCTCTCTGTATGTGTTCATTCTCTGAAATCTCTTCTTTCTCCCCCCCAGGCGCTTCACAGCTTGGAGTGCCTGACAGAGTGTCTAGAGACGAAAGAGCAAAGGGGGAAGGCCTCTGGCTGTACTGGTTGCCCAAGGGCAGAGAAGATCTGGTAGTCTATCTGGAAGGACTAGGGAGTAGTGATTGATTGGGGAGCTACATCACGGGTGAACCCTGGCCGGGTGAAGCTTGTTGACACGGGGCAGCCTCTCCGGAGACTACTAATTCCGCTGATAACATTGTATTCAAATACCCGGCTGAGTGCCATGGGCAGAAAACATTGACACATACCTGCCAGAGGCCTATCCTGGGTCTGAAGAGTCCACCCTGGTCTCCAGCGACTCATCATCTCAGCACACACTTTGCCGGCACACATGGAATCCGCCTCTCTCCAGGAATGCTTCTCCTGCTAGGAAACACAGGATGGCACTCAGCCAAAGGAGAACACAGGCAAAGTCAAATGAAGCCCGCATTTTCAAGATTTTGCTTCTGCTGGGCCACAGCCCCCGGTGGCACACGGCATGCGCGTCACTTCTCCAAAGACAAGGCCGAAATCCGGGCGTCCAGGGCCCCAGCAGTCCAGAGTCTGCGGATGGCGGCATACTCTGCAGATGGTGCCACCTATTTGCCAAGTACAGGACGGAGGCCTGTGCCCCAGACTGGCTCCGCTAGGGCTCCACGACCTCAGCTATTTTCCGAGACCTTTGACCCGTGCCCTCGTGAGTGTGTGATCTCTAGTTACACTTCTCCTCCGACCACTCTCAATCCGCCACCTGCGGATACCTGAGCGTGGAAATCTACATCTATCACTAGCTGCAGTGTCACAGGTCACTAGGTGTTTAGGCTCAGGCTGACCTTGGCTGTCTTCTGCCCGGGCAAGGAGCGAAATCCTTCAAAGGAAATGAGGACACGTGGTCACTGGCCGACATCCTTTCTTTCATCCACACGGCGGTCCAGATGAGGGTAAAGAGGCCACGTAGGCCAGGTGAAGGCTGAGTGCGGGGCCTAAGGCTTCTTCCCCAATCACCATGGAGACAGCCACCGGAAGGCTGGCCGGAACTTCTGACGGGGACGGGTCACAAACACTGAGCCAATAGGAGAAGTCCAGCCTAACCGGCCAGTTCTGCAGAGCTCTCCATGGTACCCATGGACACACAACAGGCCCTTGTGTCTTTGGCCACAAAATCGAGGGCACCAGGGAATAACTTCACAGTAGCCAATCCCTGATGCGGACACGTTCGACACACTGGGACAGCAGGCAGGTACCTCTTTACCACTTACGCTAGGATGTCAGTAGGCAAGGTGCCCTTCCTCAGCATCTACGGCCCCTCTCTGGATGTGTTCATTCAGAGGAATCTCTTCCTTCTACCCCTGAGACACATCACAAGTATGAGGGGCCTGACAGAGAGCCTGGAGATGAAACGGGGGAGGCTTCTGGCTGGACCGCTTCCCCGTGGGTAGACAATAGCAGGTAGTCTCTCTGGAAGGTCTTAGCTTCTGTTGATTGACATGGGCAATACAGGAGGGGCGGTCCCTGGCCAGGTGGAGCTTGTGGGCAGATGCAACCTCTCCGGCGACGAATAATCCCGCTGCTGCTTTGTTTGCTGAAAACCTCCCCCCGCCAACTCGGATGGGCAGAGAACATTCACCCACACCTGCCAGGGGCCTTTCCTGGGACTAAAGATCCCAACCTGGTCTCAACGTCGTCACCCTCTCAGCACACACCTTTCCTGCACACATAATCCTGCCTTTCTCCGTCAGTGCCTTATCCTACTAGGAAACAAAGCGTGCCGCTCAGATAGGCCGATGCCGGGGAAATCGAGGAGACACTGCCATTTTCCAAATTTTTGCTGTCTACATGTCCCCGCCCCCAGTGCAAGGCTGCGTATGTGGCCGGGCTCCGAAGGCAAGGCCGAAATCCTGGCAGCCTGGGCCCCGGCAGTCCAATGGTTTATGGACGTGGGGACACGGATGACCTGTTTGCCACATACAGGAGAAATCCTTGGGCCCTTCACTGGCTCGCCATTCAGCTCCACGACGTCCACTCCTGGCCCTGGCCTTTGGCCGGTGCCCCATTCAACGTGTGCTCAGGAGCCATGTTTCTCCACCCATCGCTATCATTCTGCCACCAGGGGATATGTGAGTGTGGGAGTCACCATTTGTCACTGGCAGCAGCGTCACAACTCACTAGACTTCCAGGGACCCGCAGACCTAGGCTGCCTTCTGCCTCAGGCAAGGTCCCGAATCCTTTATCCCAGATGCTGACACCTGGCCACTGGCCGACATTCATTTTGATCAACACAGAGGTCTGAGTGAGGGTCAGCAGGCCGGGTAGGTGAAGCGAAGGCCAGGTGGGCGGGACTAAGGCTTCTTTGCCATCACCATGGAGACAGTCTCCCCACCGGAAGAGTAGGCGCAGCTTATGATGGGCCTGGTGACAAGACTCAGCCAATGGCAGAGATCCAGCCCGCCAGGCAGATGACACAGGGCCCTCCATTGTGACCCAGGACACCTAGTGGCCACAGGATTTGAGCACACCCTGGGAAAGGCTAGGCAGGCACAAGGGAGCCCCTGGTGCGGACTGCTTCAGGGCATTGGCACAGCAGGCCAGGGTCCAATTTTCCCACTTTCCTCAGGATATCAGTACGCAAGACATCCCCACTCAGCATCTCCTGCCTCTCTCTCTGTCTCTCTCTCTCTCTGTATGTGTTCATTCTCTGAAATCTCTTCCTTCTCCCCCCCAGGCGCTTCACAGCTTGGAGTGCCTGACAGAGTGTCTAGAGACGAAAGAGCAAAGGGGGAAGGCCTCTGGCTGTACTGGTTGCCCAAGGGCAGAGAAGATCTGGTAGTCTATCTGGAAGGACTAGGGAGTAGTGATTGATTGGGGAGCTACATCACGGGTGAACCCTGGCCGGGTGAAGCTTGTTGACACGGGGCAGCCTCTCCGGAGACTACTAATTCCACTGATAACATTGTATTCAAATACCCGGCTGAGTGCCATGGGCAGAAAACATTGACACATACCTGCCAGAGGCCTATCCTGGGTCTGAAGAGTCCACCCTGGTCTCCAGCGACTCATCATCTCAGCACACACTTTGCCGGCACACATGGAATCCGCCTCTCTCCAGGAAGGCTTCTCCTGCTAGGAAACACGGGATGGCACTCAGCCAAAGGAGAACACAGGCAAAGTCAAATGAAGCCCGCATTTTCAAGATTTTGCTTCTGCTGGGCCACAGCCCCCGGTGGCACGCTGCATGCGCGTCACTTCTCCAAAGACAAGGCCGAAATCCGGGCGTCCAGGGCCCCAGCAGTCCAGAGTCTGCGGATGGCGGCATACTCTGCAGATGGTGCCACCTATTTGCCAAGTACAGGACGGAGGCCTGTGCCCTAGACTGGCTCCGCTAGGGCTCCACGACCTCAGCTATTTTCCGAGACCTTTGACCCGTGCCCTCGTGAGTGTGTGATCTCTAGTTACACTTCTCCTCCGACCACTCTCAATCCGCCACCTGCGGATACCTGAGCGTGGAAATCTACATCTATCACTAGCTGCAGTGTCACAGGTCACTAGGTGTTTAGGCTCAGGCTGACCTTGGCTGTCTTCTGCCCGGGCAAGGAGCGAAATCCTTCAAAGGAAATGAGGACACGTGGTCACTGGCCGACATCCTTTCTTTCATCCACACGGCGGTCCAGATGAGGGTAAAGAGGCCACGTAGGCCAGGTGAAGGCTGAGTGCGGGGCCTAAGGCTTCTTCCCCAATCACCATGGAGACAGCCACCGGAAGGCTGGCCGGAACTTCTGACGGGGACGGGTCACAAACACTGAGCCAATAGGAGAAGTCCAGCCTAACCGGCCAGTTCTGCAGAGCTCTCCATGGTACCCATGGACACACAACAGGCCCTTGTGTCTTTGGCCACAAAATCGAGGGCACCAGGGAATAACTTCACAGTAGCCAATCCCTGATGCGGACACGTTCGACACACTGGGACAGCAGGCAGGTACCTCTTTACCACTTACGCTAGGATGTCAGTAGGCAAGGTGCCCTTCCTCAGCATCTACGGCCCCTCTCTGGATGTGTTCATTCAGAGGAATCTCTTCCTTCTACCCCTGAGACACATCACAAGTATGAGGGGCCTGACAGAGAGCCTGGAGATGAAACGGGGGAGGCTTCTGGCTGGACCGCTTCCCCGTGGGTAGACAATAGCAGGTAGTCTCTCTGGAAGGTCTTAGCTTCTGTTGATTGACATGGGCAATACAGTAGGGGCGGTCCCTGGCCAGGTGGAGCTTGTGGGCAGATGCAACCTCAATACTATCTCTCTATGCCGCTGCTGCTTTGTTTGCTGAAAACCTCCCCCCGCCAACTCGGATGGGCAGAGAACATTCACCCACACCTGCCAGGGGCCTTTCCTGGGACTAAAGATCCCAACCTGGTCTCAACGTCGTCACCCTCTCAGCACACACCTTTCCTGCACACATAATCCTGCCTTTCTCCGTCAGTGCCTTATCCTACTAGGAAACAAAGCGTGCCGCTCAGATAGGCCGATGCCGGGGAAATCGAGGAGACACTGCCATTTTCCAAATTTTTGCTGTCTACATGTCCCCGCCCCCAGTGCAAGGCTGCGTATGTGGCCGGGCTCCGAAGGCAAGGCCGAAATCCTGGCAGCCTGGGCCCCGGCAGTCCAATGGTTTATGGACGTGGGGACACGGATGACCTGTTTGCCACATACAGGAGAAATCCTTGGGCCCTTCACTGGCTCGCCATTCAGCTCCACGACGTCCACTCCTGGCCCTGGCCTTTGGCCGGTGCCCCATTCAACGTGTGCTCAGGAGCCATGTTTCTCCACCCATCGCTATCATTCTGCCACCAGGGGATATGTGAGTGTGGGAGTCACCATTTGTCACTGGCAGCAGCGTCACAACTCACTAGACTTCCAGGGACCCGCAGACCTAGGCTGCCTTCTGCCTCAGGCAAGGTCCCGAATCCTTTATCCCAGATGCTGACACCTGGCCACTGGCCGACATTCATTTTGATCAACACAGAGGTCTGAGTGAGGGTCAGCAGGCCGGGTAGGTGAAGCGAAGGCCAGGTGGGCGGGACTAAGGCTTCTTTGCCATCACCATGGAGACAGTCTCCCCACCGGAAGAGTAGGCGCAGCTTATGATGGGCCTGGTGACAAGACTCAGCCAATGGCAGAGATCCAGCCCGCCAGGCAGATGACACAGGGCCCTCCATTGTGACCCAGGACACCTAGTGGCCACAGGATTTGAGCACACCCTGGGAAAGGCTAGGCAGGCACAAGGGAGCCCCTGGTGCGGACTGCTTCAGGGCATTGGCACAGCAGGCCAGGGTCCAATTTTCCCACTTTCCTCAGGATATCAGTACGCAAGACATCCCCACTCAGCATCTCCTGCCTCTCTCTCTGTCTCTCTCTCTCTCTGTATGTGTTCATTCTCTGAAATCTCTTCCTTCTCCCCCCCAGGCGCTTCACAGCTTGGAGTGCCTGACAGAGTGTCTAGAGACGAAAGAGCAAAGGGGGAAGGCCTCTGGCTGTACTGGTTGCCCAAGGGCAGAGAAGATCTGGTAGTCTATCTGGAAGGACTAGGGAGTAGTGACTGATTGGGGAGCTACATCACCGGTGAACCCTGGCCGGGTGAAGCTTGTTGACACGGGGCAGCCTCTCCGGAGACTACTAATTCCGCTGATAACATTGTATTCAAATACCCGGCTGAGTGCCATGGGCAGAAAACATTGACACATACCTGCCAGAGGCCTATCCTGGGTCTGAAGAGTCCACCCTGGTCTCCAGCGACTCATCATCTCAGCACACACTTTGCCGGCACACATGGAATCCGCCTCTCTCCAGGAAGGCTTCTCCTGCTAGGAAACACGGGATGGCACTCAGCCAAAGGAGAACACAGGCAAAGTCAAATGAAGCCCGCATTTTCAAGATTTTGCTTCTGCTGGGCCACAGCCCCCGGTGGCACGCTGCATGCGCGTCACTTCTCCAAAGACAAGGCCGAAATCCGGGCGTCCAGGGCCCCAGCAGTCCAGAGTCTGCGGATGGCGGCATACTCTGCAGATGGTGCCACCTATTTGCCAAGTACAGGACGGAGGCCTGTGCCCTAGACTGGCTCCGCTAGGGCTCCACGACCTCAGCTATTTTCCGAGACCTTTGACCCGTGCCCTCGTGAGTGTGTGATCTCTAGTTACACTTCTCCTCCGACCACTCTCAATCCGCCACCTGCGGATACCTGAGCGTGGAAATCTACATCTATCACTAGCTGCAGTGTCACAGGTCACTAGGTGTTTAGGCTCAGGCTGACCTTGGCTGTCTTCTGCCCGGGCAAGGAGCGAAATCCTTCAAAGGAAATGAGGACACGTGGTCACTGGCCGACATCCTTTCTTTCATCCACACGGCGGTCCAGATGAGGGTAAAGAGGCCACGTAGGCCAGGTGAAGGCTGAGTGCGGGGCCTAAGGCTTCTTCCCCAATCACCATGGAGACAGCCACCGGAAGGCTGGCCGGAACTTCTGACGGGGACGGGTCACAAACACTGAGCCAATAGGAGAAGTCCAGCCTAACCGGCCAGTTCTGCAGAGCTCTCCATGGTACCCATGGACACACAACAGGCCCTTGTGTCTTTGGCCACAAAATCGAGGGCACCAGGGAATAACTTCACAGTAGCCAATCCCTGATGCGGACACGTTCGACACACTGGGACAGCAGGCAGGTACCTCTTTACCACTTACGCTAGGATGTCAGTAGGCAAGGTGCCCTTCCTCAGCATCTATGGCCCCTCTCTGGATGTGTTCATTCAGAGGAATCTCTTCCTTCTACCCCTGAGACACATCACAAGTATGAGGGGCCTGACAGAGAGCCTGGAGATGAAACGGGGGAGGCTTCTGGCTGCACCGCTTCCCCGTGGGTAGACAATAGCAGGTAGTCTCTCTGGAAGGTCTTAGCTTCTGTTGATTGACATGGGCAATACAGTAGGGGCGGTCCCTGGCCAGGTGGAGCTTGTGGGCAGATGCAACCTCTCCGGCGACGAATAATCCCGCTGCTGCTTTGTTTGCTGAAAACCTCCCCCCGCCAACTCGGATGGGCAGAGAACATTCACCCACACCTGCCAGGGGCCTTTCCTGGGACTAAAGATCCCAACCTGGTCTCAACGTCGTCACCCTCTCAGCACACACCTTTCCTGCACACATAATCCTGCCTTTCTCCGTCAGTGCCTTATCCTACTAGGAAACAAAGCGTGCCGCTCAGATAGGCCGATGCCGGGGAAATCGAGGAGACACTGCCATTTTCCAAATTTTTGCTGTCTACATGTCCCCGCCCCCAGTGCAAGGCTGCGTATGTGGCCGGGCTCCGAAGGCAAGGCCGAAATCCTGGCAGCCTGGGCCCCGGCAGTCCAATGGTTTATGGACGTGGGGACACGGATGACCTGTTTGCCACATACAGGAGAAATCCTTGGGCCCTTCACTGGCTCGCCATTCAGCTCCACGACGTCCACTCCTGGCCCTGGCCTTTGGCCGGTGCCCCATTCAACGTGTGCTCAGGAGCCATGTTTCTCCACCCATCGCTATCATTCTGCCACCAGGGGATATGTGAGTGTGGGAGTCACCATTTGTCACTGGCAGCAGCGTCACAACTCACTAGACTTCCAGGGACCCGCAGACCTAGGCTGCCTTCTGCCTCAGGCAAGGTCCCGAATCCTTTATCCCAGATGCTGACACCTGGCCACTGGCCGACATTCATTTTGATCAACACAGAGGTCTGAGTGAGGGTCAGCAGGCCGGGTAGGTGAAGTGAAGGCCAGGTGGGCGGGACTAAGGCTTCTTTGCCATCACCATGGAGACAGTCTCCCCACCGGAAGAGTAGGCGCAGCTTATGATGGGCCTGGTGACAAGGCTCAGCCAATGGCAGAGATCCAGCCCGCCAGGCAGATGACACAGGGCCCTCCATTGTGACCCAGGACACCTAGTGGCCACAGGATTTGAGCACACCCTGGGAAAGGCTACGCAGGCACAAGGGAGCCCCTGGTGCGGACTGCTTCAGGGCATTGGCACAGCAGGCCAGGGTCCAATTTTCCCACTTTCCTCAGGATATCAGTACGCAAGACATCCCCACTCAGCATCTCCTGCCTCTCTCTCTGTCTCTCTCTCTCTCTGTATGTGTTCATTCTCTGAAATCTCTTCTTTCTCCCCCCCAGGCGCTTCACAGCTTGGAGTGCCTGACAGAGTGTCTAGAGACGAAAGAGCAAAGGGGGAAGGCCTCTGGCTGTACTGGTTGCCCAAGGGCAGAGAAGATCTGGTAGTCTATCTGGAAGGACTAGGGAGTAGTGATTGATTGGGGAGCTACATCACGGGTGAACCCTGGCCGGGTGAAGCTTGTTGACACGGGGCAGCCTCTCCGGAGACTACTAATTCCGCTGATAACATTGTATTCAAATACCCGGCTGAGTGCCATGGGCAGAAAACATTGACACATACCTGCCAGAGGCCTATCCTGGGTCTGAAGAGTCCACCCTGGTCTCCAGCGACTCATCATCTCAGCACACACTTTGCCGGCACACATGGAATCCGCCTCTCTCCAGGAATGCTTCTCCTGCTAGGAAACACAGGATGGCACTCAGCCAAAGGAGAACACAGGCAAAGTCAAATGAAGCCCGCATTTTCAAGATTTTGCTTCTGCTGGGCCACAGCCCCCGGTGGCACACTGCATGCGCGTCACTTCTCCAAAGACAAGGCCGAAATCCGGGCGTCCAGGGCCCCAGCAGTCCAGAGTCTGCGGATGGCGGCATACTCTGCAGATGGTGCCACCTATTTGCCAAGTACAGGACGGAGGCCTGTGCCCCAGACTGGCTCCGCTAGGGCTCCACGACCTCAGCTATTTTCCGAGACCTTTGACCCGTGCCCTCGTGAGTGTGTGATCTCTAGTTACACTTCTCCTCCGACCACTCTCAATCCGCCACCTGCGGATACCTGAGCGTGGAAATCTACATCTATCACTAGCTGCAGTGTCACAGGTCACTAGGTGTTTAGGCTCAGGCTGACCTTGGCTGTCTTCTGCCCGGGCAAGGAGCGAAATCCTTCAAAGGAAATGAGGACACGTGGTCACTGGCCGACATCCTTTCTTTCATCCACACGGCGGTCCAGATGAGGGTAAAGAGGCCACGTAGGCCAGGTGAAGGCTGAGTGCGGGGCCTAAGGCTTCTTCCCCAATCACCATGGAGACAGCCACCGGAAGGCTGGCCGGAACTTCTGACGGGGACGGGTCACAAACACTGAGCCAATAGGAGAAGTCCAGCCTAACCGGCCAGTTCTGCAGAGCTCTCCATGGTACCCATGGACACACAACAGGCCCTTGTGTCTTTGGCCACAAAATCGAGGGCACCAGGGAATAACTTCACAGTAGCCAATCCCTGATGCGGACACGTTCGACACACTGGGACAGCAGGCAGGTACCTCTTTACCACTTACGCTAGGATGTCAGTAGGCAAGGTGCCCTTCCTCAGCATCTATGGCCCCTCTCTGGATGTGTTCATTCAGAGGAATCTCTTCCTTCTACCCCTGAGACACATCACAAGTATGAGGGGCCTGACAGAGAGCCTGGAGATGAAACGGGGGAGGCTTCTGGCTGGACCGCTTCCCCGTGGGTAGACAATAGCAGGTAGTCTCTCTGGAAGGTCTTAGCTTCTGTTGATTGACATGGGCAATACAGTAGGGGCGGTCCCTGGCCAGGTGGAGCTTGTGGGCAGATGCAACCTCTCCGGCGACGAATAATCCCGCTGCTGCTTTGTTTGCTGAAAACCTCCCCCCGCCAACTCGGATGGGCAGAGAACATTCACCCACACCTGCCAGGGGCCTTTCCTGGGACTAAAGATCCCAACCTGGTCTCAACGTCGTCACCCTCTCAGCACACACCTTTCCTGCACACATAATCCTGCCTTTCTCCGTCAGTGCCTTATCCTACTAGGAAACAAAGCGTGCCGCTCAGATAGGCCGATGCCGGGGAAATCGAGGAGACACTGCCATTTTCCAAATTTTTGCTGTCTACATGTCCCCGCCCCCAGTGCAAGGCTGCGTATGTGGCCGGGCTCCGAAGGCAAGGCCGAAATCCTGGCAGCCTGGGCCCCGGCAGTCCAATGGTTTATGGACGTGGGGACACGGATGACCTGTTTGCCACATACAGGAGAAATCCTTGGGCCCTTCACTGGCTCGCCATTCAGCTCCACGACGTCCACTCCTGGCCCTGGCCTTTGGCCGGTGCCCCATTCAACGTGTGCTCAGGAGCCATGTTTCTCCACCCATCGCTATCATTCTGCCACCAGGGGATATGTGAGTGTGGGAGTCACCATTTGTCACTGGCAGCAGCGTCACAACTCACTAGACTTCCAGGGACCCGCAGACCTAGGCTGCCTTCTGCCTCAGGCAAGGTCCCGAATCCTTTATCCCAGATGCTGACACCTGGCCACTGGCGGACATTCATTTTGATCAACACAGAGGTCTCAGTGAGGGTCAGCAGGCCGGGTAGGTGAAGCGAAGGCCAGGTGGGCGGGACTAAGGCTTCTTTGCCATCACCATGGAGACAGTCTCCCCACCGGAAGAGTAGGCGCAGCTTATGATGGGCCTGGTGACAAGACTCAGCCAATGGCAGAGATCCAGCCCGCCAGGCAGATGACACAGGGCCCTCCATTGTGACCCAGGACACCTAGTGGCCACAGGATTTGAGCACACCCTGGGAAAGGCTAGGCAGGCACAAGGGAGCCCCTGGTGCGGACTGCTTCAGGGCATTGGCACAGCAGGCCAGGGTCCAATTTTCCCACTTTCCTCAGGATATCAGTACGCAAGACATCCCCACTCAGCATCTCCTGCCTCTCTCTCTGTCTCTCTCTCTCTCTGTATGTGTTCATTCTCTGAAATCTCTTCCTTCTCCCCCCCAGGCACTTCACAGCTTGGAGTGCCTGACAGAGTGTCTAGAGACGAAAGAGCAAAGGGGGAAGGCCTCTGGCTGTACTGGTTGCCCAAGGGCAGAGAAGATCTGGTAGTCTATCTGGAAGGACTAGGGAGTAGTGATTGATTGGGGAGCTACATCACGGGTGAACCCTGGCCGGGTGAAGCTTGTTGACACAGGGCAGCCTCTCCGGAGACTACTAATTCCGCTGATAACATTGTATTCAAATACCCGGCTGAGTGCCATGGGCAGAAAACATTGACACATACCTGCCAGAGGCCTATCCTGGGTCTGAAGAGTCCACCCTGGTCTCCAGCGACTCATCATCTCAGCACACACTTTGCCGGCACACATGGAATCCGCCTCTCTCCAGGAAGGCTTCTCCTGCTAGGAAACACAGGATGGCACTCAGCCAAAGGAGAACACAGGCAAAGTCAAATGAAGCCCGCATTTTCAAGATTTTGCTTCTGCTGGGCCACAGCCCCCGGTGGCACACTGCATGCGCGTCACTTCTCCAAAGACAAGGCCGAAATCCGGGCATCCAGGGCCCCAGCAGTCCAGAGTCTGCGGATGGCGGCATACTCTGCAGGTGGTGCCACCTATTTGCCAAGTACAGGACGGAGGCCTGTGCCCTAGACTGGCTCCGCTAGGGCTCCACGACCTCAGCTATTTTCCGAGACCTTTGACCCGTGCCCTCGTGAGTGTGTGATCTCTAGTTACACTTCTCCTCCGACCACTCTCAATCCGTCACCTGCGGATACCTGACCGTGGAAATCTACATCTATCACTAGCTGCAGTGTCACAGGTCACTAGGTGTTTAGGCTCAGGCTGACCTTGGCTGTCTTCTGCCCGGGCAAGGAGCGAAATCCTTCAAAGGAAATGAGGACACGTGGTCACTGGCCGACATCCTTTCTTTCATCCACACGGCGGTCCAGATGAGGGTAAAGAGGCCACGTAGGCCAGGTGAAGGCTGAGTGCGGGGCCTAAGGCTTCTTCCCCAATCACCATGGAGACAGCCACCGGAAGGCTGGCCGGAACTTCTGACGGGGACGGGTCACAAACACTGAGCCAATAGGAGAATTCCAGCCTAACCGGCCAGTTCTGCAGAGCTCTCCATGGTACCCATGGACACACAACAGGCCCTTGTGTCTTTGGCCACAAAATCGAGGGCACCAGGGAATAACTTCACAGTAGCCAATCCCTGATGTGGACACGTTCGACACACTGGGACAGCAGGCAGGTACCTCTTTACCACTTACGCTAGGATGTCAGTAGGCAAGGTGCCCTTCCTCAGCATCTATGGCCCCTCTCTGGATGTGTTCATTCAGAGGAATCTCTTCCTTCTACCCCTGAGACACATCACAGGTATGAGGGGCCTGACAGAGAGCCTGGAGATGAAACGGGGGAGGCTTCTGGCTGGACCGCTTCCCCGTGGGTAGACAATAGCAGGTAGTCTCTCTGGAAGGTCTTAGCTTCTGTTGATTGACATGGGCAATACAGTAGGGGCGGTCCCTGGCCAGGTGGAGCTTGTGGGCAGATGCAACCTCTCCGGCGACGAATAATCCCGCTGCTGCTTTGTTTGCTGAAAACCTCCCCCCGCCAACTCGGATGGGCAGAGAACATTCACCCACACCTGCCAGGGGCCTTTCCTGGGACTAAAGATCCCAACCTGGTCTCAACGTCGTCACCCTCTCAGCACACACCTTTCCTGCACACATAATCCTGCCTTTCTCCGTCAGTGCCTTATCCTACTAGGAAACAAAGCGTGCCGCTCAGATAGGCCGATGCCGGGGAAATCGAGGAGACACTGCCATTTTCCAAATTTTTGCTGTCTACATGTCCCCGCCCCCAGTGCAAGGCTGCGTATGTGGCCGGGCTCCGAAGGCAAGGCCGAAATCCTGGCAGCCTGGGCCCCGGCAGTCCAATGGTTTATGGACGTGGGGACACGGATGACCTGTTTGCCACATACAGGAGAAATCCTTGGGCCCTTCACTGGCTCGCCATTCAGCTCCACGACGTCCACTCCTGGCCCTGGCCTTTGGCCGGTGCCCCATTCAACGTGTGCTCAGGAGCCATGTTTCTCCACCCATCGCTATCATTCTGCCACCAGGGGATATGTGAGTGTGGGAGTCACCATTTGTCACTGGCAGCAGCGTCACAACTCACTAGACTTCCAGGGACCCGCAGACCTAGGCTGCCTTCTGCCTCAGGCAAGGTCCCGAATCCTTTATCCCAGATGCTGACACCTGGCCACTGGCGGACATTCATTTTGATCAACACAGAGGTCTGAGTGAGGGTCAGCAGGCCGGGTAGGTGAAGCGAAGGCCAGGTGGGCGGGACTAAGGCTTCTTTGCCATCACCATGGAGACAGTCTCCCCACCGGAAGAGTAGGCGCAGCTTATGATGGGCCTGGTGACAAGACTCAGCCAATGGCAGAGATCCAGCCCGCCAGGCAGATGACACAGGGCCCTCCATTGTGACCCAGGACACCTAGTGGCCACAGGATTTGAGCACACCCTGGGAAAGGCTACGCAGGCACAAGGGAGCCCCTGGTGCGGACTGCTTCAGGGCATTGGCACAGCAGGCCAGGGTCCAATTTTCCCACTTTCCTCAGGATATCAGTACGCAAGACATCCCCACTCAGCATCTCCTGCCTCTCTCTCTGTCTCTCTCTCTCTCTGTATGTGTTCATTCTCTGAAATCTCTTCCTTCTCCCCCCCAGGCGCTTCACAGCTTGGAGTGCCTGACAGAGTGTCTAGAGACGAAAGAGCAAAGGGGGAAGGCCTCTGGCTGTACTGGTTGCCCAAGGGCAGAGAAGATCTGGTAGTCTATCTGGAAGGACTAGGGAGTAGTGATTGATTGGGGAGCTACATCACGGGTGAACCCTGGCCGGGTGAAGCTTGTTGACACGGGGCAGCCTCTCCGGAGACTACTAATTCCGCTGATAACATTGTATTCAAATACCCGGCTGAGTGCCATGGGCAGAAAACATTGACACATACCTGCCAGAGGCCTATCCTGGGTCTGAAGAGTCCACCCTGGTCTCCAGCGACTCATCATCTCAGCACACACTTTGCCGGCACACATGGAATCCGCCTCTCTCCAGGAAGGCTTCTCCTGCTAGGAAACACGGGATGGCACTCAGCCAAAGGAGAACACAGGCAAAGTCAAATGAAGCCCGCATTTTCAAGATTTTGCTTCTGCTGGGCCACAGCCCCCGGTGGCACGCTGCATGCGCGTCACTTCTCCAAAGACAAGGCCGAAATCCGGGCGTCCAGGGCCCCAGCAGTCCAGAGTCTGCGGATGGCGGCATACTCTGCAGATGGTGCCACCTATTTGCCAAGTACAGGACGGAGGCCTGTGCCCTAGACTGGCTCCGCTAGGGCTCCACGACCTCAGCTATTTTCCGAGACCTTTGACCCGTGCCCTCGTGAGTGTGTGATCTCTAGTTACACTTCTCCTCCGACCACTCTCAATCCGCCACCTGCGGATACCTGAGCGTGGAAATCTACATCTATCACTAGCTGCAGTGTCACAGGTCACTAGGTGTTTAGGCTCAGGCTGACCTTGGCTGTCTTCTGCCCGGGCAAGGAGCGAAATCCTTCAAAGGAAATGAGGACACGTGGTCACTGGCCGACATCCTTTCTTTCATCCACACGGCGGTCCAGATGAGGGTAAAGAGGCCACGTAGGCCAGGTGAAGGCTGAGTGCGGGGCCTAAGGCTTCTTCCCCAATCACCATGGAGACAGCCACCGGAAGGCTGGCCGGAACTTCTGACGGGGACGGGTCACAAACACTGAGCCAATAGGAGAAGTCCAGCCTAACCGGCCAGTTCTGCAGAGCTCTCCATGGTACCCATGGACACACAACAGGCCCTTGTGTCTTTGGCCACAAAATCGAGGGCACCAGGGAATAACTTCACAGTAGCCAATCCCTGATGTGGACACGTTCGACACACTGGGACAGCAGGCAGGTACCTCTTTACCACTTACGCTAGGATGTCAGTAGGCAAGGTGCCCTTCCTCAGCATCTATGGCCCCTCTCTGGATGTGTTCATTCAGAGGAATCTCTTCCTTCTACCCCTGAGACACATCACAAGTATGAGGGGCCTGACAGAGAGCCTGGAGATGAAACGGGGGAGGCTTCTGGCTGCACCGCTTCCCCGTGGGTAGACAATAGCAGGTAGTCTCTCTGGAAGGTCTTAGCTTCTGTTGATGGACATGGGCAATACAGTAGGGGCGGTCCCTGGCCAGGTGGAGCTTGTGGGCAGATGCAACCTCTCCGGCGACGAATAATCCCGCTGCTGCTTTGTTTGCTGAAAACCTCCCCCCGCCAACTCGGATGGGCAGAGAACATTCACCCACACCTGCCAGGGGCCTTTCCTGGGACTAAAGATCCCAACCTGGTCTCAACGTCGTCACCCTCTCAGCACACACCTTTCCTGCACACATAATCCTGCCTTTCTCCGTCAGTGCCTTATCCTACTAGGAAACAAAGCGTGCCGCTCAGATAGGCCGATGCCGGGGAAATCGAGGAGACACTGCCATTTTCCAAATTTTTGCTGTCTACATGTCCCCGCCCCCAGTGCAAGGCTGCGTATGTGGCCGGGCTCCGAAGGCAAGGCCGAAATCCTGGCAGCCTGGGCCCCGGCAGTCCAATGGTTTATGGACGTGGGGACACGGATGACCTGTTTGCCACATACAGGAGAAATCCTTGGGCCCTTCACTGGCTCGCCATTCAGCTCCACGACGTCCACTCCTGGCCCTGGCCTTTGGCCGGTGCCCCATTCAACGTGTGCTCAGGAGCCATGTTTCTCCACCCATCGCTATCATTCTGCCACCAGGGGATATGTGAGTGTGGGAGTCACCATTTGTCACTGGCAGCAGCGTCACAACTCACTAGACTTCCAGGGACCCGCAGACCTAGGCTGCCTTCTGCCTCAGGCAAGGTCCCGAATCCTTTATCCCAGATGCTGACACCTGGCCACTGGCGGACATTCATTTTGATCAACACAGAGGTCTGAGTGAGGGTCAGCAGGCCGGGTAGGTGAAGTGAAGGCCAGGTGGGCGGGACTAAGGCTTCTTTGCCATCACCATGGAGACAGTCTCCCCACCGGAAGAGTAGGCGCAGCTTATGATGGGCCTGGTGACAAGGCTCAGCCAGTGGCAGAGATCCAGCCCACCAGGCAGATGACACAGGGCCCTCCATTGTGACCCAGGACACCTAGTGGCCACAGGATTTGAGCACACCCTGGGAAAGGCTACGCAGGCACAAGGGAGCCCCTGGTGCGGACTGCTTCAGGGCATTGGCACAGCAGGCCAGGGTCCAATTTTCCCACTTTCCTCAGGATATCAGTACGCAAGACATCCCCACTCAGCATCTCCTGCCTCTCTCTCTGTCTCTCTCTCTCTCTGTATGTGTTCATTCTCTGAAATCTCTTCCTTCTCCCCCCCAGGCACTTCACAGCTTGGAGTGCCTGACAGAGTGTCTAGAGACGAAAGAGCAAAGGGGGAAGGCCTCTGGCTGTACTGGTTGCCCAAGGGCAGAGAAGATCTGGTAGTCTATCTGGAAGGACTAGGGAGTAGTGATTGATTGGGGAGCTACATCACGGGTGAACCCCGGCCGGGTGAAGCTTGTTGACACGGGGCAGCCTCTCCGGAGACTACTAATTCCGCTGATAACATTGTATTCAAATACCCGGCTGAGTGCCATGGGCAGAAAACATTGACACATACCTGCCAGAGGCCTATCCTGGGTCTGAAGAGTCCACCCTGGTCTCCAGCGACTCATCATCTCAGCACACACTTTGCCGGCACACATGGAATCCGCCTCTCTCCAGGAATGCTTCTCCTGCTAGGAAACACGGGATGGCACTCAGCCAAAGGAGAACACAGGCAAAGTCAAATGAAGCCCGCATTTTCAAGATTTTGCTTCTGCTGGGCCACAGCCCCCGGTGGCACGCTGCATGCGCGTCACTTCTCCAAAGACAAGGCCGAAATCCGGGCGTCCAGGGCCCCAGCAGTCCAGAGTCTGCGGATGGCGGCATACTCTGCAGATGGTGCCACCTATTTGCCAAGTACAGGACGGAGGCCTGTGCCCCAGACTGGCTCCGCTAGGGCTCCACGACCTCAGCTATTTTCCGAGACCTTTGACCCGTGCCCTCGTGAGTGCGTGATCTCTAGTTACACTTCTCCTCCGACCACTCTCAATCCGCCACCTGCGGATACCTGAGCGTGGAAATCTACATCTATCACTAGCAGCAGTGTCATAGGTCACTAGGTGTTTAGGCTCAGGCTGACCTTGGCTGTCTTCTGCCCGGGCAAGGAGCGAAATCCTTCAAAGGAAATGAGGACACGTGGTCACTGGCCGACATCCTTTCTTTCATCCACACGGCGGTCCAGATGAGGGTAAAGAGGCCACGTAGGCCAGGTGAAGGCTGAGTGCGGGGCCTAAGGCTTCTTCCCCAATCACCATGGAGACAGCCACCGGAAGGCTGGCCGGAACTTCTGACGGGGACGGGTCACAAACACTGAGCCAATAGGAGAAGTCCAGCCCAACCGGCCAGTTCTGCAGAGCCCTCCATGGTACCCATGGACACACAACAGGCCCTTGTGTCTTTGGCCACAAAATCGAGGGCACCAGGGAATAACTTCACAGTAGCCAATCCCTGATGCGGACACGTTCGACACACTGGGACAGCAGGCAGGTACCTCTTTACCACTTACGCTAGGATGTCAGTAGGCAAGGTGCCCTTCCTCAGCATCTATGGCCCCTCTCTGGATGTGTTCATTCAGAGGAATCTCTTCCTTCTACCCCTGAGACGCATCACAAGTATGAGGGGCCTGACAGAGAGCCTGGAGATGAAACGGGGGAGGCTTCTGGCTGCACCGCTTCCCCGTGGGTAGACAATAGCAGGTAGTCTCTCTGGAAGGTCTTAGCTTCTGTTGATTGACATGGGCAATACAGTAGGGGCGGTCCCTGGCCAGGTGGAGCTTGTGGGCAGATGCAACCTCTCCGGCGACGAATAATCCCGCTGCTGCTTTGTTTGCTGAAAACCTCCCCCCGCCAACTCGGATGGGCAGAGAACATTCACCCACACCTGCCAGGGGCCTTTCCTGGAACTAAAGATCCCAACCTGGTCTCAACGTCGTCACCCTCTCAGCACACACCTTTCCTGCACACATAATCCTGCCTTTCTCCGTCAGTGCCTTATCCTACTAGGAAACAAAGCGTGCCGCTCAGATAGGCCGATGCCGGGGAAATCGAGGAGACACTGCCATTTTCCAAATTTTTGCTGTCTACATGTCCCCGCCTCCGGTGCAAGGCTGCGTATGTGGCCGGGCTCCGAAGGCAAGGCCGAAATCCTGGCAGCCTGGGCCCCGGCAGTCCAATGGTTTATGGACGTGGGGACACGGATGACCTGTTTGCCACATACAGGAGAAATCCTTGGGCCCTTCACTGCCTCACCATTCAGCTCTACGACGTCCACTCCTGGCCCTGGCCTTCGGCCGGTGCCCCATTCAACGTGTGCTCAGGAGCCATGTTTCTCCACCCATCGCTATCATTCTGCCACCAGGGGATATGTGAGTGTGGGAGTCACCATTTGTCACTGGCAGCAGCGTCACAACTCACTAGACTTCCAGGGACCCGCAGACCTAGGCTGCCTTCTGCCTCAGGCAAGGTCCCGAATCCTTTATCCCAGATGCTGACACCTGGCCACTGGCCGACATTCATTTTGATCAACACAGAGGTCTGAGTGAGGGTCAGCAGGCCGGGTAGGTGAAGTGAACGCCAGGTGGGCGGGACTAAGGCTTCTTTGCCATCACCATGGAGACAGTCTCCCCACCGGAAGAGTAGGCGCAGCTTATGATGGGCCTGGTGACAAGACTCAGCCAATGGCAGAGATCCAGCCCGCCAGGCAGATGACACAGGGCCCTCCATTGTGACCCAGGACACCTAGTGGCCACAGGATTTGAGCACACCCTGGGAAAGGCTACGCAGGCACAAGGGAGCCCCTGGTGCGGACTGCTTCAGGGCATTGGCACAGCAGGCCAGGGTCCAATTTTCCCACTTTCCTCAGGATATCAGTACGCAAGACATCCCCACTCAGCATCTCCTGCCTCTCTCTCTGTCTCTCTCTCTCTCTGTATGTGTTCATTCTCTGAAATCTCTTCCTTCTCCCCCCCAGGCACTTCACAGCTTGGAGTGCCTGACAGAGTGTCTAGAGACAAAAGGGCAAAGGGGGAAGGTCTCTGGCTGTACTGGCTACCCAAGGGCAGAGAAGATCTGGTAGTCTATCTGGAAGGACTAGGGAGTAGTGACTGATTGGGGAGCTACATCACGGGTGAACCCTGGCCGGGTGAAGCTTGTTGACACGGGGCAGCCTCTCCGGAGACTACTAATTCCGCTGATAACATTGTATTCAAATACCCGGCTGAGTGCCATGGGCAGAAAACATTGACACATACCTGCCAGAGGCCTATCCTGGGTCTGAAGAGTCCACCCTGGTCTCCAGCGACTCATCATCTCAGCACACACTTTGCCGGCACACATGGAATCCGCCTCTCTCCAGGAATGCTTCTCCTGCTAGGAAACACAGGATGGCACTCAGCCAAAGGAGAACACAGGCAAAGTCAAATGAAGCCCGCATTTTCAAGATTTTGCTTCTGCTGGGCCACAGCCCCCGGTGGCACACTGCATGCGCGTCACTTCTCCAAAGACAAGGCCGAAATCCGGGCGTCCAGGGCCCCAGCAGTCCAGAGTCTGCGGATGGCGGCATACTCTGCAGATGGTGCCACCTATTTGCCAAGTACAGGACGGAGGCCTGTGCCCTAGACTGGCTCCGCTAGGGCTCCACGACCTCAGCTATTTTCCGAGACCTTTGACCCGTGCCCTCGTGAGTGTGTGATCTCTAGTTACACTTCTCCTCCGACCACTCTCAATCCGCCACGTGCGGATACCTGACCGTGGAAATCTACATCTATCACTAGCTGCAGTGTCACAGGTCACTAGGTGTTTAGGCTCAGGCTGACCTTGGCTGTCTTCTGCCCGGGCAAGGAGCGAAATCCTTCAAAGGAAATGAGGACACGTGGTCACTGGCCGACATCCTTTCTTTCATCCACACAGCCGTCCAGATGAGGGTAAAGAGGCCACGTAGGCCAGGTGAAGGCTGAGTGCGGGGCCTAAGGCTTCTTCCCCAATCACCATGGAGACAGCCACCGGAAGGCTGGCCGGAACTTCTGACGGGGACGGGTCACAAACACTGAGCCAATAGGAGAAGTCCAGCCTAACCGGCCAGTTCTGCAGAGCTCTCCATGGTACCCATGGACACACAACAGGCCCTTGTGTCTTTGGCCACAAAATCGAGGGCACCAGGGAATAACTTCACAGTAGCCAATCCCTGATGTGGACACGTTCGACACACTGGGACAGCAGGCAGGTACCTCTTTACCACTTACGCTAGGATGTCAGTAGGCAAGGTGCCCTTCCTCAGCATCTATGGCCCCTCTCTGGATGTGTTCATTCAGAGGAATCTCTTCCTTCTACCCCTGAGACACATCACAAGTATGAGGGGCCTGACAGAGAGCCTGGAGATGAAACGGGGGAGGCTTCTGGCTGGACCGCTTCCCCGTGGGTAGACAATAGCAGGTAGTCTCTCTGGAAGGTCTTAGCTTCTGTTGATTGACATGGGCAATACAGTAGGGGCGGTCCCTGGCCAGGTGGAGCTTGTGGGCAGATGCAACCTCTCCGGCGACGAATAATCCCGCTGCTGCTTTGTTTGCTGAAAACCTCCCCCCGCCAACTCGGATGGGCAGAGAACATTCACCCACACCTGCCAGGGGCCTTTCCTGGGACTAAAGATCCCAACCTGGTCTCAACGTCGTCACCCTCTCAGCACACACCTTTCCTGCACACATAATCCTGCCTTTCTCCGTCAGTGCCTTATCCTACTAGGAAACAAAGCGTGCCGCTCAGATAGGCCGATGCCGGGGAAATCGAGGAGACACTGCCATTTTCCAAATTTTTGCTGTCTACATGTCCCCGCCCCCAGTGCAAGGCTGCGTATGTGGCCGGGCTCCGAAGGCAAGGCCGAAATCCTGGCAGCCTGGGCCCCGGCAGTCCAATGGTTTATGGACGTGGGGACACGGATGACCTGTTTGCCACATACAGGAGAAATCCTTGGGCCCTTCACTGGCTCGCCATTCAGCTCCACGACGTCCACTCCTGGCCCTGGCCTTTGGCCGGTGCCCCATTCAACGTGTGCTCAGGAGCCATGTTTCTCCACCCATCGCTATCATTCTGCCACCAGGGGATATGTGAGTGTGGGAGTCACCATTTGTCACTGGCAGCAGCGTCACAACTCACTAGACTTCCAGGGACCCGCAGACCTAGGCTGCCTTCTGCCTCAGGCAAGGTCCCGAATCCTTTATCCCAGATGCTGACACCTGGCCACTGGCGGACATTCATTTTGATCAACACAGAGGTCTGAGTGAGGGTCAGCAGGCCGGGTAGGTGAAGCGAAGGCCAGGTGGGCGGGACTAAGGCTTCTTTGCCATCACCATGGAGACAGTCTCCCCACCGGAAGAGTAGGCGCAGCTTATGATGGGCCTGGTGACAAGACTCAGCCAATGGCAGAGATCCAGCCCGCCAGGCAGATGACACAGGGCCCTCCATTGTGACCCAGGACACCTAGTGGCCACAGGATTTGAGCACACCCTGGGAAAGGCTACGCAGGCACAAGGGAGCCCCTGGTGCGGACTGCTTCAGGGCATTGGCACAGCAGGCCAGGGTCCAATTTTCCCACTTTCCTCAGGATATCAGTACGCAAGACATCCCCACTCAGCATCTCCTGCCTCTCTCTCTGTCTCTCTCTCTCTCTGTATGTGTTCATTCTCTGAAATCTCTTCCTTCTCCCCCCCAGGCGCTTCACAGCTTGGAGTGCCTGACAGAGTGTCTAGAGACGAAAGAGCAAAGGGGGAAGGCCTCTGGCTGTACTGGTTGCCCAAGGGCAGAGAAGATCTGGTAGTCTATCTGGAAGGACTAGGGAGTAGTGATTGATTGGGGAGCTACATCACGGGTGAACCCTGGCCGGGTGAAGCTTGTTGACACGGGGCAGCCTCTCCGGAGACTACTAATTCCGCTGATAACATTGTATTCAAATACCCGGCTGAGTGCCATGGGCAGAAAACATTGACACATACCTGCCAGAGGCCTATTCTGGGTCTGAAGAGTCCACCCTGGTCTCCAGCGACTCATCATCTCAGCACACACTTTGCCGGCACACATGGAATCCGCCTCTCTCCAGGAATGCTTCTCCTGCTAGGAAACACAGGATGGCACTCAGCCAAAGGAGAACACAGGCAAAGTCAAATGAAGCCCGCATTTTCAAGATTTTGCTTCTGCTGGGCCACAGCCCCCGGTGGCACACTGCATGCGCGTCACTTCTCCAAAGACAAGGCCGAAATCTGGGCGTCCAGGGCCCCAGCAGTCCAGAGTCTGCGGATGGCGGCATACTCTGCAGATGGTGCCACCTATTTGCCAAGTACAGGACGGAGGCCTGTGCCCTAGACTGGCTCCGCTAGGGCTCCACGACCTCAGCTATTTTCCGAGACCTTTGACCCGTGCCCTCGTGAGTGCGTGATCTCTAGTTACACTTCTCCTCCGACCACTCTCAATCCGCCACCTGCGGATACCTGAGCGTGGAAATCTACATCTATCACTAGCTGCAGTGTCACAGGTCACTAGGTGTTTAGGCTCAGGCTGACCTTGGCTGTCTTCTGCCCGGGCAAGGAGCGAAATCCTTCAAAGGAAATGAGGACACGTGGTCACTGGCCGACATCCTTTCTTTCATCCACACGGCGGTCCAGATGAGGGTAAAGAGGCCACGTAGGCCAGGTGAAGGCTGAGTGCGGGGCCTAAGGCTTCTTCCCCAATCACCATGGAGACAGCCACCGGAAGGCTGGCCGGAACTTCTGACGGGGACGGGTCACAAACACTGAGCCAATAGGAGAAGTCCAGCCCAACCGGCCAGTTCTGCAGAGCTCTCCATGGTACCCATGGACACACAACAGGCCCTTGTGTCTTTGGCCACAAAATCGAGGGCACCAGGGAATAACTTCACAGTAGCCAATCCCTGATGTGGACACGTTCGACACACTGGGACAGCAGGCAGGTACCTCTTTACCACTTACGCTAGGATGTCAGTAGGCAAGGTGCCCTTCCTCAGCATCTATGGCCCCTCTCTGGATGTGTTCATTCAGAGGAATCTCTTCCTTCTACCCCTGAGACACATCACAAGTATGAGGGGCCTGACAGAGAGCCTGGAGATGAAACGGGGGAGGCTTCTGGCTGCACCGCTTCCCCGTGGGTAGACAATAGCAGGTAGTCTCTCTGGAAGGTCTTAGCTTCTGTTGATTGACATGGGCAATACAGTAGGGGCGGTCCCTGGCCAGGTGGAGCTTGTGGGCAGATGCAACCTCTCCGGCGACGAATAATCCCGCTGCTGCTTTGTTTGCTGAAAACCTCCCCCCGCCAACTCGGATGGGCAGAGAACATTCACCCACACCTGCCAGGGGCCTTTCCTGGGACTAAAGATCCCAACCTGGTCTCAACGTCGTCACCCTCTCAGCACACACCTTTCCTGCACACATAATCCTGCCTTTCTCCGTCAGTGCCTTATCCTACTAGGAAACAAAGCGTGCCGCTCAGATAGGCCGATGCCGGGGAAATCGAGGAGACACTGCCATTTTCCAAATTTTTGCTGTCTACATGTCCCCGCCCCCAGTGCAAGGCTGCGTATGTGGCCGGGCTCCGAAGGCAAGGCCGAAATCCTGGCAGCCTGGGCCCCGGCAGTCCAATGGTTTATGGACGTGGGGACACGGATGACCTGTTTGCCACATACAGGAGAAATCCTTGGGCCCTTCACTGGCTCGCCATTCAGCTCCACGACGTCCACTCCTGGCCCTGGCCTTTGGCCGGTGCCCCATTCAACGTGTGCTCAGGAGCCATGTTTCTCCACCCATCGCTATCATTCTGCCACCAGGGGATATGTGAGTGTGGGAGTCACCATTTGTCACTGGCAGCAGGGTCACAACTCACTAGACTTCCAGGGACCCGCAGACCTAGGCTGCCTTCTGCCTCAGGCAAGGTCCTGAATCCTTTATCCCAGATGCTGACACCTGGCCACTGGCGGACATTCATTTTGATCAACACAGAGGTCTGAGTGAGGGTCAGCAGGCCGGGTAGGTGAAGCGAAGGCCAGGTGGGCGGGACTAAGGCTTCTTTGCCATCACCATGGAGACAGTCTCCCCACCGGAAGAGTAGGCGCAGCTTATGATGGGCCTGGTGACAAGACTCAGCCAATGGCAGAGATCCAGCCCGCCAGGCAGATGACACAGGGCCCTCCATTGTGACCCAGGACACCTAGTGGCCACAGGATTTGAGCACACCCTGGGAAAGGCTACGCAGGCACAAGGGAGCCCCTGGTGCGGACTGCTTCAGGGCATTGGCACAGCAGGCCAGGGTCCAATTTTCCCACTTTCCTCAGGATATCAGTACGCAAGACATCCCCACTCAGCATCTCCTGCCTCTCTCTCTGTCTCTCTCTCTCTCTGTATGTGTTCATTCTCTGAAATCTCTTCCTTCTGCCCCCCAGGCGCTTCACAGCTTGGAGTGCCTGACAGAGTGTCTAGAGACGAAAGAGCAAAGGGGGAAGGCCTCTGGCTGTACTGGTTGCCCAAGGGCAGAGAAGATCTGGTAGTCTATCTGGAAGGACTAGGGAGTAGTGATTGATTGGGGAGCTACATCACGGGTGAACCCTGGCCGGGTGAAGCTTGTTGACACGGGGCAGCCTCTCCGGAGACTACTAATTCCGCTGATAACATTGTATTCAAATACCCGGCTGAGTGCCATGGGCAGAAAACATTGACACATACCTGCCAGAGGCCTATCCTGGGTCTGAAGAGTCCACCCTGGTCTCCAGCGACTCATCATCTCAGCACACACTTTGCCGGCACACATGGAATCCGCCTCTCTCCAGGAATGCTTCTCCTGCTAGGAAACACAGGATGGCACTCAGCCAAAGGAGAACACAGGCAAAGTCAAATGAAGCCCGCATTTTCAAGATTTTGCTTCTGCTGGGCCACAGCCCCCGGTGGCACACTGCATGCGCGTCACTTCTCCAAAGACAAGGCCGAAATCTGGGCGTCCAGGGCCCCAGCAGTCCAGAGTCTGCGGATGGCGGCATACTCTGCAGATGGTGCCACCTATTTGCCAAGTACAGGACGGAGGCCTGTGCCCTAGACTGGCTCCGCTAGGGCTCCACGACCTCAGCTATTTTCCGAGACCTTTGACCCGTGCCCTCGTGAGTGCGTGATCTCTAGTTACACTTCTCCTCCGACCACTCTCAATCCGCCACCTGCGGATACCTGAGCGTGGAAATCTACATCTATCACTAGCTGCAGTGTCACAGGTCACTAGGTGTTTAGGCTCAGGCTGACCTTGGCTGTCTTCTGCCCGGGCAAGGAGCGAAATCCTTCAAAGGAAATGAGGACACGTGGTCACTGGCCGACATCCTTTCTTTCATCCACACGGCGGTCCAGATGAGGGTAAAGAGGCCACGTAGGCCAGGTGAAGGCTGAGTGCGGGGCCTAAGGCTTCTTCCCCAATCACCATGGAGACAGCCACCGGAAGGCTGGCCGGAACTTCTGACGGGGACGGGTCACAAACACTGAGCCAATAGGAGAAGTCCAGCCCAACCGGCCAGTTCTGCAGAGCCCTCCATGGTACCCATGGACACACAACAGGCCCTTGTGTCTTTGGCCACAAAATCGAGGGCACCAGGGAATAACTTCACAGTAGCCAATCCCTGATGCGGACACGTTCGACACACTGGGACAGCAGGCAGGTACCTCTTTACCACTTACGCTAGGATGTCAGTAGGCAAGGTGCCCTTCCTCAGCATCTATGGCCCCTCTCTGGATGTGTTCATTCAGAGGAATCTCTTCCTTCTACCCCTGAGACACATCACAAGTATGAGGGGCCTGACAGAGAGCCTGGAGATGAAACGGGGGAGGCTTCTGGCTGCACCGCTTCCCCGTGGGTAGACAATAGCAGGTAGTCTCTCTGGAAGGTCTTAGCTTCTGTTGATTGACATGGGCAATACAGTAGGGGCGGTCCCTGGCCAGGTGGAGCTTGTGGGCAGATGCAACCTCTCCGGCGACGAATAATCCCGCTGCTGCTTTGTTTGCTGAAAACCTCCCCCCGCCAACTCGGATGGGCAGAGAACATTCACCCACACCTGCCAGGGGCCTTTCCTGGGACTAAAGATCCCAACCTGGTCTCAACGTCGTCACCCTCTCAGCACACACCTTTCCTGCACACATAATCCTGCCTTTCTCCGTCAGTGCCTTATCCTACTAGGAAACAAAGCATGCCGCTCAAATAGGCCGATGCCGGGGAAATCGAGGAGACACTGCCATTTTCCAAATTTTTGCTGTCTACATGTCCCCGCCTCCGGTGCAAGGCTGCGTATGTGGCCGGGCTCCGAAGGCAAGGCCGAAATCCTGGCAGCCTGGGCCCCGGCAGTCCAATGGTTTATGGACGTGGGGACACGGATGACCTGTTTGCCACATACAGGAGAAATCCTTGGGCCCTTCACTGGCTCACCATTCAGCTCTACGACGTCCACTCCTGGCCCTGGCCTTCGGCCGGTGCCCCATTCAACGTGTGCTCAGGAGCCATGTTTCTCCACCCATCGCTATCATTCTGCCACCAGGGGATATGTGAGTGTGGGAGTCACCATTTGTCACTGGCAGCAGCGTCACAACTCACTAGACTTCCAGGGACCCGCAGACCTAGGCTGCCTTCTGCCTCAGGCAAGGTCCCGAATCCTTTATCCCAGATGCTGACACCTGGCCACTGGCCGACATTCATTTTGATCAACACAGAGGTCTGAGTGAGGGTCAGCAGGCCGGGTAGGTGAAGTGAACGCCAGGTGGGCGGGACTAAGGCTTCTTTGCCATCACCATGGAGACAGTCTCCCCACCGGAAGAGTAGGCGCAGCTTATGATGGGCCTGGTGACAAGACTCAGCCAATGGCAGAGATCCAGCCCGCCAGGCAGATGACACAGGGCCCTCCATTGTGACCCAGGACACCTAGTGGCCACAGGATTTGAGCACACCCTGGGAAAGGCTACGCAGGCACAAGGGAGCCCCTGGTGCGGACTGCTTCAGGGCATTGGCACAGCAGGCCAGGGTCCAATTTTCCCACTTTCCTCAGGATATCAGTACGCAAGACATCCCCACTCAGCATCTCCTGCCTCTCTCTCTGTCTCTCTCTCTCTCTGTATGTGTTCATTCTCTGAAATCTCTTCCTTCTCCCCCCCAGGCGCTTCACAGCTTGGAGTGCCTGACAGAGTGTCTAGAGACGAAAGAGCAAAGGGGGAAGGCCTCTGGCTGTACTGGTTGCCCAAGGGCAGAGAAGATCTGGTAGTCTATCTGGAAGGACTAGGGAGTAGTGATTGATTGGGGAGCTACATCACGGGTGAACCCTGGCCGGGTGAAGCTTGTTGACACGGGGCAGCCTCTCCGGAGACTACTAATTCCGCTGATAACATTGTATTCAAATACCCGGCTGAGTGCCATGGGCAGAAAACATTGACACATACCTGCCAGAGGCCTATCCTGGGTCTGAAGAGTCCACCCTGGTCTCCAGCGACTCATCATCTCAGCACACACTTTGCCGGCACACATGGAATCCGCCTCTCTCCAGGAATGCTTCTCCTGCTAGGAAACACAGGATGGCACTCAGCCAAAGGAGAACACAGGCAAAGTCAAATGAAGCCCGCATTTTCAAGATTTTGCTTCTGCTGGGCCACAGCCCCCGGTGGCACGCTGCATGCGCGTCACTTCTCCAAAGACAAGGCCGAAATCCGGGCGTCCAGGGCCCCAGCAGTCCAGAGTCTGCGGATGGCGGCATACTCTGCAGATGGTGCCACCTATTTGCCAAGTACAGGACGGAGGCCTGTGCCCTAGACTGGCTCCGCTAGGGCTCCACGACCTCAGCTATTTTCCGAGACCTTTGACCCGTGCCCTCGTGAGTGTGTGATCTCTAGTTACACTTCTCCTCCGACCACTCTCAATCCGCCACCTGCGGATACCTGACCGTGGAAATCTACATCTATCACTAGCTGCAGTGTCACAGGTCACTAGGTGTTTAGGCTCAGGCTGACCTTGGCTGTCTTCTGCCCGGGCAAGGAGCGAAATCCTTCAAAGGAAATGAGGACACGTGGTCACTGGCCGACATCCTTTCTTTCATCCACACGGCGGTCCAGATGAGGGTAAAGAGGCCACGTAGGCCAGGTGAAGGCTGAGTGCGGGGCCTAAGGCTTCTTCCCCAATCACCATGGAGACAGCCACCGGAAGGCTGGCCGGAACTTCTGACGGGGACGGGTCACAAACAATGAGCCAATAGGAGAAGTCCAGCCTAACCGGCCAGTTCTGCAGAGCTCTCCATGGTACCCATGGACACACAACAGGCCCTTGTGTCTTTGGCCACAAAATCGAGGGCACCAGGGAATAACTTCACAGTAGCCAATCCCTGATGTGGACACGTTCGACACACTGGGACAGCAGGCAGGTACCTCTTTACCACTTACGCTAGGATGTCAGTAGGCAAGGTGCCCTTCCTCAGCATCTATGGCCCCTCTCTGGATGTGTTCATTCAGAGGAATCTCTTCCTTCTACCCCTGAGACACATCACAAGTATGAGGGGCCTGACAGAGAGCCTGGAGATGAAACGGGGGAGGCTTCTGGCTGCACCGCTTCCCCGTGGGTAGACAATAGCAGGTAGTCTCTCTGGAAGGTCTTAGCTTCTGTTGATTGACATGGGCAATACAGTAGGGGCGGTCCCTGGCCAGGTGGAGCTTGTGGGCAGATGCAACCTCTCCGGCGACGAATAATCCCGCTGCTGCTTTGTTTGCTGAAAACCTCCCCCCGCCAACTCGGATGGGCAGAGAACATTCACCCACACCTGCCAGGGGCCTTTCCTGGGACTAAAGATCCCAACCTGGTCTCAACGTCGTCACCCTCTCAGCACACACCTTTCCTGCACACATAATCCTGCCTTTCTCCGTCAGTGCCTTATCCTACTAGGAAACAAAGCGTGCCGCTCAGATAGGCCGATGCCGGGGAAATCGAGGAGACACTGCCATTTTCCAAATTTTTGCTGTCTACATGTCCCCGCCCCCAGTGCAAGGCTGCGTATGTGGCCGGGCTCCGAAGGCAAGGCCGAAAATCTGGCAGCCTGGGCCCCGGCAGTCCAATGGTTTATGGACGTGGGGACACGGATGACCTGTTTGCCACATACAGGAGAAATCCTTGGGCCCTTCACTGGCTCGCCATTCAGCTCCACGACGTCCACTCCTGGCCCTGGCCTTTGGCCGGTGCCCCATTCAACGTGTGCTCAGGAGCCATGTTTCTCCACCCATCGCTATCATTCTGCCACCAGGGGATATGTGAGTGTGGGAGTCACCATTTGTCACTGGCAGCAGCGTCACAACTCACTAGACTTCCAGGGACCCGCAGACCTAGGCTGCCTTCTGCCTCAGGCAAGGTCCCGAATCCTTTATCCCAGATGCTGACACCTGGCCACTGGCCGACATTCATTTTGATCAACACAGAGGTCTGAGTGAGGGTCAGCAGGCCGGGTAGGTGAAGCGAAGGCCAGGTGGGCGGGACTAAGGCTTCTTTGCCATCACCATGGAGACAGTCTCCCCACCGGAAGAGTAGGCGCAGCTTATGATGGGCCTGGTGACAAGACTCAGCCAATGGCAGAGATCCAGCCCGCCAGGCAGATGACACAGGGCCCCCCATTGTGACCCAGGACACCTAGTGGCCACAGGATTTGAGCACACCCTGGGAAAGGCTACGCAGGCACAAGGGAGCCCCTGGTGCGGACTGCTTCAGGGCATTGGCACAGCAGGCCAGGGTCCAATTTTCCCACTTTCCTCAGGATATCAGTACGCAAGACATCCCCACTCAGCATCTCCTGCCTCTCTCTCTGTCTCTCTCTCTCTCTGTATGTGTTCATTCTCTGAAATCTCTTCCTTCTCCCCCCCAGGCGCTTCACAGCTTGGAGTGCCTGACAGAGTGTCTAGAGACGAAAGAGCAAAGGGGGAAGGCCTCTGGCTGTACTGGTTGCCCAAGGGCAGAGAAGATCTGGTAGTCTATCTGGAAGGACTAGGGAGTAGTGATTGATTGGGGAGCTACATCACGGGTGAACCCTGGCCGGGTGAAGCTTGTTGACACGGGGCAGCCTCTCCGGAGACTACTAATTCCGCTGATAACATTGTATTCAAATACCCGGCTGAGTGCCATGGGCAGAAAACATTGACACATACCTGCCAGAGGCCTATCCTGGGTCTGAAGAGTCCACCCTGGTCTCCAGCGACTCATCATCTCAGCACACACTTTGCCGGCACACATGGAATCCGCCTCTCTCCAGGAATGCTTCTCCTGCTAGGAAACACAGGATGGCACTCAGCCAAAGGAGAACACAGGCAAAGTCAAATGAAGCCCGCATTTTCAAGATTTTGCTTCTGCTGGGCCACAGCCCCCGGTGGCACGCTGCATGCGCGTCACTTCTCCAAAGACAAGGCCGAAATCCGGGCGTCCAGGGCCCCAGCAGTCCAGAGTCTGCGGATGGCGGCATACTCTGCAGATGGTGCCACCTATTTGCCAAGTACAGGACGGAGGCCTGTGCCCTAGACTGGCTCCGCTAGGGCTCCACGACCTCAGCTATTTTCCGAGACCTTTGACCCGTGCCCTCGTGAGTGTGTGATCTCTAGTTACACTTCTCCTCCGACCACTCTCAATCCGCCACCTGCGGATACCTGACCGTGGAAATCTACATCTATCACTAGCTGCAGTGTCACAGGTCACTAGGTGTTTAGGCTCAGGCTGACCTTGGCTGTCTTCTGCCCGGGCAAGGAGCGAAATCCTTCAAAGGAAATGAGGACACGTGGTCACTGGCCGACATCCTTTCTTTCATCCACACGGCGGTCCAGATGAGGGTAAAGAGGCCACGTAGGCCAGGTGAAGGCTGAGTGCGGGGCCTAAGGCTTCTTCCCCAATCACCATGGAGACAGCCACCGGAAGGCTGGCCGGAACTTCTGACGGGGACGGGTCACAAACACTGAGCCAATAGGAGAAGTCCAGCCTAACCGGCCAGTTCTGCAGAGCTCTCCATGGTACCCATGGACACACAACAGGCCCTTGTGTCTTTGGCCACAAAATCGAGGGCACCAGGGAATAACTTCACAGTAGCCAATCCCTGATGTGGACACGTTCGACACACTGGGACAGCAGGCAGGTACCTCTTTACCACTTACGCTAGGATGTCAGTAGGCAAGGTGCCCTTCCTCAGCATCTATGGCCCCTCTCTGGATGTGTTCATTCAGAGGAATCTCTTCCTTCTACCCCTGAGACACATCACAAGTATGAGGGGCCTGACAGAGAGCCTGGAGATGAAACGGGGGAGGCTTCTGGCTGCACCGCTTCCCCGTGGGTAGACAATAGCAGGTAGTCTCTCTGGAAGGTCTTAGCTTCTGTTGATTGACATGGGCAATACAGTAGGGGCGGTCCCTGGCCAGGTGGAGCTTGTGGGCAGATGCAACCTCTCCGGCGACGAATAATCCCGCTGCTGCTTTGTTTGCTGAAAACCTCCCCCCGCCAACTCGGATGGGCAGAGAACATTCACCCACACCTGCCAGGGGCCTTTCCTGGGACTAAAGATCCCAACCTGGTCTCAACGTCGTCACCCTCTCAGCACACACCTTTCCTGCACACATAATCCTGCCTTTCTCCGTCAGTGCCTTATCCTACTAGGAAACAAAGCGTGCCGCTCAGATAGGCCGATGCCGGGGAAATCGAGGAGACACTGCCATTTTCCAAATTTTTGCTGTCTACATGTCCCCGCCCCCAGTGCAAGGCTGCGTATGTGGCCGGGCTCCGAAGGCAAGGCCGAAAATCTGGCAGCCTGGGCCCCGGCAGTCCAATGGTTTATGGACGTGGGGACACGGATGACCTGTTTGCCACATACAGGAGAAATCCTTGGGCCCTTCACTGGCTCGCCATTCAGCTCCACGACGTCCACTCCTGGCCCTGGCCTTTGGCCGGTGCCCCATTCAACGTGTGCTCAGGAGCCATGTTTCTCCACCCATCGCTATCATTCTGCCACCAGGGGATATGTGAGTGTGGGAGTCACCATTTGTCACTGGCAGCAGCGTCACAACTCACTAGACTTCCAGGGACCCGCAGACCTAGGCTGCCTTCTGCCTCAGGCAAGGTCCCGAATCCTTTATCCCAGATGCTGACACCTGGCCACTGGCGGACATTCATTTTGATCAACACAGAGGTCTGAGTGAGGGTCAGCAGGCCGGGTAGGTGAAGTGAAGGCCAGGTGGGCGGGACTAAGGCTTCTTTGCCATCACCATGGAGACAGTCTCCCCACCGGAAGAGTAGGCGCAGCTTATGATGGGCCTGGTGACAAGACTCAGCCAATGGCAGAGATCCAGCCCGCCAGGCAGATGACACAGGGCCCTCCATTGTGACCCAGGACACCTAGTGGCCACAGGATTTGAGCACACCCTGGGAAAGGCTACGCAGGCACAAGGGAGCCCCTGGTGCGGACTGCTTCAGGGCATTGGCACAGCAGGCCAGGGTCCAATTTTCCCACTTTCCTCAGGATATCAGTACGCAAGACATCCCCACTCAGCATCTCCTGCCTCTCTCTCTGTCTCTCTGTCTCTCTGTATGTGTTCATTCTCTGAAATCTCTTCCTTCTCCCCCCCAGGCACTTCACAGCTTGGAGTGCCTGACAGAGTGTCTAGAGACAAAAGGGCAAAGGGGGAAGGCCTCTGGCTGTACTGGTTGCCCAAGGGCAGAGAAGATCTGGTAGTCTATCTGGAAGGACTAGGGAGTAGTGACTGATTGGGGAGCTACATCACGGGTGAACCCTGGCCGGGTGAAGCTTGTTGACACGGGGCAGCCTCTCCGGAGACTACTAATTCCGCTGATAACATTGTATTCAAATACCCGGCTGAGTGCCATGGGCAGAAAACATTGACACATACCTGCCAGAGGCCTATCCTGGGTCTGAAGAGTCCACCCTGGTCTCCAGCGACTCATCATCTCAGCACACACTTTGCCGGCACACATGGAATCCGCCTCTCTCCAGGAATGCTTCTCCTGCTAGGAAACACAGGATGGCACTCAGCCAAAGGAGAACACAGGCAAAGTCAAATGAAGCCC
Source organism: Loxodonta africana (assembly GCF_030014295.1). NCBI lineage: Eukaryota > Metazoa > Chordata > Mammalia > Proboscidea > Elephantidae > Loxodonta > Loxodonta africana. Next base: position 55,395 of record NW_026974895.1, on the reverse strand, counting down.
GCATTTTCAAGATTTTGCTTCTGCTGGGCCACAGCCCCCGGTGGCACGCTGCATGCGCGTCACTTCTCCAAAGACAAGGCCGAAATCCGGGCGTCCAGGGCCCCAGCAGTCCAGAGTCTGCGGATGGCGGCATACTCTGCAGATGGTGCCACCTATTTGCCAAGTACAGGACGGAGGCCTGTGCCCTAGACTGGCTCCGCTAGGGCTCCACGACCTCAGCTATTTTCCGAGACCTTTGACCCGTGCCCTCGTGAGTGTGTGATCTCTAGTTACACTTCTCCTCCGACCACTCTCAATCCGCCACCTGCGGATACCTGACCGTGGAAATCTACATCTATCACTAGCTGCAGTGTCACAGGTCACTAGGTGTTTAGGCTCAGGCTGACCTTGGCTGTCTTCTGCCCGGGCAAGGAGCGAAATCCTTCAAAGGAAATGAGGACACGTGGTCACTGGCCGACATCCTTTCTTTCATCCACACGGCGGTCCAGATGAGGGTAAAGAGGCCACGTAGGCCAGGTGAGGCTGAGTGCGGGGCCTAAGGCTTCTTCCCCAATCACCATGGAGACAGCCACCGGAAGGCTGGCCGGAACTTCTGACGGGGACGGGTCACAAACACTGAGCCAATAGGAGAAGTCCAGCCTAACCGGCCAGTTCTGCAGAGCCCTCCATGGTACCCATGGACACACAACAGGCCCTTGTGTCTTTGGCCACAAAATCGAGGGCACCAGGGAATAACTTCACAGTAGCCAATCCCTGATGTGGACACGTTCGACACACTGGGACAGCAGGCAGGTACCTCTTTACCACTTACGCTAGGATGTCAGTAGGCAAGGTGCCCTTCCTCAGCATCTATGGCCCCTCTCTGGATGTGTTCATTCAGAGGAATCTCTTCCTTCTACCCCTGAGACACATCACAAGTATGAGGGGCCTGACAGAGAGCCTGGAGATGAAACGGGGGAGGCTTCTGGCTGCACCGCTTCCCCGTGGGTAGACAGTAGCAGGTAGTCTCTCTGGAAGGTCTTAGCTTCTGTTGATTGACATGGGCAATACAGTAGGGGCGGTCCCTGGCCAGGTGGAGCTTGTGGGCAGATGCAACCTCTCCGGCGACGAATAATCCCGCTGCTGCTTTGTTTGCTGAAAACCTCCCCCCGCCAACTCGGATGGGCAGAGAACATTCACCCACACCTGCCAGGGGCCTTTCCTGGGACTAAAGATCCCAACCTGGTCTCAACGTCGTCACCCTCTCAGCACACACCTTTCCTGCACACATAATCCTGCCTTTCTCCGTCAGTGCCTTATCCTACTAGGAAACAAAGCATGCCGCTCAAATAGGCCGATGCCGGGGAAATCGAGGAGACACTGCCATTTTCCAAATTTTTGCTGTCTACATGTCCCCGCCTCCGGTGCAAGGCTGCGTATGTGGCCGGGCTCCGAAGGCAAGGCCGAAATCCTGGCAGCCTGGGCCCCGGCAGTCCAATGGTTTATGGACGTGGGGACACGGATGACCTGTTTGCCACATACAGGAGAAATCCTTGGGCCCTTCACTGGCTCACCATTCAGCTCTACGACGTCCACTCCTGGCCCTGGCCTTCGGCCGGTGCCCCATTCAACGTGTGCTCAGGAGCCATGTTTCTCCACCCATCGCTATCATTCTGCCACCAGGGGATATGTGAGTGTGGGAGTCACCATTTGTCACTGGCAGCAGCGTCACAACTCACTAGACTTCCAGGGACCCGCAGACCTAGGCTGCCTTCTGCCTCAGGCAAGGTCCCGAATCCTTTATCCCAGATGCTGACACCTGGCCACTGGCCGACATTCATTTTGATCAACACAGAGGTCTGAGTGAGGGTCAGCAGGCCGGGTAGGTGAAGTGAAGGCCAGGTGGGCGGGACTAAGGCTTCTTTGCCATCACCATGGAGACAGTCTCCCCACCGGAAGAGTAGGCGCAGCTTATGATGGGCCTGGTGACAAGACTCAGCCAATGGCAGAGATCCAGCCCGCCAGGCAGATGACACAGGGCCCTCCATTGTGACCCAGGACACCTAGTGGCCACAGGATTTGAGCACACCCTGGGAAAGGCTACGCAGGCACAAGGGAGCCCCTGGTGCGGACTGCTTCAGGGCATTGGCACAGCAGGCCAGGGTCCAATTTTCCCACTTTCCTCAGGATATCAGTACGCAAGACATCCCCACTCAGCATCTCCTGCCTCTCTCTCTGTCTCTCTCTCTCTCTGTATGTGTTCATTCTCTGAAATCTCTTCCTTCTCCCCCCCAGGCACTTCACAGCTTGGAGTGCCTGACAGAGTGTCTAGAGACAAAAGGGCAAAGGGGGAAGGTCTCTGGCTGTACTGGCTGCCCAAGGGCAGAGAAGATCTGGTAGTCTATCTGGAAGGACTAGGGAGTAGTGACTGATTGGGGAGCTACATCACGGGTGAACCCTGGCCGGGTGAAGCTTGTTGACACGGGGCAGCCTCTCCGGAGACTACTAATTCCGCTGATAACATTGTATTCAAATACCCGGCTGAGTGCCATGGGCAGAAAACATTGACACATACCTGCCAGAGGCCTATCCTGGGTCTGAAGAGTCCACCCTGGTCTCCAGCGACTCATCATCTCAGCACACACTTTGCCGGCACACATGGAATCCGCCTCTCTCCAGGAATGCTTCTCCTGCTAGGAAACACAGGATGGCACTCAGCCAAAGGAGAACACAGGCAAAGTCAAATGAAGCCCGCATTTTCAAGATTTTGCTTCTGCTGGGCCACAGCCCCCGGTGGCACACTGCATGCGCGTCACTTCTCCAAAGACAAGGCCGAAATCCGGGCGTCCAGGGCCCCAGCAGTCCAGAGTCTGCGGATGGCGGCATACTCTGCAGATGGTGCCACCTATTTGCCAAGTACAGGACGGAGGCCTGTGCCCTAGACTGGCTCCGCTAGGGCTCCACGACCTCAGCTATTTTCCGAGACCTTTGACCCGTGCCCTCGTGAGTGTGTGATCTCTAGTTACACTTCTCCTCCGACCACTCTCAATCCGCCACCTGCGGATACCTGACCGTGGAAATCTACATCTATCACTAGCTGCAGTGTCACAGGTCACTAGGTGTTTAGGCTCAGGCTGACCTTGGCTGTCTTCTGCCCGGGCAAGGAGCGAAATCCTTCAAAGGAAATGAGGACACGTGGTCACTGGCCGACATCCTTTCTTTCATCCACACAGCCGTCCAGATGAGGGTAAAGAGGCCACGTAGGCCAGGTGAAGGCTGAGTGCGGGGCCTAAGGCTTCTTCCCCAATCACCATGGAGACAGCCACCGGAAGGCTGGCCGGAACTTCTGACGGGGACGGGTCACAAACACTGAGCCAATAGGAGAAGTCCAGCCTAACCGGCCAGTTCTGCAGAGCTCTCCATGGTACCCATGGACACACAACAGGCCCTTGTGTCTTTGGCCACAAAATCGAGGGCACCAGGGAATAACTTCACAGTAGCCAATCCCTGATGTGGACACGTTCGACACACTGGGACAGCAGGCAGGTACCTCTTTACCACTTACGCTAGGATGTCAGTAGGCAAGGTGCCCTTCCTCAGCATCTATGGCCCCTCTCTGGATGTGTTCATTCAGAGGAATCTCTTCCTTCTACCCCTGAGACACATCACAAGTATGAGGGGCCTGACAGAGAGCCTGGAGATGAAACGGGGGAGGCTTCTGGCTGGACCGCTTCCCCGTGGGTAGACAATAGCAGGTAGTCTCTCTGGAAGGTCTTAGCTTCTGTTGATTGACATGGGCAATACAGTAGGGGCGGTCCCTGGCCAGGTGGAGCTTGTGGGCAGATGCAACCTCTCCGGCGACGAATAATCCCGCTGCTGCTTTGTTTGCTGAAAACCTCCCCCCGCCAACTCGGATGGGCAGAGAACATTCACCCACACCTGCCAGGGGCCTTTCCTGGGACTAAAGATCCCAACCTGGTCTCAACGTCGTCACCCTCTCAGCACACACCTTTCCTGCACACATAATCCTGCCTTTCTCCGTCAGTGCCTTATCCTACTAGGAAACAAAGCGTGCCGCTCAGATAGGCCGATGCCGGGGAAATCGAGGAGACACTGCCATTTTCCAAATTTTTGCTGTCTACATGTCCCCGCCCCCAGTGCAAGGCTGCGTATGTGGCCGGGCTCCGAAGGCAAGGCCGAAATCCTGGCAGCCTGGGCCCCGGCAGTCCAATGGTTTATGGACGTGGGGACACGGATGACCTGTTTGCCACATACAGGAGAAATCCTTGGGCCCTTCACTGGCTCGCCATTCAGCTCCACGACGTCCACTCCTGGCCCTGGCCTTTGGCCGGTGCCCCATTCAACGTGTGCTCAGGAGCCATGTTTCTCCACCCATCGCTATCATTCTGCCACCAGGGGATATGTGAGTGTGGGAGTCACCATTTGTCACTGGCAGCAGGGTCACAACTCACTAGACTTCCAGGGACCCGCAGACCTAGGCTGCCTTCTGCCTCAGGCAAGGTCCCGAATCCTTTATCCCAGATGCTGACACCTGGCCACTGGCGGACATTCATTTTGATCAACACAGAGGTCTGAGTGAGGGTCAGCAGGCCGGGTAGGTGAAGCGAAGGCCAGGTGGGCGGGACTAAGGCTTCTTTGCCATCACCATGGAGACAGTCTCCCCACCGGAAGAGTAGGCGCAGCTTATGATGGGCCTGGTGACAAGACTCAGCCAATGGCAGAGATCCAGCCCGCCAGGCAGATGACACAGGGCCCTCCATTGTGACCCAGGACACCTAGTGGCCACAGGATTTGAGCACACCCTGGGAAAGGCTACGCAGGCACAAGGGAGCCCCTGGTGCGGACTGCTTCAGGGCATTGGCACAGCAGGCCAGGGTCCAATTTTCCCACTTTCCTCAGGATATCAGTACGCAAGACATCCCCACTCAGCATCTCCTGCCTCTCTCTCTGTCTCTCTCTCTCTGTATGTGTTCATTCTCTGAAATCTCTTCCTTCTCCCCCCCAGGCGCTTCACAGCTTGGAGTGCCTGACAGAGTGTCTAGAGACGAAAGAGCAAAGGGGGAAGGCCTCTGGCTGTACTGGTTGCCCAAGGGCAGAGAAGATCTGGTAGTCTATCTGGAAGGACTAGGGAGTAGTGATTGATTGGGGAGCTACATCACGGGTGAACCCTGGCCGGGTGAAGCTTGTTGACACGGGGCAGCCTCTCCGGAGACTACTAATTCCGCTGATAACATTGTATTCAAATACCCGGCTGAGTGCCATGGGCAGAAAACATTGACACATACCTGCCAGAGGCCTATCCTGGGTCTGAAGAGTCCACCCTGGTCTCCAGCGACTCATCATCTCAGCACACACTTTGCCGGCACACATGGAATCCGCCTCTCTCCAGGAATGCTTCTCCTGCTAGGAAACACGGGATGGCACTCAGCCAAAGGAGAACACAGGCAAAGTCAAATGAAGCCCGCATTTTCAAGATTTTGCTTCTGCTGGGCCACAGCCCCCGGTGGCACGCTGCATGCGCGTCACTTCTCCAAAGACAAGGCCGAAATCCGGGCGTCCAGGGCCCCAGCAGTCCAGAGTCTGCGGATGGCGGCATACTCTGCAGATGGTGCCACCTATTTGCCAAGTACAGGACGGAGGCCTGTGCCCTAGACTGGCTCCGCTAGGGCTCCACGACCTCAGCTATTTTCCGAGACCTTTGACCCGTGCCCTCGTGAGTGTGTGATCTCTAGTTACACTTCTCCTCCGACCACTCTCAATCCGCCACCTGCGGATACCTGACCGTGGAAATCTACATCTATCACTAGCTGCAGTGTCACAGGTCACTAGGTGTTTAGGCTCAGGCTGACCTTGGCTGTCTTCTGCCCGGGCAAGGAGCGAAATCCTTCAAAGGAAATGAGGACACGTGGTCACTGGCCGACATCCTTTCTTTCATCCACACAGCCGTCCAGATGAGGGTAAAGAGGCCACGTAGGCCAGGTGAAGGCTGAGTGCGGGGCCTAAGGCTTCTTCCCCAATCACCATGGAGACAGCCACCGGAAGGCTGGCCGGAACTTCTGACGGGGACGGGTCACAAACACTGAGCCAATAGGAGAAGTCCAGCCTAACCGGCCAGTTCTGCAGAGCTCTCCATGGTACCCATGGACACACAACAGGCCCTTGTGTCTTTGGCCACAAAATCGAGGGCACCAGGGAATAACTTCACAGTAGCCAATCCCTGATGTGGACACGTTCGACATACTGGGACAGCAGGCAGGTACCTCTTTACCACTTACGCTAGGATGTCAGTAGGCAAGGTGCCCTTCCTCAGCATCTATGGCCCCTCTCTGGATGTGTTCATTCAGAGGAATCTCTTCCTTCTACCCCTGAGACACATCACAAGTATGAGGGGCCTGACAGAGAGCCTGGAGATGAAACGGGGGAGGCTTCTGGCTGGACCGCTTCCCCGTGGGTAGACAATAGCAGGTAGTCTCTCTGGAAGGTCTTAGCTTCTGTTGATTGACATGGGCAATACAGTAGGGGCGGTCCCTGGCCAGGTGGAGCTTGTGGGCAGATGCAACCTCTCCGGCGACGAATAATCCCGCTGCTGCTTTGTTTGCTGAAAACCTCCCCCCGCCAACTCGGATGGGCAGAGAACATTCACCCACACCTGCCAGGGGCCTTTCCTGGGACTAAAGATCCCAACCTGGTCTCAACGTCGTCACCCTCTCAGCACACACCTTTCCTGCACACATAATCCTGCCTTTCTCCGTCAGTGCCTTATCCTACTAGGAAACAAAGCGTGCCGCTCAGATAGGCCGATGCCGGGGAAATCGAGGAGACACTGCCATTTTCCAAATTTTTGCTGTCTACATGTCCCCGCCCCCAGTGCAAGGCTGCGTATGTGGCCGGGCTCCGAAGGCAAGGCCGAAAATCTGGCAGCCTGGGCCCCGGCAGTCCAATGGTTTATGGACGTGGGGACACGGATGACCTGTTTGCCACATACAGGAGAAATCCTTGGGCCCTTCACTGGCTCGCCATTCAGCTCCACGACGTCCACTCCTGGCCCTGGCCTTTGGCCGGTGCCCCATTCAACGTGTGCTCAGGAGCCATGTTTCTCCACCCATCGCTATCATTCTGCCACCAGGGGATATGTGAGTGTGGGAGTCACCATTTGTCACTGGCAGCAGCGTCACAACTCACTAGACTTCCAGGGACCCGCAGACCTAGGCTGCCTTCTGCCTCAGGCAAGGTCCCGAATCCTTTATCCCAGATGCTGACACCTGGCCACTGGCGGACATTCATTTTGATCAACACAGAGGTCTGAGTGAGGGTCAGCAGGCCGGGTAGGTGAAGCGAAGGCCAGGTGGGCGGGACTAAGGCTTCTTTGCCATCACCATGGAGACAGTCTCCCCACCGGAAGAGTAGGCGCAGCTTATGATGGGCCTGGTGACAAGACTCAGCCAATGGCAGAGATCCAGCCCGCCAGGCAGATGACACAGGGCCCTCCATTGTGACCCAGGACACCTAGTGGCCACAGGATTTGAGCACACCCTGGGAAAGGCTACGCAGGCACAAGGGAGCCCCTGGTGCGGACTGCTTCAGGGCATTGGCACAGCAGGCCAGGGTCCAATTTTCCCACTTTCCTCAGGATATCAGTACGCAAGACATCCCCACTCAGCATCTCCTGCCTCTCTCTCTGTCTCTCTCTCTCTGTATGTGTTCATTCTCTGAAATCTCTTCCTTCTCCCCCCCAGGCGCTTCACAGCTTGGAGTGCCTGACAGAGTGTCTAGAGACGAAAGAGCAAAGGGGGAAGGCCTCTGGCTGTACTGGTTGCCCAAGGGCAGAGAAGATCTGGTAGTCTATCTGGAAGGACTAGGGAGTAGTGATTGATTGGGGAGCTACATCACGGGTGAACCCTGGCCGGGTGAAGCTTGTTGACACGGGGCAGCCTCTCCGGAGACTACTAATTCCGCTGATAACATTGTATTCAAATACCCGGCTGAGTGCCATGGGCAGAAAACATTGACACATACCTGCCAGAGGCCTATCCTGGGTCTGAAGAGTCCACCCTGGTCTCCAGCGACTCATCATCTCAGCACACACTTTGCCGGCACACATGGAATCCGCCTCTCTCCAGGAATGCTTCTCCTGCTAGGAAACACGGGATGGCACTCAGCCAAAGGAGAACACAGGCAAAGTCAAATGAAGCCCGCATTTTCAAGATTTTGCTTCTGCTGGGCCACAGCCCCCGGTGGCACGCTGCATGCGCGTCACTTCTCCAAAGACAAGGCCGAAATCCGGGCGTCCAGGGCCCCAGCAGTCCAGAGTCTGCGGATGGCGGCATACTCTGCAGATGGTGCCACCTATTTGCCAAGTACAGGACGGAGGCCTGTGCCCTAGACTGGCTCCGCTAGGGCTCCACGACCTCAGCTATTTTCCGAGACCTTTGACCCGTGCCCTCGTGAGTGTGTGATCTCTAGTTACACTTCTCCTCCGACCACTCTCAATCCGCCACCTGCGGATACCTGACCGTGGAAATCTACATCTATCACTAGCTGCAGTGTCACAGGTCACTAGGTGTTTAGGCTCAGGCTGACCTTGGCTGTCTTCTGCCCGGGCAAGGAGCGAAATCCTTCAAAGGAAATGAGGACACGTGGTCACTGGCCGACATCCTTTCTTTCATCCACACAGCCGTCCAGATGAGGGTAAAGAGGCCACGTAGGCCAGGTGAAGGCTGAGTGCGGGGCCTAAGGCTTCTTCCCCAATCACCATGGAGACAGCCACCGGAAGGCTGGCCGGAACTTCTGACGGGGACGGGTCACAAACACTGAGCCAATAGGAGAAGTCCAGCCTAACCGGCCAGTTCTGCAGAGCTCTCCATGGTACCCATGGACACACAACAGGCCCTTGTGTCTTTGGCCACAAAATCGAGGGCACCAGGGAATAACTTCACAGTAGCCAATCCCTGATGTGGACACGTTCGACATACTGGGACAGCAGGCAGGTACCTCTTTACCACTTACGCTAGGATGTCAGTAGGCAAGGTGCCCTTCCTCAGCATCTATGGCCCCTCTCTGGATGTGTTCATTCAGAGGAATCTCTTCCTTCTACCCCTGAGACACATCACAAGTATGAGGGGCCTGACAGAGAGCCTGGAGATGAAACGGGGGAGGCTTCTGGCTGGACCGCTTCCCCGTGGGTAGACAATAGCAGGTAGTCTCTCTGGAAGGTCTTAGCTTCTGTTGATTGACATGGGCAATACAGTAGGGGCGGTCCCTGGCCAGGTGGAGCTTGTGGGCAGATGCAACCTCTCCGGCGACGAATAATCCCGCTGCTGCTTTGTTTGCTGAAAACCTCCCCCCGCCAACTCGGATGGGCAGAGAACATTCACCCACACCTGCCAGGGGCCTTTCCTGGGACTAAAGATCCCAACCTGGTCTCAACGTCGTCACCCTCTCAGCACACACCTTTCCTGCACACATAATCCTGCCTTTCTCCGTCAGTGCCTTATCCTACTAGGAAACAAAGCGTGCCGCTCAGATAGGCCGATGCCGGGGAAATCGAGGAGACACTGCCATTTTCCAAATTTTTGCTGTCTACATGTCCCCGCCCCCAGTGCAAGGCTGCGTATGTGGCCGGGCTCCGAAGGCAAGGCCGAAAATCTGGCAGCCTGGGCCCCGGCAGTCCAATGGTTTATGGACGTGGGGACACGGATGACCTGTTTGCCACATACAGGAGAAATCCTTGGGCCCTTCACTGGCTCGCCATTCAGCTCCACGACGTCCACTCCTGGCCCTGGCCTTTGGCCGGTGCCCCATTCAACGTGTGCTCAGGAGCCATGTTTCTCCACCCATCGCTATCATTCTGCCACCAGGGGATATGTGAGTGTGGGAGTCACCATTTGTCACTGGCAGCAGCGTCACAACTCACTAGACTTCCAGGGACCCGCAGACCTAGGCTACCTTCTGCCTCAGGCAAGGTCCCGAATCCTTTATCCCAGATGCTGACACCTGGCCACTGGCGGACATTCATTTTGATCAACACAGAGGTCTGAGTGAGGGTCAGCAGGCCGGGTAGGTGAAGTGAAGGCCAGGTGGGCGGGACTAAGGCTTCTTTGCCATCACCATGGAGACAGTCTCCCCACCGGAAGAGTAGGCGCAGCTTATGATGGGCCTGGTGACAAGACTCAGCCAATGGCAGAGATCCAGCCCGCCAGGCAGATGACACAGGGCCCTCCATTGTGACCCAGGACACCTAGTGGCCACAGGATTTGAGCACACCCTGGGAAAGGCTACGCAGGCACAAGGGAGCCCCTGGTGCGGACTGCTTCAGGGCATTGGCACAGCAGGCCAGGGTCCAATTTTCCCACTTTCCTCAGGATATCAGTACGCAAGACATCCCCACTCAGCATCTCCTGCCTCTCTCTCTGTCTCTCTCTCTCTCTGTATGTGTTCATTCTCTGAAATCTCTTCCTTCTCCCCCCCAGGCACTTCACAGCTTGGAGTGCCTGACAGAGTGTCTAGAGACAAAAGGGCAAAGGGGGAAGGTCTCTGGCTGTACTGGCTGCCCAAGGGCAGAGAAGATCTGGTAGTCTATCTGGAAGGACTAGGGAGTAGTGATTGATTGGGGAGCTACATCACGGGTGAACCCTGGCCGGGTGAAGCTTGTTGACACGGGGCAGCCTCTCCGGAGACTACTAATTCCGCTGATAACATTGTATTCAAATACCCGGCTGAGTGCCATGGGCAGAAAACATTGACACATACCTGCCAGAGGCCTATCCTGGGTCTGAAGAGTCCACCCTGGTCTCCAGCGACTCATCATCTCAGCACACACTTTGCCGGCACACATGGAATCCGCCTCTCTCCAGGAATGCTTCTCCTGCTAGGAAACACAGGATGGCACTCAGCCAAAGGAGAACACAGGCAAAGTCAAATGAAGCCCGCATTTTCAAGATTTTGCTTCTGCTGGGCCACAGCCCCCGGTGGCACACTGCATGCGCGTCACTTCTCCAAAGACAAGGCCGAAATCCGGGCGTCCAGGGCCCCAGCAGTCCAGAGTCTGCGGATGGCGGCATACTCTGCAGATGGTGCCACCTATTTGCCAAGTACAGGACGGAGGCCTGTGCCCTAGACTGGCTCCGCTAGGGCTCCACGACCTCAGCTATTTTCCGAGACCTTTGACCCGTGCCCTCGTGAGTGTGTGATCTCTAGTTACACTTCTCCTCCGACCACTCTCAATCCGCCACCTGCGGATACCTGAGCGTGGAAATCTACATCTATCACTAGCTGCAGTGTCACAGGTCACTAGGTGTTTAGGCTCAGGCTGACCTTGGCTGTCTTCTGCCCGGGCAAGGAGCGAAATCCTTCAAAGGAAATGAGGACACGTGGTCACTGGCCGACATCCTTTCTTTCATCCACACGGCGGTCCAGATGAGGGTAAAGAGGCCACGTAGGCCAGGTGAGGCTGAGTGCGGGGCCTAAGGCTTCTTCCCCAATCACCATGGAGACAGCCACCGGAAGGCTGGCCGGAACTTGTGACGGGGACGGGTCACAAACACTGAGCCAATAGGAGAAGTCCAGCCTAACCGGCCAGTTCTGCAGAGCTCTCCATGGTACCCATGGACACACAACAGGCCCTTGTGTCTTTGGCCACAAAATCGAGGGCACCAGGGAATAACTTCACAGTAGCCAATCCCTGATGTGGACACGTTCGACACACTGGGACAGCAGGCAGGTACCTCTTTACCACTTACGCTAGGATGTCAGTAGGCAAGGTGCCCTTCCTCAGCATCTATGGCCCCTCTCTGGATGTGTTCATTCAGAGGAATCTCTTCCTTCTACCCCTGAGACACATCACAAGTATGAGGGGCCTGACAGAGAGCCTGGAGATGAAACGGGGGAGGCTTCTGGCTGCACCGCTTCCCCGTGGGTAGACAATAGCAGGTAGTCTCTCTGGAAGGTCTTAGCTTCTGTTGATTGACATGGGCAATACAGTAGGGGCGGTCCCTGGCCAGGTGGAGCTTGTGGGCAGATGCAACCTCTCCGGCGACGAATAATCCCGCTGCTGCTTTGTTTGCTGAAAACCTCCCCCCGCCAACTCGGATGGGCAGAGAACATTCACCCACACCTGCCAGGGGCCTTTCCTGGGACTAAAGATCCCAACCTGGTCTCAACGTCGTCACCCTCTCAGCACACACCTTTCCTGCACACATAATCCTGCCTTTCTCCATCAGTGCCTTATCCTACTAGGAAACAAAGCGTGCCGCTCAGATAGGCCGATGCCGGGGAAATCGAGGAGACACTGCCATTTTCCAAATTTTTGCTGTCTACATGTCCCCGCCCCCAGTGCAAGGCTGCGTATGTGGCCGGGCTCCGAAGGCAAGGCCGAAATCCTGGCAGCCTGGGCCCCGGCAGTCCAATGGTTTATGGACGTGGGGACACGGATGACCTGTTTGCCACATACAGGAGAAATCCTTGGGCCCTTCACTGGCTCGCCATTCAGCTCCACGACGTCCACTCCTGGCCCTGGCCTTTGGCCGGTGCCCCATTCAACGTGTGCTCAGGAGCCATGTTTCTCCACCCATCGCTATCATTCTGCCACCAGGGGATATGTGAGTGTGGGAGTCACCATTTGTCACTGGCAGCAGCGTCACAACTCACTAGACTTCCAGGGACCCGCAGACCTAGGCTGCCTTCTGCCTCAGGCAAGGTCCCGAATCCTTTATCCCAGATGCTGACACCTGGCCACTGGCGGACATTCATTTTGATCAACACAGAGGTCTGAGTGAGGGTCAGCAGGCCGGGTAGGTGAAGTGAAGGCCAGGTGGGCGGGACTAAGGCTTCTTTGCCATCACCATGGAGACAGTCTCCCCACCGGAAGAGTAGGCGCAGCTTATGATGGGCCTGGTGACAAGACTCAGCCAATGGCAGAGATCCAGCCCGCCAGGCAGATGACACAGGGCCCTCCATTGTGACCCAGGACACCTAGTGGCCACAGGATTTGAGCACACCCTGGGAAAGGCTACGCAGGCACAAGGGAGCCCCTGGTGCGGACTGCTTCAGGGCATTGGCACAGCAGGCCAGGGTCCAATTTTCCCACTTTCCTCAGGATATCAGTACGCAAGACATCCCCACTCAGCATCTCCTGCCTCTCTCTCTGTCTCTCTCTCTCTCTGTATGTGTTCATTCTCTGAAATCTCTTCCTTCTCCCCCCCAGGCGCTTCACAGCTTGGAGTGCCTGACAGAGTGTCTAGAGACGAAAGAGCAAAGGGGGAAGGCCTCTGGCTGTACTGGTTGCCCAAGGGCAGAGAAGATCTGGTAGTCTATCTGGAAGGACTAGGGAGTAGTGATTGATTGGGGAGCTACATCACGGGTGAACCCTGGCCGGGTGAAGCTTGTTGACACGGGGCAGCCTCTCCGGAGACTACTAATTCCGCTGATAACATTGTATTCAAATACCCGGCTGAGTGCCATGGGCAGAAAACATTGACACATACCTGCCAGAGGCCTATCCTGGGTCTGAAGAGTCCACCCTGGTCTCCAGCGACTCATCATCTCAGCACACACTTTGCCGGCACACATGGAATCCGCCTCTCTCCAGGAATGCTTCTCCTGCTAGGAAACACAGGATGGCACTCAGCCAAAGGAGAACACAGGCAAAGTCAAATGAAGCCCGCATTTTCAAGATTTTGCTTCTGCTGGGCCACAGCCCCCGGTGGCACACTGCATGCGCGTCACTTCTCCAAAGACAAGGCCGAAATCCGGGCGTCCAGGGCCCCAGCAGTCCAGAGTCTGCGGATGGCGCCATACTCTGCAGATGGTGCCACCTATTTGCCAAGTACAGGACGGAGGCCTGTGCCCTAGACTGGCTCCGCTAGGGCTCCACGACCTCAGCTATTTTCCGAGACCTTTGACCCGTGCCCTCGTGAGTGTGTGATCTCTAGTTACACTTCTCCTCCGACCACTCTCAATCCGCCACCTGAGGATACCTGAGCGTGGAAATCTACATCTATCACTAGCTGCAGTGTCACAGGTCACTAGGTGTTTAGGCTCAGGCTGACCTTGGCTGTCTTCTGCCCGGGCAAGGAGCGAAATCCTTCAAAGGAAATGAGGACACGTGGTCACTGGCCGACATCCTTTCTTTCATCCACACAGCCGTCCAGATGAGGGTAAAGAGGCCACGTAGGCCAGGTGAAGGCTGAGTGCGGGGCCTAAGGCTTCTTCCCCAATCACCATGGAGACAGCCACCGGAAGGCTGGCCGGAACTTGTGACGGGGACGGGTCACAAACACTGAGCCAATAGGAGAAGTCCAGCCTAACCGGCCAGTTCTGCAGAGCCCTCCATGGTACCCATGGACACACAACAGGCCCTTGTGTCTTTGGCCACAAAATCGAGGGCACCAGGGAATAACTTCACAGTAGCCAATCCCTGATGTGGACACGTTCGACACACTGGGACAGCAGGCAGGTACCTCTTTACCACTTACGCTAGGATGTCAGTAGGCAAGGTGCCCTTCCTCAGCATCTATGGCCCCTCTCTGGATGTGTTCATTCAGAGGAATCTCTTCCTTCTACCCCTGAGACACATCACAGGTATGAGGGGCCTGACAGAGAGCCTGGAGATGAAACGGGGGAGGCTTCTGGCTGCACCGCTTCCCCGTGGGTAGACAATAGCAGGTAGTCTCTCTGGAAGGTCTTAGCTTCTGTTGATTGACATGGGCAATACAGTAGGGGCGGTCCCTGGCCAGGTGGAGCTTGTGGGCAGATGCAACCTCTCCGGCGACGAATAATCCTGCTGCTGCTTTGTTTGCTGAAAACCTCCCCCCGCCAACTCGGATGGGCAGAGAACATTCACCCACACCTGCCAGGGGCCTTTCCTGGGACTAAAGATCCCAACCTGGTCTCAACGTCGTCACCCTCTCAGCACACACCTTTCCTGCACACATAATCCTGCCTTTCTCCGTCAGTGCCTTATCCTACTAGGAAACAAAGCGTGCCGCTCAGATAGGCCGATGCCGGGGAAATCGAGGAGACACTGCCATTTTCCAAATTTTTGCTGTCTACATGTCCCCGCCCCCAGTGCAAGGCTGCGTATGTGGCCGGGCTCCGAAGGCAAGGCCGAAATCCTGGCAGCCTGGGCCCCGGCAGTCCAATGGTTTATGGACGTGGGGACACGGATGACCTGTTTGCCACATACAGGAGAAATCCTTGGGCCCTTCACTGGCTCGCCATTCAGCTCCACGACGTCCACTCCTGGCCCTGGCCTTTGGCCGGTGCCCCATTCAACGTGTCCTCAGGAGCCATGTTTCTCCACCCATCGCTATCATTCTGCCACCAGGGGATATGTGAGTGTGGGAGTCACCATTTGTCACTGGCAGCAGCGTCACAACTCACTAGACTTCCAGGGACCCGCAGACCTAGGCTGCCTTCTGCCTCAGGCAAGGTCCCGAATCCTTTATCCCAGATGCTGACACCTGGCCACTGGCCGACATTCATTTTGATCAACACAGAGGTCTGAGTGAGGGTCAGCAGGCCGGGTAGGTGAAGCGAAGGCCAGGTGGGCGGGACTAAGGCTTCTTTGCCATCACCATGGAGACAGTCTCCCCACCGGAAGAGTAGGCGCAGCTTATGATGGGCCTGGTGACAAGACTCAGCCAATGGCAGAGATCCAGCCCGCCAGGCAGATGACACAGGGCCCTCCATTGTGACCCAGGACACCTAGTGGCCACAGGATTTGAGCACACCCTGGGAAAGGCTACGCAGGCACAAGGGAGCCCCTGGTGCGGACTGCTTCAGGGCATTGGCACAGCAGGCCAGGGTCCAATTTTCCCACTTTCCTCAGGATATCAGTACGCAAGACATCCCCACTCAGCATCTCCTGCCTCTCTCTCTGTCTCTCTCTCTCTCTGTATGTGTTCATTCTCTGAAATCTCTTCCTTCTCCCCCCCAGGCGCTTCACAGCTTGGAGTGCCTGACAGAGTGTCTAGAGACAAAAGGGCAAAGAGGGAAGGCCTCTGGCTGTACTGGTTGCCCAAGGGCAGAGAAGATCTGGTAGTCTATCTGGAAGGACTAGGGAGTAGTGACTGATTGGGGAGCTACATCACGGGTGAACCCTGGCCGGGTGAAGCTTGTTGACACGGGGCAGCCTCTCCGGAGACTACTAATTCCGCTGATAACATTGTATTCAAATACCCGGCTGAGTGCCATGGGCAGAAAACATTGACACATACCTGCCAGAGGCCTATCCTGGGTCTGAAGAGTCCACCCTGGTCTCCAGCGACTCATCATCTCAGCACACACTTTGCCGGCACACATGGAATCCGCCTCTCTCCAGGAATGCTTCTCCTGCTAGGAAACACAGGATGGCACTCAGCCAAAGGAGAACACAGGCAAAGTCAAATGAAGCCCGCATTTTCAAGATTTTGCTTCTGCTGGGCCACAGCCCCCGGTGGCACACTGCATGCGCGTCACTTCTCCAAAGACAAGGCCGAAATCCGGGCGTCCAGGGCCCCAGCAGTCCAGAGTCTGCGGATGGCGCCATACTCTGCAGATGGTGCCACCTATTTGCCAAGTACAGGACGGAGGCCTGTGCCCTAGACTGGCTCCGCTAGGGCTCCACGACCTCAGCTATTTTCCGAGACCTTTGACCCGTGCCCTCGTGAGTGTGTGATCTCTAGTTACACTTCTCCTCCGACCACTCTCAATCCGCCACCTGCGGATACCTGAGCGTGGAAATCTACATCTATCACTAGCTGCAGTGTCACAGGTCACTAGGTGTTTAGGCTCAGGCTGACCTTGGCTGTCTTCTGCCCGGGCAAGGAGCGAAATCCTTCAAAGGAAATGAGGACACGTGGTCACTGGCCGACATCCTTTCTTTCATCCACACAGCCGTCCAGATGAGGGTAAAGAGGCCACGTAGGCCAGGTGAAGGCTGAGTGCGGGGCCTAAGGCTTCTTCCCCAATCACCATGGAGACAGCCACCGGAAGGCTGGCCGGAACTTGTGACGGGGACGGGTCACAAACACTGAGCCAATAGGAGAAGTCCAGCCTAACCGGCCAGTTCTGCAGAGCCCTCCATGGTACCCATGGACACACAACAGGCCCTTGTGTCTTTGGCCACAAAATCGAGGGCACCAGGGAATAACTTCACAGTAGCCAATCCCTGATGTGGACACGTTCGACACACTGGGACAGCAGGCAGGTACCTCTTTACCACTTACGCTAGGATGTCAGTAGGCAAGGTGCCCTTCCTCAGCATCTATGGCCCCTCTCTGGATGTGTTCATTCAGAGGAATCTCTTCCTTCTACCCCTGAGACACATCACAGGTATGAGGGGCCTGACAGAGAGCCTGGAGATGAAACGGGGGAGGCTTCTGGCTGCACCGCTTCCCCGTGGGTAGACAATAGCAGGTAGTCTCTCTGGAAGGTCTTAGCTTCTGTTGATTGACATGGGCAATACAGTAGGGGCGGTCCCTGGCCAGGTGGAGCTTGTGGGCAGATGCAACCTCTCCGGCGACGAATAATCCCGCTGCTGCTTTGTTTGCTGAAAACCTCCCCCCGCCAACTCGGATGGGCAGAGAACATTCACCCACACCTGCCAGGGGCCTTTCCTGGGACTAAAGATCCCAACCTGGTCTCAACGTCGTCACCCTCTCAGCACACACCTTTCCTGCACACATAATCCTGCCTTTCTCCGTCAGTGCCTTATCCTACTAGGAAACAAAGCGTGCCGCTCAGATAGGCCGATGCCGGGGAAATCGAGGAGACACTGCCATTTTCCAAATTTTTGCTGTCTACATGTCCCCGCCCCCAGTGCAAGGCTGCGTATGTGGCCGGGCTCTGAAGGCAAGGCCGAAATCCTGGCAGCCTGGGCCCCGGCAGTCCAATGGTTTATGGACGTGGGGACACGGATGACCTGTTTGCCACATACAGGAGAAATCCTTGGGCCCTTCACTGGCTCGCCATTCAGCTCCACGACGTCCACTCCTGGCCCTGGCCTTTGGCCGGTGCCCCATTCAACGTGTGCTCAGGAGCCATGTTTCTCCACCCATCGCTATCATTCTGCCACCAGGGGATATGTGAGTGTGGGAGTCACCATTTGTCACTGGCAGCAGCGTCACAACTCACTAGACTTCCAGGGACCCGCAGACCTAGGCTGCCTTCTGCCTCAGGCAAGGTCCCGAATCCTTTATCCCAGATGCTGACACCTGGCCACTGGCCGACATTCATTTTGATCAACACAGAGGTCTGAGTGAGGGTCAGCAGGCCGGGTAGGTGAAGCGAAGGCCAGGTGGGCGGGACTAAGGCTTCTTTGCCATCACCATGGAGACAGTCTCCCCACCGGAAGAGTAGGCGCAGCTTATGATGGGCCTGGTGACAAGACTCAGCCAATGGCAGAGATCCAGCCCGCCAGGCAGATGACACAGGGCCCTCCATTGTGACCCAGGACACCTAGTGGCCACAGGATTTGAGCACACCCTGGGAAAGGCTACGCAGGCACAAGGGAGCCCCTGGTGCGGACTGCTTCAGGGCATTGGCACAGCAGGCCAGGGTCCAATTTTCCCACTTTCCTCAGGATATCAGTACGCAAGACATCCCCACTCAGCATCTCCTGCCTCTCTCTCTGTCTCTCTCTCTCTCTGTATGTGTTCATTCTCTGAAATCTCTTCCTTCTCCCCCCCAGGCGCTTCACAGCTTGGAGTGCCTGACAGAGTGTCTAGAGACAAAAGGGCAAAGGGGGAAGGCCTCTGGCTGTACTGGTTGCCCAAGGGCAGAGAAGATCTGGTAGTCTATCTGGAAGGACTAGGGAGTAGTGACTGATTGGGGAGCTACATCACCGGTGAACCCTGGCCGGGTGAAGCTTGTTGACACGGGGCAGCCTCTCCGGAGACTACTAATTCCGCTGATAACATTGTATTCAAATACCCGGCTGAGTGCCATGGGCAGAAAACATTGACACATACCTGCCAGAGGCCTATACTGGGTCTGAAGAGTCCACCCTGGTCTCCAGCGACTCATCATCTCAGCACACACTTTGCCGGCACACATGGAATCCGCCTCTCTCCAGGAATGCTTCTCCTGCTAGGAAACACAGGATGGCACTCAGCCAAAGGAGAACACAGGCAAAGTCAAATGAAGCCCGCATTTTCAAGATTTTGCTTCTGCTGGGCCACAGCCCCCGGTGGCACACTGCATGCGCGTCACTTCTCCAAAGACAAGGCCGAAATCCGGGCGTCCAGGGCCCCAGCAGTCCAGAGTCTGCGGATGGCGGCATACTCTGCAGATGGTGCCACCTATTTGCCAAGTACAGGACGGAGGCCTGTGCCCCAGACTGGCTCCGCTAGGGCTCCACGACCTCAGCTATTTTCCGAGACCTTTGACCCGTGCCCTCGTGAGTGCGTGATCTCTAGTTACAATTCTCCTCCGACCACTCTCAATCCGCCACCTGCGGATACCTGAGCGTGGAAATCTACATCTATCACTAGCTGCAGTGTCACAGGTCACTAGGTGTTTAGGCTCAGGCTGACCTTGGCTGTCTTCTGCCCGGGCAAGGAGCGAAATCCTTCAAAGGAAATGAGGACACGTGGTCACTGGCCGACATCCTTTCTTTCATCCACACGGCGGTCCAGATGAGGGTAAAGAGGCCACGTAGGCCAGGTGAAGGCTGAGTGCGGGGCCTAAGGCTTCTTCCATAATCACCATGGAGACAGCCACCGGAAGGCTGGCCGGAACTTGTGACGGGGACGGGTCACAAACACTGAGCCAATAGGAGAAGTCCAGCCTAACCGGCCAGTTCTGCAGAGCCCTCCATGGTACCCATGGACACACAACAGGCCCTTGTGTCTTTGGCCACAAAATCGAGGGCACCAGGGAATAACTTCACAGTAGCCAATCCCTGATGTGGACACGTTCGACACACTGGGACAGCAGGCAGGTACCTCTTTACCACTTACGCTAGGATGTCAGTAGGCAAGGTGCCCTTCCTCAGCATCTATGGCCCCTCTCTGGATGTGTTCATTCAGAGGAATCTCTTCCTTCTACCCCTGAGACACATCACAAGTATGAGGGGCCTGACAGAGAGCCTGGAGATGAAACGGGGGAGGCTTCTGGCTGCACCGCTTCCCCGTGGGTAGACAATAGCAGGTAGTCTCTCTGGAAGGTCTTAGCTTCTGTTGATTGACATGGGCAATACAGTAGGGGCGGTCCCTGGCCAGGTGGAGCTTGTGGGCAGATGCAACCTCTCCGGCGACGAATAATCCCGCTGCTGCTTTGTTTGCTGAAAACCTCCCCCCGCCAACTCGGATGGGCAGAGAACATTCACCCACACCTGCCAGGGGCCTTTCCTGGGACTAAAGATCCCAACCTGGTCTCAACGTCGTCACCCTCTCAGCACACACCTTTCCTGCACACATAATCCTGCCTTTCTCCGTCAGTGCCTTATCCTACTAGGAAACAAAGCGTGCCGCTCAGATAGGCCGATGCCGGGGAAATCGAGGAGACACTGCCATTTTCCAAATTTTTGCTGTCTACATGTCCCCGCCCCCAGTGCAAGGCTGTGTATGTGGCCGGGCTCCGAAGGCAAGGCCGAAAATCTGGCAGCCTGGGCCCCGGCAGTCCAATGGTTTATGGACGTGGGGACACGGATGACCTGTTTGCCACATACAGGAGAAATCCTTGGGCCCTTCACTGGCTCGCCATTCAGCTCCACGACGTCCACTCCTGGCCCTGGCCTTTGGCCGGTGCCCCATTCAACGTGTGCTCAGGAGCCATGTTTCTCCACCCATCGCTATCATTCTGCCACCAGGGGATATGTGAGTGTGGGAGTCACCATTTGTCACTGGCAGCAGCGTCACAACTCACTAGACTTCCAGGGACCCGCAGACCTAGGCTGCCTTCTGCCTCAGGCAAGGTCCCGAATCCTTTATCCCAGATGCTGACACCTGGCCACTGGCGGACATTCATTTTGATCAACACAGAGGTCTGAGTGAGGGTCAGCAGGCCGGGTAGGTGAAGTGAAGGCCAGGTGGGCGGGACTAAGGCTTCTTTGCCATCACCATGGAGACAGTCTCCCCACCGGAAGAGTAGGCGCAGCTTATGATGGGCCTGGTGACAAGACTCAGCCAATGGCAGAGATCCAGCCCGCCAGGCAGATGACACAGGGCCCTCCATTGTGACCCAGGACACCTAGTGGCCACAGGATTTGAGCACACCCTGGGAAAGGCTACGCAGGCACAAGGGAGCCCCTGGTGCGGACTGCTTCAGGGCATTGGCACAGCAGGCCAGGGTCCAATTTTCCCACTTTCCTCAGGATATCAGTACGCAAGACATCCCCACTCAGCATCTCCTGCCTCTCTCTCTGTCTCTCTCTCTCTCTGTATGTGTTCATTCTCTGAAATCTCTTCCTTCTCCCCCCCAGGCACTTCACAGCTTGGAGTGCCTGACAGAGTGTCTAGAGACAAAAGGGCAAAGAGGGAAGGCCTCTGGCTGTACTGGTTGCCCAAGGGCAGAGAAGATCTGGTAGTCTATCTGGAAGGACTAGGGAGTAGTGACTGATTGGGGAGCTACATCACGGGTGAACCCTGGCCGGGTGAAGCTTGTTGACACGGGGCAGCCTCTCCGGAGACTACTAATTCCGCTGATAACATTGTATTCAAATACCCGGCTGAGTGCCATGGGCAGAAAACATTGACACATACCTGCCAGAGGCCTATCCTGGGTCTGAAGAGTCCACCCTGGTCTCCAGCGACTCATCATCTCAGCACACACTTTGCCGGCACACATGGAATCCGCCTCTCTCCAGGAATGCTTCTCCTGCTAGGAAACACAGGATGGCACTCAGCCAAAGGAGAACACAGGCAAAGTCAAATGAAGCCCGCATTTTCAAGATTTTGCTTCTGCTGGGCCACAGCCCCCGGTGGCACACTGCATGCGCGTCACTTCTCCAAAGACAAGGCCGAAATCCGGGCGTCCAGGGCCCCAGCAGTCCAGAGTCTGCGGATGGCGGCATACTCTGCAGATGGTGCCACCTATTTGCCAAGTACAGGACGGAGGCCTGTGCCCTAGACTGGCTCCGCTAGGGCTCCACGACCTCAGCTATTTTCCGAGACCTTTGACCCGTGCCCTCGTGAGTGTGTGATCTCTAGTTACACTTCTCCTCCGACCACTCTCAATCCGCCACCTGCGGATACCTGAGCGTGGAAATCTACATCTATCACTAGCTGCAGTGTCACAGGTCACTAGGTGTTTAGGCTCAGGCTGACCTTGGCTGTCTTCTGCCCGGGCAAGGAGCGAAATCCTTCAAAGGAAATGAGGACACGTGGTCACTGGCCGACATCCTTTCTTTCATCCACACAGCCGTCCAGATGAGGGTAAAGAGGCCACGTAGGCCAGGTGAAGGCTGAGTGCGGGGCCTAAGGCTTCTTCCCCAATCACCATGGAGACAGCCACCGGAAGGCTGGCCGGAACTTGTGACGGGGACGGGTCACAAACACTGAGCCAATAGGAGAAGTCCAGCCTAACCGGCCAGTTCTGCAGAGCCCTCCATGGTACCCATGGACACACAACAGGCCCTTGTGTCTTTGGCCACAAAATCGAGGGCACCAGGGAATAACTTCACAGTAGCCAATCCCTGATGTGGACACGTTCGACACACTGGGACAGCAGGCAGGTACCTCTTTACCACTTACGCTAGGATGTCAGTAGGCAAGGTGCCCTTCCTCAGCATCTATGGCCCCTCTCTGGATGTGTTCATTCAGAGGAATCTCTTCCTTCTACCCCTGAGACACATCACAGGTATGAGGGGCCTGACAGAGAGCCTGGAGATGAAACGGGGGAGGCTTCTGGCTGCACCGCTTCCCCGTGGGTAGACAATAGCAGGTAGTCTCTCTGGAAGGTCTTAGCTTCTGTTGATTGACATGGGCAATACAGTAGGGGCGGTCCCTGGCCAGGTGGAGCTTGTGGGCAGATGCAACCTCTCCGGCGACGAATAATCCCGCTGCTGCTTTGTTTGCTGAAAACCTCCCCCCGCCAACTCGGATGGGCAGAGAACATTCACCCACACCTGCCAGGGGCCTTTCCTGGGACTAAAGATCCCAACCTGGTCTCAACGTCGTCACCCTCTCAGCACACACCTTTCCTGCACACATAATCCTGCCTTTCTCCGTCAGTGCCTTATCCTACTAGGAAACAAAGCGTGCCGCTCAGATAGGCCGATGCCGGGGAAATCGAGGAGACACTGCCATTTTCCAAATTTTTGCTGTCTACATGTCCCCGCCCCCAGTGCAAGGCTGCGTATGTGGCCGGGCTCTGAAGGCAAGGCCGAAATCCTGGCAGCCTGGGCCCCGGCAGTCCAATGGTTTATGGACGTGGGGACACGGATGACCTGTTTGCCACATACAGGAGAAATCCTTGGGCCCTTCACTGGCTCGCCATTCAGCTCCACGACGTCCACTCCTGGCCCTGGCCTTTGGCCGGTGCCCCATTCAACGTGTGCTCAGGAGCCATGTTTCTCCACCCATCGCTATCATTCTGCCACCAGGGGATATGTGAGTGTGGGAGTCACCATTTGTCACTGGCAGCAGCGTCACAACTCACTAGACTTCCAGGGACCCGCAGACCTAGGCTGCCTTCTGCCTCAGGCAAGGTCCCGAATCCTTTATCCCAGATGCTGACACCTGGCCACTGGCCGACATTCATTTTGATCAACACAGAGGTCTGAGTGAGGGTCAGCAGGCCGGGTAGGTGAAGCGAAGGCCAGGTGGGCGGGACTAAGGCTTCTTTGCCATCACCATGGAGACAGTCTCCCCACCGGAAGAGTAGGCGCAGCTTATGATGGGCCTGGTGACAAGACTCAGCCAATGGCAGAGATCCAGCCCGCCAGGCAGATGACACAGGGCCCTCCATTGTGACCCAGGACACCTAGTGGCCACAGGATTTGAGCACACCCTGGGAAAGGCTACGCAGGCACAAGGGAGCCCCTGGTGCGGACTGCTTCAGGGCATTGGCACAGCAGGCCAGGGTCCAATTTTCCCACTTTCCTCAGGATATCAGTACGCAAGACATCCCCACTCAGCATCTCCTGCCTCTCTCTCTGTCTCTCTCTCTCTCTGTATGTGTTCATTCTCTGAAATCTCTTCCTTCTCCCCCCCAGGCGCTTCACAGCTTGGAGTGCCTGACAGAGTGTCTAGAGACAAAAGGGCAAAGGGGGAAGGCCTCTGGCTGTACTGGTTGCCCAAGGGCAGAGAAGATCTGGTAGTCTATCTGGAAGGACTAGGGAGTAGTGACTGATTGGGGAGCTACATCACCGGTGAACCCTGGCCGGGTGAAGCTTGTTGACACGGGGCAGCCTCTCCGGAGACTACTAATTCCGCTGATAACATTGTATTCAAATACCCGGCTGAGTGCCATGGGCAGAAAACATTGACACATACCTGCCAGAGGCCTATACTGGGTCTGAAGAGTCCACCCTGGTCTCCAGCGACTCATCATCTCAGCACACACTTTGCCGGCACACATGGAATCCGCCTCTCTCCAGGAATGCTTCTCCTGCTAGGAAACACAGGATGGCACTCAGCCAAAGGAGAACACAGGCAAAGTCAAATGAAGCCCGCATTTTCAAGATTTTGCTTCTGCTGGGCCACAGCCCCCGGTGGCACACTGCATGCGCGTCACTTCTCCAAAGACAAGGCCGAAATCCGGGCATCCAGGGCCCCAGCAGTCCAGAGTCTGCGGATGGCGGCATACTCTGCAGATGGTGCCACCTATTTGCCAAGTACAGGACGGAGGCCTGTGCCCCAGACTGGCTCCGCTAGGGCTCCACGACCTCAGCTATTTTCCGAGACCTTTGACCCGTGCCCTCGTGAGTGCGTGATCTCTAGTTACAATTCTCCTCCGACCACTCTCAATCCGCCACCTGCGGATACCTGAGCGTGGAAATCTACATCTATCACTAGCTGCAGTGTCACAGGTCACTAGGTGTTTAGGCTCAGGCTGACCTTGGCTGTCTTCTGCCCGGGCAAGGAGCGAAATCCTTCAAAGGAAATGAGGACACGTGGTCACTGGCCGACATCCTTTCTTTCATCCACACGGCGGTCCAGATGAGGGTAAAGAGGCCACGTAGGCCAGGTGAAGGCTGAGTGCGGGGCCTAAGGCTTCTTCCATAATCACCATGGAGACAGCCACCGGAAGGCTGGCCGGAACTTGTGACGGGGACGGGTCACAAACACTGAGCCAATAGGAGAAGTCCAGCCTAACCGGCCAGTTCTGCAGAGCCCTCCATGGTACCCATGGACACACAACAGGCCCTTGTGTCTTTGGCCACAAAATCGAGGGCACCAGGGAATAACTTCACAGTAGCCAATCCCTGATGTGGACACGTTCGACACACTGGGACAGCAGGCAGGTACCTCTTTACCACTTACGCTAGGATGTCAGTAGGCAAGGTGCCCTTCCTCAGCATCTATGGCCCCTCTCTGGATGTGTTCATTCAGAGGAATCTCTTCCTTCTACCCCTGAGACACATCACAAGTATGAGGGGCCTGACAGAGAGCCTGGAGATGAAACGGGGGAGGCTTCTGGCTGCACCGCTTCCCCGTGGGTAGACAATAGCAGGTAGTCTCTCTGGAAGGTCTTAGCTTCTGTTGATTGACATGGGCAATACAGTAGGGGCGGTCCCTGGCCAGGTGGAGCTTGTGGGCAGATGCAACCTCTCCGGCGACGAATAATCCCGCTGCTGCTTTGTTTGCTGAAAACCTCCCCCCGCCAACTCGGATGGGCAGAGAACATTCACCCACACCTGCCAGGGGCCTTTCCTGGGACTAAAGATCCCAACCTGGTCTCAACGTCGTCACCCTCTCAGCACACACCTTTCCTGCACACATAATCCTGCCTTTCTCCGTCAGTGCCTTATCCTACTAGGAAACAAAGCGTGCCGCTCAGATAGGCCGATGCCGGGGAAATCGAGGAGACACTGCCATTTTCCAAATTTTTGCTGTCTACATGTCCCCGCCCCCAGTGCAAGGCTGTGTATGTGGCCGGGCTCCGAAGGCAAGGCCGAAAATCTGGCAGCCTGGGCCCCGGCAGTCCAATGGTTTATGGACGTGGGGACACGGATGACCTGTTTGCCACATACAGGAGAAATCCTTGGGCCCTTCACTGGCTCGCCATTCAGCTCCACGACGTCCACTTCTGGCCCTGGCCTTTGGCCGGTGCCCCATTCAACGTGTGCTCAGGAGCCATGTTTCTCCACCCATCGCTATCATTCTGCCACCAGGGGATATGTGAGTGTGGGAGTCACCATTTGTCACTGGCAGCAGCGTCACAACTCACTAGACTTCCAGGGACCCGCAGACCTAGGCTGCCTTCTGCCTCAGGCAAGGTCCCGAATCCTTTATCCCAGATGCTGACACCTGGCCACTGGCGGACATTCATTTTGATCAACACAGAGGTCTGAGTGAGGGTCAGCAGGCCGGGTAGGTGAAGTGAAGGCCAGGTGGGCGGGACTAAGGCTTCTTTGCCATCACCATGGAGACAGTCTCCCCACCGGAAGAGTAGGCGCAGCTTATGATGGGCCTGGTGACAAGACTCAGCCAATGGCAGAGATCCAGCCCGCCAGGCAGATGACACAGGGCCCTCCATTGTGACCCAGGACACCTAGTGGCCACAGGATTTGAGCACACCCTGGGAAAGGCTACGCAGGCACAAGGGAGCCCCTGGTGCGGACTGCTTCAGGGCATTGGCACAGCAGGCCAGGGTCCAATTTTCCCACTTTCCTCAGGATATCAGTACGCAAGACATCCCCACTCAGCATCTCCTGCCTCTCTCTCTGTCTCTCTCTCTCTCTGTATGTGTTCATTCTCTGAAATCTCTTCCTTCTCCCCCCCAGGCACTTCACAGCTTGGAGTGCCTGACAGAGTGTCTAGAGACAAAAGGGCAAAGAGGGAAGGCCTCTGGCTGTACTGGTTGCCCAAGGGCAGAGAAGATCTGGTAGTCTATCTGGAAGGACTAGGGAGTAGTGACTGATTGGGGAGCTACATCACGGGTGAACCCTGGCCGGGTGAAGCTTGTTGACACGGGGCAGCCTCTCCGGAGACTACTAATTCCGCTGATAACATTGTATTCAAATACCCGGCTGAGTGCCATGGGCAGAAAACATTGACACATACCTGCCAGAGGCCTATCCTGGGTCTGAAGAGTCCACCCTGGTCTCCAGCGACTCATCATCTCAGCACACACTTTGCCGGCACACATGGAATCCGCCTCTCTCCAGGAATGCTTCTCCTGCTAGGAAACACAGGATGGCACTCAGCCAAAGGAGAACACAGGCAAAGTCAAATGAAGCCCGCATTTTCAAGATTTTGCTTCTGCTGGGCCACAGCCCCCGGTGGCACACTGCATGCGCGTCACTTCTCCAAAGACAAGGCCGAAATCCGGGCGTCCAGGGCCCCAGCAGTCCAGAGTCTGCGGATGGCGGCATACTCTGCAGATGGTGCCACCTATTTGCCAAGTACAGGACGGAGGCCTGTGCCCTAGACTGGCTCCGCTAGGGCTCCACGACCTCAGCTATTTTCCGAGACCTTTGACCCGTGCCCTCGTGAGTGTGTGATCTCTAGTTACACTTCTCCTCCGACCACTCTCAATCCGCCACCTGCGGATACCTGAGCGTGGAAATCTACATCTATCACTAGCTGCAGTGTCACAGGTCACTAGGTGTTTAGGCTCAGGCTGACCTTGGCTGTCTTCTGCCCGGGCAAGGAGCGAAATCCTTCAAAGGAAATGAGGACACGTGGTCACTGGCCGACATCCTTTCTTTCATCCACACAGCCGTCCAGATGAGGGTAAAGAGGCCACGTAGGCCAGGTGAAGGCTGAGTGCGGGGCCTAAGGCTTCTTCCCCAATCACCATGGAGACAGCCACCGGAAGGCTGGCCGGAACTTGTGACGGGGACGGGTCACAAACACTGAGCCAATAGGAGAAGTCCAGCCTAACCGGCCAGTTCTGCAGAGCCCTCCATGGTACCCATGGACACACAACAGGCCCTTGTGTCTTTGGCCACAAAATCGAGGGCACCAGGGAATAACTTCACAGTAGCCAATCCCTGATGTGGACACGTTCGACACACTGGGACAGCAGGCAGGTACCTCTTTACCACTTACGCTAGGATGTCAGTAGGCAAGGTGCCCTTCCTCAGCATCTATGGCCCCTCTCTGGATGTGTTCATTCAGAGGAATCTCTTCCTTCTACCCCTGAGACACATCACAAGTATGAGGGGCCTGACAGAGAGCCTGGAGATGAAACGGGGGAGGCTTCTGGCTGCACCGCTTCCCCGTGGGTAGACAATAGCAGGTAGTCTCTCTGGAAGGTCTTAGCTTCTGTTGATTGACATGGGCAATACAGTAGGGGCGGTCCCTGGCCAGGTGGAGCTTGTGGGCAGATGCAACCTCTCCGGCGACGAATAATCCCGCTGCTGCTTTGTTTGCTGAAAACCTCCCCCCGCCAACTCGGATGGGCAGAGAACATTCACCCACACCTGCCAGGGGCCTTTCCTGGGACTAAAGATCCCAACCTGGTCTCAACGTCGTCACCCTCTCAGCACACACCTTTCCTGCACACATAATCCTGCCTTTCTCCGTCAGTGCCTTATCCTACTAGGAAACAAAGCGTGCCGCTCAGATAGGCCGATGCCGGGGAAATCGAGGAGACACTGCCATTTTCCAAATTTTTGCTGTCTACATGTCCCCGCCCCCAGTGCAAGGCTGCGTATGTGGCCGGGCTCCGAAGGCAAGGCCGAAATCCTGGCAGCCTGGGCCCCGGCAGTCCAATGGTTTATGGACGTGGGGACACGGATGACCTGTTTGCCACATACAGGAGAAATCCTTGGGCCCTTCACTGGCTCGCCATTCAGCTCCACGACGTCCACTTCTGGCCCTGGCCTTTGGCCGGTGCCCCATTCAACGTGTGCTCAGGAGCCATGTTTCTCCACCCATCGCTATCATTCTGCCACCAGGGGATATGTGAGTGTGGGAGTCACCATTTGTCACTGGCAGCAGCGTCACAACTCACTAGACTTCCAGGGACCCGCAGACCTAGGCTGCCTTCTGCCTCAGGCAAGGTCCCGAATCCTTTATCCCAGATGCTGACACCTGGCCACTGGCGGACATTCATTTTGATCAACACAGAGGTCTGAGTGAGGGTCAGCAGGCCGGGTAGGTGAAGTGAAGGCCAGGTGGGCGGGACTAAGGCTTCTTTGCCATCACCATGGAGACAGTCTCCCCACCGGAAGAGTAGGCGCAGCTTATGATGGGCCTGGTGACAAGACTCAGCCAATGGCAGAGATCCAGCCCGCCAGGCAGATGACACAGGGCCCTCCATTGTGACCCAGGACACCTAGTGGCCACAGGATTTGAGCACACCCTGGGAAAGGCTACGCAGGCACAAGGGAGCCCCTGGTGCGGACTGCTTCAGGGCATTGGCACAGCAGGCCAGGGTCCAATTTTCCCACTTTCCTCAGGATATCAGTACGCAAGACATCCCCACTCAGCATCTCCTGCCTCTCTCTCTGTCTCTCTCTCTCTCTGTATGTGTTCATTCTCTGAAATCTCTTCCTTCTCCCCCCCAGGCACTTCACAGCTTGGAGTGCCTGACAGAGTGTCTAGAGACAAAAGGGCAAAGGGGGAAGGCCTCTGGCTGTACTGGTTGCCCAAGGGCAGAGAAGATCTGGTAGTCTATCTGGAAGGACTAGGGAGTAGTGACTGATTGGGGAGCTACATCACGGGTGAACCCTGGCCGGGTGAAGCTTGTTGACACGGGGCAGCCTCTCCGGAGACTACTAATTCCGCTGATAACATTGTATTCAAATACCCGGCTGAGTGCCATGGGCAGAAAACATTGACACATACCTGCCAGAGGCCTATCCTGGGTCTGAAGAGTCCACCCTGGTCTCCAGCGACTCATCATCTCAGCACACACTTTGCCGGCACACATGGAATCCGCCTCTCTCCAGGAATGCTTCTCCTGCTAGGAAACACAGGATGGCACTCAGCCAAAGGAGAACACAGGCAAAGTCAAATGAAGCCCGCATTTTCAAGATTTTGCTTCTGCTGGGCCACAGCCCCCGGTGGCACACTGCATGCGCGTCACTTCTCCAAAGACAAGGCCGAAATCCGGGCGTCCAGGGCCCCAGCAGTCCAGAGTCTGCGGATGGCGGCATACTCTGCAGATGGTGCCACCTATTTGCCAAGTACAGGACGGAGGCCTGTGCCCTAGACTGGCTCCGCTAGGGCTCCACGACCTCAGCTATTTTCCGAGACCTTTGACCCGTGCCCTCGTGAGTGTGTGATCTCTAGTTACACTTCTCCTCCGACCACTCTCAATCCGCCACCTGCGGATACCTGAGCGTGGAAATCTACATCTATCACTAGCTGCAGTGTCACAGGTCACTAGGTGTTTAGGCTCAGGCTGACCTTGGCTGTCTTCTGCCCGGGCAAGGAGCGAAATCCTTCAAAGGAAATGAGGACACGTGGTCACTGGCCGACATCCTTTCTTTCATCCACACAGCCGTCCAGATGAGGGTAAAGAGGCCACGTAGGCCAGGTGAAGGCTGAGTGCGGGGCCTAAGGCTTCTTCCCCAATCACCATGGAGACAGCCACCGGAAGGCTGGCCGGAACTTGTGACGGGGACGGGTCACAAACACTGAGCCAATAGGAGAAGTCCAGCCTAACCGGCCAGTTCTGCAGAGCTCTCCATGGTACCCATGGACACACAACAGGCCCTTGTGTCTTTGGCCACAAAATCGAGGGCACCAGGGAATAACTTCACAGTAGCCAATCCCTGATGTGGACACGTTCGACACACTGGGACAGCAGGCAGGTACCTCTTTACCACTTACGCTAGGATGTCAGTAGGCAAGGTGCCCTTCCTCAGCATCTATGGCCCCTCTCTGGATGTGTTCATTCAGAGGAATCTCTTCCTTCTACCCCTGAGACACATCACAAGTATGAGGGGCCTGACAGAGAGCCTGGAGATGAAACGGGGGAGGCTTCTGGCTGGACCGCTTCCCCGTGGGTAGACAATAGCAGGTAGTCTCTCTGGAAGGTCTTAGCTTCTGTTGATTGACATGGGCAATACAGTAGGGGCGGTCCCTGGCCAGGTGGAGCTTGTGGGCAGATGCAACCTCTCCGGCGACGAATAATCCCGCTGCTGCTTTGTTTGCTGAAAACCTCCCCCCGCCAACTCGGATGGGCAGAGAACATTCACCCACACCTGCCAGGGGCCTTTCCTGGGACTAAAGATCCCAACCTGGTCTCAACGTCGTCACCCTCTCAGCACACACCTTTCCTGCACACATAATCCTGCCTTTCTCCGTCAGTGCCTTATCCTACTAGGAAACAAAGCGTGCCGCTCAGATAGGCCGATGCCGGGGAAATCGAGGAGACACTGCCATTTTCCAAATTTTTGCTGTCTACATGTCCCCGCCCCCAGTGCAAGGCTGCGTATGTGGCCGGGCTCCGAAGGCAAGGCCGAAATCCTGGCAGCCTGGGCCCCGGCAGTCCAATGGTTTATGGACGTGGGGACACGGATGACCTGTTTGCCACATACAGGAGAAATCCTTGGGCCCTTCACTGGCTCGCCATTCAGCTCCACGACGTCCACTCCTGGCCCTGGCCTTTGGCCGGTGCCCCATTCAACGTGTGCTCAGGAGCCATGTTTCTCCACCCATCGCTATCATTCTGCCACCAGGGGATATGTGAGTGTGGGAGTCACCATTTGTCACTGGCAGCAGCGTCACAACTCACTAGACTTCCAGGGACCCGCAGACCTAGGCTGCCTTCTGCCTCAGGCAAGGTCCCGAATCCTTTATCCCAGATGCTGACACCTGGCCACTGGCGGACATTCATTTTGATCAACACAGAGGTCTGAGTGAGGGTCAGCAGGCCGGGTAGGTGAAGCGAAGGCCAGGTGGGCGGGACTAAGGCTTCTTTGCCATCACCATGGAGACAGTCTCCCCACCGGAAGAGTAGGCGCAGCTTATGATGGGCCTGGTGACAAGACTCAGCCAATGGCAGAGATCCAGCCCGCCAGGCAGATGACACAGGGCCCTCCATTGTGACCCAGGACACCTAGTGGCCACAGGATTTGAGCACACCCTGGGAAAGGCTACGCAGGCACAAGGGAGCCCCTGGTGCGGACTGCTTCAGGGCATTGGCACAGCAGGCCAGGGTCCAATTTTCCCACTTTCCTCAGGATATCAGTACGCAAGACATCCCCACTCAGCATCTCCTGCCTCTCTCTCTGTCTCTCTCTCTCTCTGTATGTGTTCATTCTCTGAAATCTCTTCCTTCTCCCCCCCAGGCGCTTCACAGCTTGGAGTGCCTGACAGAGTGTCTAGAGACGAAAGAGCAAAGGGGGAAGGCCTCTGGCTGTACTGGTTGCCCAAGGGCAGAGAAGATCTGGTAGTCTATCTGGAAGGACTAGGGAGTAGTGATTGATTGGGGAGCTACATCACGGGTGAACCCTGGCCGGGTGAAGCTTGTTGACACGGGGCAGCCTCTCCGGAGACTACTAATTCCGCTGATAACATTGTATTCAAATACCCGGCTGAGTGCCATGGGCAGAAAACATTGACACATACCTGCCAGAGGCCTATCCTGGGTCTGAAGAGTCCACCCTGGTCTCCAGCGACTCATCATCTCAGCACACACTTTGCCGGCACACATGGAATCCGCCTCTCTCCAGGAATGCTTCTCCTGCTAGGAAACACAGGATGGCACTCAGCCAAAGGAGAACACAGGCAAAGTCAAATGAAGCCCGCATTTTCAAGATTTTGCTTCTGCTGGGCCACAGCCCCCGGTGGCACACTGCATGCGCGTCACTTCTCCAAAGACAAGGCCGAAATCCGGGCGTCCAGGGCCCCAGCAGTCCAGAGTCTGCGGATGGCGGCATACTCTGCAGATGGTGCCACCTATTTGCCAAGTACAGGACGGAGGCCTGTGCCCTAGACTGGCTCCGCTAGGGCTCCACGACCTCAGCTATTTTCCGAGACCTTTGACCCGTGCCCTCGTGAGTGTGTGATCTCTAGTTACACTTCTCCTCCGACCACTCTCAATCCGCCACCTGAGGATACCTGAGCGTGGAAATCTACATCTATCACTAGCTGCAGTGTCACAGGTCACTAGGTGTTTAGGCTCAGGCTGACCTTGGCTGTCTTCTGCCCGGGCAAGGAGCGAAATCCTTCAAAGGAAATGAGGACACGTGGTCACTGGCCGACATCCTTTCTTTCATCCACACGGCGGTCCAGATGAGGGTAAAGAGGCCACGTAGGCCAGGTGAAGGCTGAGTGCGGGGCCTAAGGCTTCTTCCCCAATCACCATGGAGACAGCCACCGGAAGGCTGGCCGGAACTTCTGACGGGGACGGGTCACAAACACTGAGCCAATAGGAGAAGTCCAGCCTAACCGGCCAGTTCTGCAGAGCTCTCCATGGTACCCATGGACACACAACAGGCCCTTGTGTCTTTGGCCACAAAATCGAGGGCACCAGGGAATAACTTCACAGTAGCCAATCCCTGATGTGGACACGTTCGACACACTGGGACAGCAGGCAGGTACCTCTTTACCACTTACGCTAGGATGTCAGTAGGCAAGGTGCCCTTCCTCAGCATCTATGGCCCCTCTCTGGATGTGTTCATTCAGAGGAATCTCTTCCTTCTACCCCTGAGACACATCACAAGTATGAGGGGCCTGACAGAGAGCCTGGAGATGAAACGGGGGAGGCTTCTGGCTGCACCGCTTCCCCGTGGGTAGACAATAGCAGGTAGTCTCTCTGGAAGGTCTTAGCTTCTGTTGATTGACATGGGCAATACAGTAGGGGCGGTCCCTGGCCAGGTGGAGCTTGTGGGCAGATGCAACCTCTCCGGCGACGAATAATCCCGCTGCTGCTTTGTTTGCTGAAAACCTCCCCCCGCCAACTCGGATGGGCAGAGAACATTCACCCACACCTGCCAGGGGCCTTTCCTGGGACTAAAGATCCCAACCTGGTCTCAACGTCGTCACCCTCTCAGCACACACCTTTCCTGCACACATAATCCTGCCTTTCTCCGTCAGTGCCTTATCCTACTAGGAAACAAAGCGTGCCGCTCAGATAGGCCGATGCCGGGGAAATCGAGGAGACACTGCCATTTTCCAAATTTTTGCTGTCTACATGTCCCCGCCCCCAGTGCAAGGCTGCGTATGTGGCCGGGCTCCGAAGGCAAGGCCGAAATCCTGGCAGCCTGGGCCCCGGCAGTCCAATGGTTTATGGACGTGGGGACACGGATGACCTGTTTGCCACATACAGGAGAAATCCTTGGGCCCTTCACTGGCTCGCCATTCAGCTCCACGACGTCCACTCCTGGCCCTGGCCTTTGGCCGGTGCCCCATTCAACGTGTGCTCAGGAGCCATGTTTCTCCACCCATCGCTATCATTCTGCCACCAGGGGATATGTGAGTGTGGGAGTCACCATTTGTCACTGGCAGCAGCGTCACAACTCACTAGACTTCCAGGGACCCGCAGACCTAGGCTGCCTTCTGCCTCAGGCAAGGTCCCGAATCCTTTATCCCAGATGCTGACACCTGGCCACTGGCGGACATTCATTTTGATCAACACAGAGGTCTGAGTGAGGGTCAGCAGGCCGGGTAGGTGAAGTGAAGGCCAGGTGGGCGGGACTAAGGCTTCTTTGCCATCACCATGGAGACAGTCTCCCCACCGGAAGAGTAGGCGCAGCTTATGATGGGCCTGGTGACAAGACTCAGCCAATGGCAGAGATCCAGCCCGCCAGGCAGATGACACAGGGCCCTCCATTGTGACCCAGGACACCTAGTGGCCACAGGATTTGAGCACACCCTGGGAAAGGCTACGCAGGCACAAGGGAGCCCCTGGTGCGGACTGCTTCAGGGCATTGGCACAGCAGGCCAGGGTCCAATTTTCCCACTTTCCTCAGGATATCAGTACGCAAGACATCCCCACTCAGCATCTCCTGCCTCTCTCTCTGTCTCTCTGTCTCTCTGTATGTGTTCATTCTCTGAAATCTCTTCCTTCTCCCCCCCAGGCACTTCACAGCTTGGAGTGCCTGACAGAGTGTCTAGAGACAAAAGGGCAAATGGGGAAGGCCTCTGGCTGTACTGGTTGCCCAAGGGCAGAGAAGATCTGGTAGTCTATCTGGAAGGACTAGGGAGTAGTGACTGATTGGGGAGCTACATCACGGGTGAACCCTGGCCGGGTGAAGCTTGTTGACACGGGGCAGCCTCTCCGGAGACTACTAATTCCGCTGATAACATTGTATTCAAATACCCGGCTGAGTGCCATGGGCAGAAAACATTGACACATACCTGCCAGAGGCCTATCCTGGGTCTGAAGAGTCCACCCTGGTCTCCAGCGACTCATCATCTCAGCACACACTTTGCCGGCACACATGGAATCCGCCTCTCTCCAGGAATGCTTCTCCTGCTAGGAAACACAGGATGGCACTCAGCCAAAGGAGAACACAGGCAAAGTCAAATGAAGCCCGCATTTTCAAGATTTTGCTTCTGCTGGGCCACAGCCCCCGGTGGCACACTGCATGCGCGTCACTTCTCCAAAGACAAGGCCGAAATCCGGGCGTCCAGGGCCCCAGCAGTCCAGAGTCTGCGGATGGCGGCATACTCTGCAGATGGTGCCACCTATTTGCCAAGTACAGGACGGAGGCCTGTGCCCTAGACTGGCTCCGCTAGGGCTCCACGACCTCAGCTATTTTCCGAGACCTTTGACCCGTGCCCTCGTGAGTGTGTGATCTCTAGTTACACTTCTCCTCCGACCACTCTCAATCCGCCACCTGCGGATACCTGAGCGTGGAAATCTACATCTATCACTAGCTGCAGTGTCACAGGTCACTAGGTGTTTAGGCTCAGGCTGACCTTGGCTGTCTTCTGCCCGGGCAAGGAGCGAAATCCTTCAAAGGAAATGAGGACACGTGGTCACTGGCCGACATCCTTTCTTTCATCCACACAGCCGTCCAGATGAGGGTAAAGAGGCCACGTAGGCCAGGTGAAGGCTGAGTGCGGGGCCTAAG
This sequence comes from Loxodonta africana, assembly GCF_030014295.1. Lineage (NCBI taxonomy): Eukaryota > Metazoa > Chordata > Mammalia > Proboscidea > Elephantidae > Loxodonta > Loxodonta africana. The sequence goes on along the minus strand of NW_026974895.1, from coordinate 19,331 downwards.
GCTTCTTCCCCAATCACCATGGAGACAGCCACCGGAAGGCTGGCCGGAACTTGTGACGGGGACGGGTCACAAACACTGAGCCAATAGGAGAAGTCCAGCCTAACCGGCCAGTTCTGCAGAGCCCTCCATGGTACCCATGGACACACAACAGGCCCTTGTGTCTTTGGCCACAAAATCGAGGGCACCAGGGAATAACTTCACAGTAGCCAATCCCTGATGTGGACACGTTCGACACACTGGGACAGCAGGCAGGTACCTCTTTACCACTTACGCTAGGATGTCAGTAGGCAAGGTGCCCTTCCTCAGCATCTATGGCCCCTCTCTGGATGTGTTCATTCAGAGGAATCTCTTCCTTCTACCCCTGAGACACATCACAAGTATGAGGGGCCTGACAGAGAGCCTGGAGATGAAACGGGGGAGGCTTCTGGCTGCACCGCTTCCCCGTGGGTAGACAATAGCAGGTAGTCTCTCTGGAAGGTCTTAGCTTCTGTTGATTGACATGGGCAATACAGTAGGGGCGGTCCCTGGCCAGGTGGAGCTTGTGGGCAGATGCAACCTCTCCGGCGACGAATAATCCCGCTGCTGCTTTGTTTGCTGAAAACCTCCCCCCGCCAACTCGGATGGGCAGAGAACATTCACCCACACCTGCCAGGGGCCTTTCCTGGGACTAAAGATCCCAACCTGGTCTCAACGTCGTCACCCTCTCAGCACACACCTTTCCTGCACACATAATCCTGCCTTTCTCCGTCAGTGCCTTATCCTACTAGGAAACAAAGCGTGCCGCTCAGATAGGCCGATGCCGGGGAAATCGAGGAGACACTGCCATTTTCCAAATTTTTGCTGTCTACATGTCCCCGCCCCCAGTGCAAGGCTGCGTATGTGGCCGGGCTCTGAAGGCAAGGCCGAAATCCTGGCAGCCTGGGCCCCGGCAGTCCAATGGTTTATGGACGTGGGGACACGGATGACCTGTTTGCCACATACAGGAGAAATCCTTGGGCCCTTCACTGGCTCGCCATTCAGCTCCACGACGTCCACTCCTGGCCCTGGCCTTTGGCCGGTGCCCCATTCAACGTGTGCTCAGGAGCCATGTTTCTCCACCCATCGCTATCATTCTGCCACCAGGGGATATGTGAGTGTGGGAGTCACCATTTGTCACTGGCAGCAGCGTCACAACTCACTAGACTTCCAGGGACCCGCAGACCTAGGCTGCCTTCTGCCTCAGGCAAGGTCCCGAATCCTTTATCCCAGATGCTGACACCTGGCCACTGGCGGACATTCATTTTGATCAACACAGAGGTCTGAGTGAGGGTCAGCAGGCCGGGTAGGTGAAGTGAAGGCCAGGTGGGCGGGACTAAGGCTTCTTTGCCATCACCATGGAGACAGTCTCCCCACCGGAAGAGTAGGCGCAGCTTATGATGGGCCTGGTGACAACGCTCAGCCAGTGGCAGAGATCCAGCCCGCCAGGCAGATGACACAGGGCCCTCCATTGTGACCCAGGACACCTAGTGGCCACAGGATTTGAGCACACCCTGGGAAAGGCTACGCAGGCACAAGGGAGCCCCTGGTGCGGACTGCTTCAGGGCATTGGCACAGCAGGCCAGGGTCCAATTTTCCCACTTTCCTCAGGATATCAGTACGCAAGACATCCCCACTCAGCATCTCCTGCCTCTCTCTCTGTCTCTCTGTCTCTCTGTATGTGTTCATTCTCTGAAATCTCTTCCTTCTCCCCCCCAGGCACTTCACAGCTTGGAGTGCCTGACAGAGTGTCTAGAGACAAAAGGGCAAAGGGGGAAGGCCTCTGGCTGTACTGGTTGCCCAAGGGCAGAGAAGATCTGGTAGTCTATCTGGAAGGACTAGGGAGTAGTGACTGATTGGGGAGCTACATCACGGGTGAACCCTGGCCGGGTGAAGCTTGTTGACACGGGGCAGCCTCTCCGGAGACTACTAATTCCGCTGATAACATTGTATTCAAATACCCGGCTGAGTGCCATGGGCAGAAAACATTGACACATACCTGCCAGAGGCCTATCCTGGGTCTGAAGAGTCCACCCTGGTCTCCAGCGACTCATCATCTCAGCACACACTTTGCCGGCACACATGGAATCCGCCTCTCTCCAGGAATGCTTCTCCTGCTAGGAAACACAGGATGGCACTCAGCCAAAGGAGAACACAGGCAAAGTCAAATGAAGCCCGCATTTTCAAGATTTTGCTTCTGCTGGGCCACAGCCCCCGGTGGCACACTGCATGCGCGTCACTTCTCCAAAGACAAGGCCGAAATCCGGGCGTCCAGGGCCCCAGCAGTCCAGAGTCTGCGGATGGCGGCATACTCTGCAGATGGTGCCACCTATTTGCCAAGTACAGGACGGAGGCCTGTGCCCTAGACTGGCTCCGCTAGGGCTCCACGACCTCAGCTATTTTCCGAGACCTTTGACCCGTGCCCTCGTGAGTGTGTGATCTCTAGTTACACTTCTCCTCCGACCACTCTCAATCCGCCACCTGCGGATACCTGAGCGTGGAAATCTACATCTATCACTAGCTGCAGTGTCACAGGTCACTAGGTGTTTAGGCTCAGGCTGACCTTGGCTGTCTTCTGCCCGGGCAAGGAGCGAAATCCTTCAAAGGAAATGAGGACACGTGGTCACTGGCCGACATCCTTTCTTTCATCCACACAGCCGTCCAGATGAGGGTAAAGAGGCCACGTAGGCCAGGTGAAGGCTGAGTGCGGGGCCTAAGGCTTCTTCCCCAATCACCATGGAGACAGCCACCGGAAGGCTGGCCGGAACTTGTGACGGGGACGGGTCACAAACACTGAGCCAATAGGAGAAGTCCAGCCTAACCGGCCAGTTCTGCAGAGCCCTCCATGGTACCCATGGACACACAACAGGCCCTTGTGTCTTTGGCCACAAAATCGAGGGCACCAGGGAATAACTTCACAGTAGCCAATCCCTGATGTGGACACGTTCGACACACTGGGACAGCAGGCAGGTACCTCTTTACCACTTACGCTAGGATGTCAGTAGGCAAGGTGCCCTTCCTCAGCATCTATGGCCCCTCTCTGGATGTGTTCATTCAGAGGAATCTCTTCCTTCTACCCCTGAGACACATCACAAGTATGAGGGGCCTGACAGAGAGCCTGGAGATGAAACGGGGGAGGCTTCTGGCTGCACCGCTTCCCCGTGGGTAGACAATAGCAGGTAGTCTCTCTGGAAGGTCTTAGCTTCTGTTGATTGACATGGGCAATACAGTAGGGGCGGTCCCTGGCCAGGTGGAGCTTGTGGGCAGATGCAACCTCTCCGGCGACGAATAATCCCGCTGCTGTTTTGTTTGTTGAAAACCTTCCCCCGCCAACTCGGATGGGCAGAGAACATTCACCCACACCTGCCAGGGGCCTTTCCTGGGACTAAAGATCCCAACCTGGTCTCAACGTCGTCACCCTCTCAGCACACACCTTTCCTGCACACATAATCCTGCCTTTCTCCGTCAGTGCCTTATCCTACTAGGAAACAAAGCGTGCCGCTCAGATAGGCCGATGCCGGGGAAATCGAGGAGACACTGCCATTTTCCAAATTTTTGCTGTCTACATGTCCCCGCCCCCAGTGCAAGGCTGCGTATGTGGCCGGGCTCCGAAGGCAAGGCCGAAATCCTGGCAGCCTGGGCCCCGGCAGTCCAATGGTTTATGGACGTGGGGACACGGATGACCTGTTTGCCACATACAGGAGAAATCCTTGGGCCCTTCACTGGCTCGCCATTCAGCTCCACGACGTCCACTCCTGGCCCTGGCCTTTGGCCGGTGCCCCATTCAACGTGTGCTCAGGAGCCATGTTTCTCCACCCATCGCTATCATTCTGCCACCAGGGGATATGTGAGTGTGGGAGTCACCATTTGTCACTGGCAGCAGCGTCACAACTCACTAGACTTCCAGGGACCCGCAGACCTAGGCTGCCTTCTGCCTCAGGCAAGGTCCCGAATCCTTTATCCCAGATGCTGACACCTGGCCACTGGCGGACATTCATTTTGATCAACACAGAGGTCTGAGTGAGGGTCAGCAGGCCGGGTAGGTGAAGTGAAGGCCAGGTGGGCGGGACTAAGGCTTCTTTGCCATCACCATGGAGACAGTCTCCCCACCGGAAGAGTAGGCGCAGCTTATGATGGGCCTGGTGACAAGACTCAGCCAATGGCAGAGATCCAGCCCGCCAGGCAGATGACACAGGGCCCTCCATTGTGACCCAGGACACCTAGTGGCCACAGGATTTGAGCACACCCTGGGAAAGGCTACGCAGGCACAAGGGAGCCCCTGGTGCGGACTGCTTCAGGGCATTGGCACAGCAGGCCAGGGTCCAATTTTCCCACTTTCCTCAGGATATCAGTACGCAAGACATCCCCACTCAGCATCTCCTGCCTCTCTCTCTGTCTCTCTCTCTCTCTGTATGTGTTCATTCTCTGAAATCTCTTCCTTCTCCCCCCCAGGCGCTTCACAGCTTGGAGTGCCTGACAGAGTGTCTAGAGACGAAAGAGCAAAGGGGGAAGGCCTCTGGCTGTACTGGTTGCCCAAGGGCAGAGAAGATCTGGTAGTCTATCTGGAAGGACTAGGGAGTAGTGATTGACTGGGGAGCTACATCACGGGTGAACCCTGGCCGGGTGAAGCTTGTTGACACGGGGCAGCCTCTCCGGAGACTACTAATTCCGCTGATAACATTGTATTCAAATACCCGGCTGAGTGCCATGGGCAGAAAACATTGACACATACCTGCCAGAGGCCTATCCTGGGTCTGAAGAGTCCACCCTGGTCTCCAGCGACTCATCATCTCAGCACACACTTTGCCGGCACACATGGAATCCGCCTCTCTCCAGGAATGCTTCTCCTGCTAGGAAACACAGGATGGCACTCAGCCAAAGGAGAACACAGGCAAAGTCAAATGAAGCCCGCATTTTCAAGATTTTGCTTCTGCTGGGCCACAGCCCCCGGTGGCACACTGCATGCGCGTCACTTCTCCAAAGACAAGGCCGAAATCCGGGCGTCCAGGGCCCCAGCAGTCCAGAGTCTGCGGATGGCGCCATACTCTGCAGATGGTGCCACCTATTTTCCAAGTACAGGACGGAGGCCTGTGCCCTAGACTGGCTCCGCTAGGGCTCCACGACCTCAGCTATTTTCCGAGACCTTTGACCCGTGCCCTCGTGAGTGTGTGATCTCTAGTTACACTTCTCCTCCGACCACTCTCAATCCGCCACCTGAGGATACCTGAGCGTGGAAATCTACATCTATCACTAGCTGCAGTGTCACAGGTCACTAGGTGTTTAGGCTCAGGCTGACCTTGGCTGTCTTCTGCCCGGGCAAGGAGCGAAATCCTTCAAAGGAAATGAGGACACGTGGTCACTGGCCGACATCCTTTCTTTCATCCACACAGCCGTCCAGATGAGGGTAAAGAGGCCACGTAGGCCAGGTGAAGGCTGAGTGCGGGGCCTAAGGCTTCTTCCCCAATCACCATGGAGACAGCCACCGGAAGGCTGGCCGGAACTTCTGACGGGGACGGGTCACAAACACTGAGCCAATAGGAGAAGTCCAGCCTAACCGGCCAGTTCTGCAGAGCCCTCCATGGTACCCATGGACACACAACAGGCCCTTGTGTCTTTGGCCACAAAATCGAGGGCACCAGGGAATAACTTCACAGTAGCCAATCCCTGATGTGGACACGTTCGACACACTGGGACAGCAGGCAGGTACCTCTTTACCACTTACGCTAGGATGTCAGTAGGCAAGGTGCCCTTCCTCAGCATCTATGGCCCCTCTCTGGATGTGTTCATTCAGAGGAATCTCTTCCTTCTACCCCTGAGACACATCACAGGTATGAGGGGCCTGACAGAGAGCCTGGAGATGAAACGGGGGAGGCTTCTGGCTGCACCGCTTCCCCGTGGGTAGACAATAGCAGGTAGTCTCTCTGGAAGGTCTTAGCTTCTGTTGATTGACATGGGCAATACAGTAGGGGCGGTCCCTGGCCAGGTGGAGCTTGTGGGCAGATGCAACCTCTCCGGCGACGAATAATCCCGCTGCTGCTTTGTTTGCTGAAAACCTCCCCCCGCCAACTCGGATGGGCAGAGAACATTCACCCACACCTGCCAGGGGCCTTTCCTGGGACTAAAGATCCCAACCTGGTCTCAACGTCGTCACCCTCTCAGCACACACCTTTCCTGCACACATAATCCTGCCTTTCTCCGTCAGTGCCTTATCCTACTAGGAAACAAAGCGTGCCGCTCAGATAGGCCGATGCCGGGGAAATCGAGGAGACACTGCCATTTTCCAAATTTTTGCTGTCTACATGTCCCCGCCCCCAGTGCAAGGCTGCGTATGTGGCCGGGCTCTGAAGGCAAGGCCGAAATCCTGGCAGCCTGGGCCCCGGCAGTCCAATGGTTTATGGACGTGGGGACACGGATGACCTGTTTGCCACATACAGGAGAAATCCTTGGGCCCTTCACTGGCTCGCCATTCAGCTCCACGACGTCCACTCCTGGCCCTGGCCTTTGGCCGGTGCCCCATTCAACGTGTGCTCAGGAGCCATGTTTCTCCACCCATCGCTATCATTCTGCCACCAGGGGATATGTGAGTGTGGGAGTCACCATTTGTCACTGGCAGCAGCGTCACAACTCACTAGACTTCCAGGGACCCGCAGACCTAGGCTGCCTTCTGCCTCAGGCAAGGTCCCGAATCCTTTATCCCAGATGCTGACACCTGGCCACTGGCCGACATTCATTTTGATCAACACAGAGGTCTGAGTGAGGGTCAGCAGGCCGGGTAGGTGAAGCGAAGGCCAGGTGGGCGGGACTAAGGCTTCTTTGCCATCACCATGGAGACAGTCTCCCCACCGGAAGAGTAGGCGCAGCTTATGATGGGCCTGGTGACAAGACTCAGCCAATGGCAGAGATCCAGCCCGCCAGGCAGATGACACAGGGCCCTCCATTGTGACCCAGGACACCTAGTGGCCACAGGATTTGAGCACACCCTGGGAAAGGCTACGCAGGCACAAGGGAGCCCCTGGTGCGGACTGCTTCAGGGCATTGGCACAGCAGGCCAGGGTCCAATTTTCCCACTTTCCTCAGGATATCAGTACGCAAGACATCCCCACTCAGCATCTCCTGCCTCTCTCTCTGTCTCTCTCTCTCTCTGTATGTGTTCATTCTCTGAAATCTCTTCCTTCTCCCCCCCAGGCGCTTCACAGCTTGGAGTGCCTGACAGAGTGTCTAGAGACAAAAGGGCAAAGGGGGAAGGCCTCTGGCTGTACTGGTTGCCCAAGGGCAGAGAAGATCTGGTAGTCTATCTGGAAGGACTAGGGAGTAGTGACTGATTGGGGAGCTACATCACCGGTGAACCCTGGCCGGGTGAAGCTTGTTGACACGGGGCAGCCTCTCCGGAGACTACTAATTCCGCTGATAACATTGTATTCAAATACCCGGCTGAGTGCCATGGGCAGAAAACATTGACACATACCTGCCAGAGGCCTATACTGGGTCTGAAGAGTCCACCCTGGTCTCCAGCGACTCATCATCTCAGCACACACTTTGCCGGCACACATGGAATCCGCCTCTCTCCAGGAATGCTTCTCCTGCTAGGAAACACAGGATGGCACTCAGCCAAAGGAGAACACAGGCAAAGTCAAATGAAGCCCGCATTTTCAAGATTTTGCTTCTGCTGGGCCACAGCCCCCGGTGGCACACTGCATGCGCGTCACTTCTCCAAAGACAAGGCCGAAATCCGGGCGTCCAGGGCCCCAGCAGTCCAGAGTCTGCGGATGGCGGCATACTCTGCAGATGGTGCCACCTATTTGCCAAGTACAGGACGGAGGCCTGTGCCCCAGACTGGCTCCGCTAGGGCTCCACGACCTCAGCTATTTTCCGAGACCTTTGACCCGTGCCCTCGTGAGTGCGTGATCTCTAGTTACAATTCTCCTCCGACCACTCTCAATCCGCCACCTGCGGATACCTGAGCGTGGAAATCTACATCTATCACTAGCTGCAGTGTCACAGGTCACTAGGTGTTTAGGCTCAGGCTGACCTTGGCTGTCTTCTGCCCGGGCAAGGAGCGAAATCCTTCAAAGGAAATGAGGACACGTGGTCACTGGCCGACATCCTTTCTTTCATCCACACGGCGGTCCAGATGAGGGTAAAGAGGCCACGTAGGCCAGGTGAAGGCTGAGTGCGGGGCCTAAGGCTTCTTCCATAATCACCATGGAGACAGCCACCGGAAGGCTGGCCGGAACTTGTGACGGGGACGGGTCACAAACACTGAGCCAATAGGAGAAGTCCAGCCTAACCGGCCAGTTCTGCAGAGCCCTCCATGGTACCCATGGACACACAACAGGCCCTTGTGTCTTTGGCCACAAAATCGAGGGCACCAGGGAATAACTTCACAGTAGCCAATCCCTGATGTGGACACGTTCGACACACTGGGACAGCAGGCAGGTACCTCTTTACCACTTACGCTAGGATGTCAGTAGGCAAGGTGCCCTTCCTCAGCATCTATGGCCCCTCTCTGGATGTGTTCATTCAGAGGAATCTCTTCCTTCTACCCCTGAGACACATCACAAGTATGAGGGGCCTGACAGAGAGCCTGGAGATGAAACGGGGGAGGCTTCTGGCTGCACCGCTTCCCCGTGGGTAGACAATAGCAGGTAGTCTCTCTGGAAGGTCTTAGCTTCTGTTGATTGACATGGGCAATACAGTAGGGGCGGTCCCTGGCCAGGTGGAGCTTGTGGGCAGATGCAACCTCTCCGGCGACGAATAATCCCGCTGCTGCTTTGTTTGCTGAAAACCTCCCCCCGCCAACTCGGATGGGCAGAGAACATTCACCCACACCTGCCAGGGGCCTTTCCTGGGACTAAAGATCCCAACCTGGTCTCAACGTCGTCACCCTCTCAGCACACACCTTTCCTGCACACATAATCCTGCCTTTCTCCGTCAGTGCCTTATCCTACTCGGAAACAAAGCGTGCCGCTCAGATAGGCCGATGCCGGGGAAATCGAGGAGACACTGCCATTTTCCAAATTTTTGCTGTCTACATGTCCCCGCCCCCAGTGCAAGGCTGCGTATGTGGCCGGGCTCTGAAGGCAAGGCCGAAATCCTGGCAGCCTGGGCCCCGGCAGTCCAATGGTTTATGGACGTGGGGACACGGATGACCTGTTTGCCACATACAGGAGAAATCCTTGGGCCCTTCACTGGCTCGCCATTCAGCTCCACGACGTCCACTCCTGGCCCTGGCCTTTGGCCGGTGCCCCATTCAACGTGTGCTCAGGAGCCATGTTTCTCCACCCATCGCTATCATTCTGCCACCAGGGGATATGTGAGTGTGGGAGTCACCATTTGTCACTGGCAGCAGCGTCACAACTCACTAGACTTCCAGGGACCCGCAGACCTAGGCTGCCTTCTGCCTCAGGCAAGGTCCCGAATCCTTTATCCCAGATGCTGACACCTGGCCACTGGCCGACATTCATTTTGATCAACACAGAGGTCTGAGTGAGGGTCAGCAGGCCGGGTAGGTGAAGCGAAGGCCAGGTGGGCGGGACTAAGGCTTCTTTGCCATCACCATGGAGACAGTCTCCCCACCGGAAGAGTAGGCGCAGCTTATGATGGGCCTGGTGACAAGACTCAGCCAATGGCAGAGATCCAGCCCGCCAGGCAGATGACACAGGGCCCTCCATTGTGACCCAGGACACCTAGTGGCCACAGGATTTGAGCACACCCTGGGAAAGGCTACGCAGGCACAAGGGAGCCCCTGGTGCGGACTGCTTCAGGGCATTGGCACAGCAGGCCAGGGTCCAATTTTCCCACTTTCCTCAGGATATCAGTACGCAAGACATCCCCACTCAGCATCTCCTGCCTCTCTCTCTGTCTCTCTCTCTCTCTGTATGTGTTCATTCTCTGAAATCTCTTCCTTCTCCCCCCCAGGCGCTTCACAGCTTGGAGTGCCTGACAGAGTGTCTAGAGACAAAAGGGCAAAGGGGGAAGGCCTCTGGCTGTACTGGTTGCCCAAGGGCAGAGAAGATCTGGTAGTCTATCTGGAAGGACTAGGGAGTAGTGACTGATTGGGGAGCTACATCACCGGTGAACCCTGGCCGGGTGAAGCTTGTTGACACGGGGCAGCCTCTCCGGAGACTACTAATTCCGCTGATAACATTGTATTCAAATACCCGGCTGAGTGCCATGGGCAGAAAACATTGACACATACCTGCCAGAGGCCTATACTGGGTCTGAAGAGTCCACCCTGGTCTCCAGCGACTCATCATCTCAGCACACACTTTGCCGGCACACATGGAATCCGCCTCTCTCCAGGAATGCTTCTCCTGCTAGGAAACACAGGATGGCACTCAGCCAAAGGAGAACACAGGCAAAGTCAAATGAAGCCCGCATTTTCAAGATTTTGCTTCTGCTGGGCCACAGCCCCCGGTGGCACACTGCATGCGCGTCACTTCTCCAAAGACAAGGCCGAAATCCGGGCGTCCAGGGCCCCAGCAGTCCAGAGTCTGCGGATGGCGGCATACTCTGCAGATGGTGCCACCTATTTGCCAAGTACAGGACGGAGGCCTGTGCCCCAGACTGGCTCCGCTAGGGCTCCACGACCTCAGCTATTTTCCGAGACCTTTGACCCGTGCCCTCGTGAGTGCGTGATCTCTAGTTACAATTCTCCTCCGACCACTCTCAATCCGCCACCTGCGGATACCTGAGCGTGGAAATCTACATCTATCACTAGCTGCAGTGTCACAGGTCACTAGGTGTTTAGGCTCAGGCTGACCTTGGCTGTCTTCTGCCCGGGCAAGGAGCGAAATCCTTCAAAGGAAATGAGGACACGTGGTCACTGGCCGACATCCTTTCTTTCATCCACACGGCGGTCCAGATGAGGGTAAAGAGGCCACGTAGGCCAGGTGAAGGCTGAGTGCGGGGCCTAAGGCTTCTTCCATAATCACCATGGAGACAGCCACCGGAAGGCTGGCCGGAACTTCTGACGGGGACGGGTCACAAACACTGAGCCAATAGGAGAAGTCCAGCCTAACCGGCCAGTTCTGCAGAGCCCTCCATGGTACCCATGGACACACAACAGGCCCTTGTGTCTTTGGCCACAAAATCGAGGGCACCAGGGAATAACTTCACAGTAGCCAATCCCTGATGTGGACACGTTCGACACACTGGGACAGCAGGCAGGTACCTCTTTACCACTTACGCTAGGATGTCAGTAGGCAAGGTGCCCTTCCTCAGCATCTATGGCCCCTCTCTGGATGTGTTCATTCAGAGGAATCTCTTCCTTCTACCCCTGAGACACATCACAAGTATGAGGGGCCTGACAGAGAGCCTGGAGATGAAACGGGGGAGGCTTCTGGCTGCACCGCTTCCCCGTGGGTAGACAATAGCAGGTAGTCTCTCTGGAAGGTCTTAGCTTCTGTTGATTGACATGGGCAATACAGTAGGGGCGGTCCCTGGCCAGGTGGAGCTTGTGGGCAGATGCAACCTCTCCGGCGACGAATAATCCCGCTGCTGCTTTGTTTGCTGAAAACCTCCCCCCGCCAACTCGGATGGGCAGAGAACATTCACCCACACCTGCCAGGGGCCTTTCCTGGGACTAAAGATCCCAACCTGGTCTCAACGTCGTCACCCTCTCAGCACACACCTTTCCTGCACACATAATCCTGCCTTTCTCCGTCAGTGCCTTATCCTACTCGGAAACAAAGCATGCCGCTCAAAAAGGCCGATGCCGGGGAAATCGAGGAGACACTGCCATTTTCCAAATTTTTGCTGTCTACATGTCCCCGCCCCCGGTGCAAGGCTGCGTATGTGGCCGGGCTCCGAAGGCAAGGCCGAAATCCTGGCAGCCTGGGCCCCGGCAGTCCAATGGTTTATGGACGTGGGGACACGGATGACCTGTTTGCCACATACAGGAGAAATCCTTGGGCCCTTCACTGGCTCGCCATTCAGCTCCACGACGTCCACTCCTGGCCCTGGCCTTTGGCCGGTGCCCCATTCAACGTGTGCTCAGGAGCCATGTTTCTCCACCCATCGCTATCATTCTGCCACCAGGGGATATGTGAGTGTGGGAGTCACCATTTGTCACTGGCAGCAGCGTCACAACTCACTAGACTTCCAGGGACCCGCAGACCTAGGCTGCCTTCTGCCTCAGGCAAGGTCCCGAATCCTTTATCCCAGATGCTGACACCTGGCCACTGGCGGACATTCATTTTGATCAACACAGAGGTCTGAGTGAGGGTCAGCAGGCCGGGTAGGTGAAGTGAAGGCCAGGTGGGCGGGACTAAGGCTTCTTTGCCATCACCATGGAGACAGTCTCCCCACCGGAAGAGTAGGCGCAGCTTATGATGGGCCTGGTGACAACGCTCAGCCAGTGGCAGAGATCCAGCCCGCCAGGCAGATGACACAGGGCCCTCCATTGTGACCCAGGACACCTAGTGGCCACAGGATTTGAGCACACCCTGGGAAAGACTACGCAGGCACAAGGGAGCCCCTGGTGCGGACTGCTTCAGGGCATTGGCACAGCAGGCCAGGGTCCAATTTTCCCACTTTCCTCAGGATATCAGTACGCAAGACATCCCTACTCAGCATCTCCTGCCTCTCTCTCTGTCTCTCTCTCTCTCTGTATGTGTTCATTCTCTGAAATCTCTTCCTTCTCCCCCCCAGGCGCTTCACAGCTTGGAGTGCCTGACAGAGTGTCTAGAGACGAAAGAGCAAAGGGGGAAGGCCTCTGGCTGTACTGGTTGCCCAAGGGCAGAGAAGATCTGGTAGTCTATCTGGAAGGACTAGGGAGTAGTGATTGATTGGGGAGCTACATCACGGGTGAACCCTGGCCGGGTGAAGCTTGCTGACACGGGGCAGCCTCTCCGGAGACTACTAATTCCGCTGATAACATTGTATTCAAATACCCGGCTGAGTGCCATGGGCAGAAAACATTGACACATACCTGCCAGAGGCCTATCCTGGGTCTGAAGAGTCCACCCTGGTCTCCAGCGACTCATCATCTCAGCACACACTTTGCCGGCACACATGGAATCCGCCTCTCTCCAGGAATGCTTCTCCTGCTAGGAAACACAGGATGGCACTCAGCCAAAGGAGAACACAGGCAAAGTCAAATGAAGCCCGCATTTTCAAGATTTTGCTTCTGCTGGGCCACAGCCCCCGGTGGCACGCTGCATGCGCGTCACTTCTCCAAAGACAAGGCCGAAATCCGGGCGTCCAGGGCCCCAGCAGTCCAGAGTCTGCGGATGGCGGCATACTCTGCAGATGGTGCCACCTATTTGCCAAGTACAGGACGGAGGCCTGTGCCCTAGACTGGCTCCGCTAGGGCTCCACGACCTCAGCTATTTTCCGAGACCTTTGACCCGTGCCCTCGTGAGTGTGTGATCTCTAGTTACACTTCTCCTCCGACCACTCTCAATCCGCCACCTGCGGATACCTGAGCGTGGAAATCTACATCTATCACTAGCTGCAGTGTCACAGGTCACTAGGTGTTTAGGCTCAGGCTGACCTTGGCTGTCTTCTGCCCGGGCAAGGAGCGAAATCCTTCAAAGGAAATGAGGACACGTGGTCACTGGCCGACATCCTTTCTTTCATCCACACGGCGGTCCAGATGAGGGTAAAGAGGCCACGTAGGCCAGGTGAAGGCTGAGTGCGGGGCCTAAGGCTTCTTCCCCAATCACCATGGAGACAGCCACCGGAAGGCTGGCCGGAACTTCTGACGGGGACGGGTCACAAACACTGAGCCAATAGGAGAAGTCCAGCCTAACCGGCCAGTTCTGCAGAGCCCTCCATGGTACCCATGGACACACAACAGGCCCTTGTGTCTTGGCCACAAAATCGAGGGCACCAGGGAATAACTTCACAGTAGCAAATCCCTGATGTGGACACGTTCGACACACTGGGACAGCAGGCAGGTACCTCTTTACCACTTACGCTAGGATGTCAGTAGGCAAGGTGCCCTTCCTCAGCATCTATGGCCCCTCTCTGGATGTGTTCATTCAGAGGAATCTCTTCCTTCTACCCCTGAGACGCATCACAAGTATGAGGGGCCTGACAGAGAGCCTGGAGATGAAACGGGGGAGGCTTCTGGCTGGACCGCTTCCCCGTGGGTAGACAATAGCAGGTAGTCTCTCTGGAAGGTCTTAGCTTCTGTTGATTGACATGGGCAATACAGTAGGGGCGGTCCCTGGCCAGGTGGAGCTTGTGGGCAGATGCAACCTCTCCGGCGACGAATAATCCCGCTGCTGCTTTGTTTGCTGAAAACCTCCCCCTGCCAACTCGGATGGGCAGAGAACATTCACCCACACCTGCCAGGGGCCTTTCCTGGGACTAAAGATCCCAACCTGGTCTCAACGTCGTCACCCTCTCAGCACACACCTTTCCTGCACACATAATCCTGCCTTTCTCCGTCAGTGCCTTATCCTACTCGGAAACAAAGCATGCCGCTCAAAAAGGCCGATGCCGGGGAAATCGAGGAGACACTGCCATTTTCCAAATTTTTGCTGTCTACATGTCCCCGCCCCCAGTGCAAGGCTGCGTATGTGGCCGGGCTCCGAAGGCAAGGCCGAAATCCTGGCAGCCTGGGCCCCGGCAGTCCAATGGTTTATGGACGTGGGGACACGGATGACCTGTTTGCCACATACAGGAGAAATCCTTGGGCCCTTCACTGGCTCGCCATTCAGCTCCACGACGTCCACTCCTGGCCCTGGCCTTTGGCCGGTGCCCCATTCAACGTGTGCTCAGGAGCCATGTTTCTCCACCCATCGCTATCATTCTGCCACCAGGGGATATGTGAGTGTGGGAGTCACCATTTGTCACTGGCAGCAGCGTCACAACTCACTAGACTTCCAGGGACCCGCAGACCTAGGCTGCCTTCTGCCTCAGGCAAGGTCCCGAATCCTTTATCCCAGATGCTGACACCTGGCCACTGGCGGACATTCATTTTGATCAACACAGAGGTCTGAGTGAGGGTCAGCAGGCCGGGTAGGTGAAGTGAAGGCCAGGTGGGCGGGACTAAGGCTTCTTTGCCATCACCATGGAGACAGTCTCCCCACCGGAAGAGTAGGCGCAGCTTATGATGGGCCTGGTGACAAGGCTCAGCCAGTGGCAGAGATCCAGCCCGCCAGGCAGATGACACAGGGCCCTCCATTGTGACCCAGGACACCTAGTGGCCACAGGATTTGAGCACACCCTGGGAAAGGCTACGCAGGCACAAGGGAGCCCCTGGTGCGGACTGCTTCAGGGCATTGGCACAGCAGGCCAGGGTCCAATTTTCCCACTTTCCTCAGGATATCAGTACGCAAGACATCCCCACTCAGCATCTCCTGCCTCTCTCTCTGTCTCTCTCTCTCTCTGTATGTGTTCATTCTCTGAAATCTCTTCCTTCTCCCCCCCAGGCGCTTCACAGCTTGGAGTGCCTGACAGAGTGTCTAGAGACGAAAGAGCAAAGGGGGAAGGCCTCTGGCTGTACTGGTTGCCCAAGGGCAGAGAAGATCTGGTAGTCTATCTGGAAGGACTAGGGAGTAGTGATTGATTGGGGAGCTACATCACGGGTGAACCCCGGCCGGGTGAAGCTTGTTGACACGGGGCAGCCTCTCCGGAGACTACTAATTCCGCTGATAACATTGTATTCAAATACCCGGCTGAGTGCCATGGGCAGAAAACATTGACACATACCTGCCAGAGGCCTATCCTGGGTCTGAAGAGTCCACCCTGGTCTCCAGCGACTCATCATCTCAGCACACACTTTGCCGGCACACATGGAATCCGCCTCTCTCCAGGAATGCTTCTCCTGCTAGGAAACACAGGATGGCACTCAGCCAAAGGAGAACACAGGCAAAGTCAAATGAAGCCCGCATTTTCAAGATTTTGCTTCTGCTGGGCCACAGCCCCCGGTGGCACACTGCATGCGCGTCACTTCTCCAAAGACAAGGCCGAAATCCGGGCGTCCAGGGCCCCAGCAGTCCAGAGTCTGCGGATGGCGGCATACTCTGCAGATGGTGCCACCTATTTGCCAAGTACAGGACGGAGGCCTGTGCCCTAGACTGGCTCCGCTAGGGCTCCACGACCTCAGCTATTTTCCGAGACCTTTGACCCGTGCCCTCGTGAGTGTGTGATCTCTAGTTACACTTCTCCTCCGACCACTCTCAATCCTCCACCTGCGGATACCTGAGCGTGGAAATCTACATCTATCACTAGCTGCAGTGTCACAGGTCACTAGGTGTTTAGGCTCAGGCTGACCTTGGCTGTCTTCTGCCCAGGCAAGGAGCGAAATCCTTCAAAGGAAATGAGGACACGTGGTCACTGGCCGACATCCTTTAACCAACACTGAGTCCCTGGTCAGCATCCTGGTGTCCTGGCAAGAAGAGCCAGGCATCTCCAGGAGCATCTGGAGGAGGAGACAAGGGCTGAAGAGACTGCCACACCTACTGGTGCTGCTACACATGTGGGAGACCGGGCTGCAGAGGGTGCAGGCATGGCCTGAAGGTCAAAGGAGAAGCATCTGAAGACGTGCTAGTCCTCTTAGGCTGAGAAAAGCAGGATGTCTGGACTGAAAATATGCACCCTTCAGGGAAGAACTTCATTCAGGCTTCTTAAACCCACCTCTCCTGGAAGATCCATCCTTTTAGCCTTGTGCCCCTTCCACGCCCGCTCTATTACATGGAGAGATCCAGCCCTAGAGCACCAAGGTGGAAGAAGGCCCAGGATAGCTGTCCGAAGACATGGGGTCCACTCAAAAGCTCCCCCTGCCAAGGAGAGAAGAGGACAAGACTCATCTGCAGATGAGGTCTCAGGGCCCTGAGAACGAACATAATGTTTGTAAGGAAAGAGAAAAGGGATTTCAGTGGGACATGGAAGTCTGAGAAAGAGCCTCTGGACAGATAGCTCTAAGGGAGGTGTGATTGTGAAGGTGGGCTGGTCACTGAGTTCTTTGTAGTACAAGGTACCAGACAGAAGCCAGACTCTGGGAGGAACCTGCCTGCCAGTGAGCAGTGGGCATAAAACCCTAAACCAATGAGAATCGAATCCCTTCCCAGCAGCTTCTGCACAGATCAGTGATGTTTGCTTGGTCTTTGTCTTCTCTGTTGTCTAACCCGATCTGTCCTGAGATCAGAGAGTTGGAATGGAAAAGCCTGACTGAGATGAAACGAGCAAAGAGAAGACAAGGCCTCCTAAATCTGGTGAAGACAGAACACAGATAATCAAAGGTGAGGATGGGAAGAAACAGATTGAGTTCCAAGTCCAATCCACAGTATCCCAGGGCCTGGGAATCCCTGGAAGTGCCAGAGGTGTGTACTCCCTGGGAGATGTGACCCCAAGTGTCAGAGGAAGCCCTGTGGAGCAAGGAAGGGAGGGCAGGGCCTCTAGGATGGGCACTTCCATACAGGCTGCCCATGTGAATTTCTCAGAGTGACCGTGACAGATCCTGAGAGGGACAGTTTGAGGCAAAGGAAAGTAAGTTTTCTGAAGAAGGCTGAATTCTGCCTTCTCCTGACAATGAAACAGAAATCCCGTCCTGCTCAGAGGTACTGAGTAGGAGGGATTGTGAATTCCCATCCTGCACAGAGGTTGGCTGGGAAGTTCAACTGTCTAAAGACAATGTGGCCAAAGTCTTCTTTATCTTTCAAAGATATATCTTTAACTTCCTGCAAATTCAATCCTGGATAAAAGCCTAGAATATACAAGCGTGGGTTTTTCAGGAGAGCAACAAGGGGAGAAGGTGATAGTGGCATATCAGAGAAGGAGAACAATAGTCTAATGGTCCCCGTGTTACTTAATGAATCACACATGGTATCCAGCATTCTTCCTTATCTGTAGACATGTAAATGCAGTAGATGTTTGAGCAATAACTGAATTAATCCTCACAGAATTCTTTTTGGCCATTTCCAGGCATAGAGACCAGAAGAAGTCATTAGTTACAAGAGCAAGCAATAATTTGCTGGTCTGAATTTTGTTCAATTTCTGTGTTTGCCCTTCACAGATGGATAAAAGTCTCTGAATCTGGCATTGAAGACAGTGTTTTCTCTATTGTTATGGATTGAATAGTGTCCCCCAAAATATGTGTCAACCTGGCCAGACCCTGATTCCCAGTATTGTGTGGTTGTCCTGCATTTTGTGATCTGATGTGATTACTTATGTGTTGTAAATTCCAACCTCTGTGATGTTAATGAGGCAGGATTAGAGGCAGTTAGGTTAATGAGGGAGGACACAATCTACAGGATTAGGGTGAGTCTTGAGTCAGTCTCTTTTGACATACAAAGAGAAAAGTGAGCAGAAATGAGAGGGACCTCATACCACCAAGGAAGAAGTGCCTGGAGTGGAGCACGTCTTTTTGACCCAGTGTCCACACGCTGAGAATTTCCTAGGCCAGGGGAAGATAGATGACAAGGGCCTTCCCCCAGAGCCACAAACAGAGAAAGCTTTCTCCTAGAGCTGGTGCCCTGACTTCAAACTTCTTGCTTCTTAAACTGTGAGAGAATAAGCTTCTGTTTGTTAAAGCCATCCACTTGTGGTATTTCTGCTATAGCCACACTAGATAACTAAAAAACACATATATAAAATAGTCAAAACAGAAAAAAAGTTTCAAATACACACACATACACGTATGATGTTATTAACTTTAAAAGGTTTTACATTCTTATAACACATTTAACAATAGAGATTTGTATACAGAAGTTATAATAAGAGCCATCCCCACATAAGTATATTGTACCTGCTCCCCTGAAGTGTCCAGTGTCCAAAGATACACATGTACCCTTTTACACACTGCTTTTTGCCGGGACACACGTAAGGACATTCATTTGTTTGTTTTTATGGAAATTAGGTCACACTCTACCCATGTTTTTCTCTGAATCACTCTTCACTTGACAATTTTTCATGGTTCCTCTAAATCAGCAGACATGGAAGAAGCACTCTTTTTGGTTCTTCTCATTTATAACTCCCACCACTCTTCTGTCAGTTTGTTGTACTGTGGTGGCTTGCATGTTGCTGTGATGTTAGAAGCTATGCCACCGGTATTTCAAATACCACCAGGTTCACCCATGGTAGACAGCTTTGAGTGGAGCTCTGGATTTAGACAGACTAGGAAAAAGGACCTAGTGATCTATTTCTAAAAAAAACTGGCCAGTGAAATCTTACAAATAGCACTGGAACACTGTCTGATTGAATGACAGAGGATAACCCCTTAGGTTGTAAGGCACTCAAAATACGAGTGGGGAAGAGCTACCTCCTCAAAGTAGATCCCACTTTAATGACATTTCCTGATGGGGCATAACTCATAATGAGAAGAAACTGATGCAAATATCCTTTAATAATCAGAATGTGGAATG